>NW_006921758.1:1741294-1752871 GCF_000298275.1 Orycteropus afer afer | reverse complement strand
CGGGCAGTGTTTCGTTCTGCTGTGCATGGGGTCGCTATAAGTCGGAAACGACTCGACGGCACTTAACAACAACAACAACAATTTATTATAAATGCAATGTTAAGGTTTGTTCATTCACCTTCTCATTTAACACAGATATTTATTGAGGCTGTAAAATATTTCAAGTACTAGGTTAAGTGCAAACAATGGTGAGTCAAAGATTTCATAGACTTTACCATCTGGTAGAAACCATAAAGCAAGATACAGAACATATTTTACAAGTGCTATGAGAGGAAAAATACAGGATGCTCTGGTTACACATAGGAGCTACTTTAATCCACACTTTAGATCAATAAAGTGTTCTGTGAAAAAGTGAGGTTTTAACCCGAAATCTAAAGGATAAGTAGGAAGTAGCCTGGTAACGATGATGGGTAATGAGTTTCAGGGAGAGGACATGACACAAAGATTCAGAGTGGGGGAAGGAGCTTGAAGATACCAGAGAGTCATTTAAGGGCAATAAGCAGGAAGAGGATATGACTGGATTTTCCAAAATTAGAAAGGCCATTTTCACTAACATGCAGTAGAAAATACATTGAATAGGGCAACACCAAGATAGGAAGATGAGGACAGGGAGTATTGCAGTAAATCAGGCAAGCAATGAAGGTAACCTGATCTAGAAATGTGACAATTATGATGAAAAGAAATAGATGAATTCCTTGAGGTATTTAATAGTTGGAATTAATAATTTGGTTAATTTATGTAAGAGAAGAGGGAGAAAGAGGAATTAAGGAGAACTCTCATATTTCTGGGTTGGGCAGTAGATGGAATGTTGCCATTCATTAAAGAAGACCAGAGGATGAGCAGGTCTGGAAGCAAGGAAGAGAACTGGTGAGCTCCATTTTTGGACTCAGTTTATGCTGCCTGTACACATATATATTTCCTCTTGCTAGTCAACAAGCAGGCATATGGGTCTGAAGCACAGGAAAGACTTAAAAGGAAGAAGAGACAAAGATGAATATTTCATTATAAAAGAAATAAAATGGTGTCTCAGTACAGCATGTTAATTTGTATTTTTTATATAAGCCAACTTTTCTCTATAAAAAATAAAAATATAACAGTGCTTAGAATATCTTAACTGCTCTTAGAAGTACATAGTCAGGTTATTTTTTATATAAACTGTATTTTTTATAGTAAGGATCTTTAGGGACATAAAATAATATTTAAGTAATAAATGGTGGTTTTATTTAAAGCGTATCATTTTACTTGTCTTTTAAAATAATTGTACTCATCTATTTATTCTTTCTTGTATAAGTCTGGTTATTGGTTTTACTTATCATAATATGAGCAATGTGTGAACAATTATATGAAAAAAAAATCATTTCAAAAGAGAATACAAATTGTAGTTAAATAAAGTCAAATATGAGTAAGAAAATATTCAGTGTTCCTTCTTTGACCTAGGTGTTAAAAAGAAGGGTTTGAATATACCTGTATAAAAAGCATGAAATGGAAAATGCAAAATCTGAAGTAGACAGCTGTCATTATGAATCTTGCTACTTGTTTCAGTATCGCAATGTGTATGGAGTATTTGTGTTAGTGCCAATTAATCAGTGCTATTGTTATAATTTGATTGGCAGATTACTGAGTGAGCAAATGCCTTACAAGGGGCAATGACTCCAAAGTTTAAGATAAAATCTATGCTTAGCAAAGGAAATGTTATTGTCTAAAGACCCTGGGTTTTGAGTTCTATCATTTGCTTTTCTTCTTTATCCACTGGAGAAATGAATACATAACAGAAAGAATTAAGTGAGAAAATCCTTGTAATATCCTTACCAGAGAACCTAGCTTAAGTAAGTACTCAATAAACCATGGCTTGTAGAAGCTAATGGTATAAGTTGTTATGACAATTTCTATAGTTTAAATTATTTTTTCAGATATAAGGAAAAGAAAACAGCATCCTATTTTTATTACAATTGCATGCCCTCTATACTATCCCAGAAAGGCACTGGTGGTTCAGTGGAAAAATTTTCACCTTGTATGTGGAGACCCTGTTTCAATTCCAGTCCAAAATACCTCATGCACAGCCACCTTCCCACTGTCAGTGGAGGCTTGAGTGTTGCTATGGTGGTTAGTAGTCTGGAGTTCCCAGACTAAGAGAGACTAGGAAGAAAAAACTTCAAAAAGTTGACTTCAAAAGTCAGCCAATGAAAGCCCTATGTACCATGAAAGTCTGATCTGCTACTTGTTTCAGATATGATCACTGGGATGGCTCAGGGATAGGCAGTGTTTCATTCTGTTGTGCCTGGGTCACCGTGACTCAAGGTGACTCAGTGGCAGCTAACAATAACAAACAGGCTATATCCACTGCTATGGAATAAGGGTAAATTCAAATAATCACTTTTCTCTTGCCAAGGCTACTGCAATTACTCTCTCAGCTGGTCTTCCTGCTGTTACCCCAACCTATCTTTCTTACTTCTGTCTTGTGAAATGTAGCTCTGAGTTTATAACTCCCTGACTAAACAAAAACAAAAGGCAAGCAAAGAAGCCAAAAACAAACTCTTAAGTGGTTCTAAAGAGAGCCACCATCAACTGGTACCAGATAACACCCAAACCACACTTCTCCATTCTTAAAAGCTGGCTAACCTGGTCCTACTTCAGTAAACATTCTGCTTCTCACCTCTTCCTCATCCTCCCTTCCACATCTTCCCACCCTCATATTACATTTGGGCGGTGTCTTGTGAGAGAGTGAGGATAGAAAGGATTGGGTCTACAGCTCTATGAGAGAGTTTGGTTCTTGTAGAAAAGTGCTCGTCCCACCCTAACCAAGTGAGGTGCTAGAACTCATGAAAATTGGAGAAGCCTGAAAGGAGGAGAAACTCACATGTTGTTCTACAACTAGATGCTTGTTAAACTGAAAAACTTAAAACCTCACTCACTCGGAGCACGGTAAGAGCGTTTTACGAGAAAGTGACACTGGAGCTTGGGGGTATATGTAAATAAATAAAGAGCAGTCTTGTTTTTCATCAGAGGTTTTCTAAATCTGGTTATGGTATGGAGAAGAAGGGTAGGGTGGCTTGCTTCATGGTGGGATGAAGACAGTAGTAATACCGCCATATACCTTAGAGGGATGGATGGATCACTCAATGGAAGATAATATGGTTTTCCATGAAGAAACAAAGGTTACAAGAGGCAGGATTCTTGCTACCTCAACAGTTGCTAGCCTAGAGAAGTGATGATTCAAATAGAAAGAGGGTTGGAAGCATAGATCGTCAGGTATGTCTGTCCCTTTCTTAGTATACTGGGAAACACTAGTCAGGACTCCATGAAAACTATAAATATGCTATTTCCAAGGTGTCTAGGAAGCATGTTATGCTCCCTTCTCCTTTCCCAACCCTCATGTACACAGACACTAAGTTGGAGTTGAAGAAGCAAAAGAGTGAGCTGTACTTTCCTTAGTTCTGGTCCCTATATCTATGGTTCTTGGCTTATTGAGGGAAAGTGGAGGCAGTGAAATGTAAACTGAATATGAGAGTAAAATTTCCAGTAAGATTGAGTATTAATAACTGAAATGATATTTTAGTAATTGGAAGGGACCAGAAACTAATGGAATCTACTCTATTAAGGAATAGAAAATTGATAATTAAGAATGCAATTAAAAACAATTTGGAGAATAGTAGCACTGGTTCAGACATTATACTTCATTGGGATGAATCATCTCAAAAACAGGTTTAGAAGATTGGGGATAAGAAAAAATTTCTACCTAGGCATAGCGATTGGTCTTTCTCTGACACATCTGGGCAGGTCTGTGCAGAAGAAAAAAAGGGGGAGCTATTTTAAAGCAAGGAAAGCAGTACAAGTTGCCTTTGCAACTCCAGGGAAGGCTGAAATCAGAGTCAAAGGTCTGTACATATATCAGTGATGAGTAGAAGTGAGTTGGTATAGGCAACCAAGTGAAGGTGGGAGACTCAATCCACTTCAAAGAAAAAGCTAGAATCTGCCATTACTTGTTTTTTGGAGTGTGTTTGCATCTGAACACTGTTTTACCTCATGAGCAAAAGATGTGATTGTGTGTATGTGCTCGTATGCATGAGTTTTAACAGTAGCTAATGCCTTACTGAGAAAGAGTTCTGGATTATACATTTGCTTGTTAACCACAGCTAACTATTTGGGATTCTATCTAAAACTGCTGAATTTTAATGGTACAATAGCACTTCTATTAAAGGAACCTTATCCCATTATACTTCAAATAATAGTTAAAATAAGAGTAAATATGTTTATGCTCTCAGTTTTCTGATAATTTTTTTCATATTTATAAATTTTAATGGAATTAGTTTATCACATTACAAGAACAGATGTAACACTTACTTTTTTTTTTTTATCAAATATTGTAACATTAGCTCCATAGGAAAAGAAAATGCCTAGTGGAGCTACTTTCTACTAGAGTTCAGTAATAAAGCATAAGGAATACCTACCTCTAACTTGCTCTCACTTCCTCTCACCTCTAACTCTGTGGTGAAATAAAACATTAGTGTCTAACTTGCTTTGAAAATTGAGATCCTCAATCTCTAAAACTCCTCTTTCCACATTCAAATCTATTGCTAGATCTCCTCCCCTTTTCATTGAATTCTACTTTTCTTTTTACTTTTACCTATTCCAATCATTTTTCTGTATTGTAGTTACTCCCCAGATGTCATTTCAAAGGATAACAAAAATTATGTTACTTTTATTGTCCCCATTGACCCTTCCTAAAGTATTTCCAGCTCAAAGAAACAGACAGACACACTGTATCTTTCCATAGAAAAGGTGGAATAGGAATGAATGTTATTAACTTCTACAGAACAGAATATGTCTCAGTTTTCATACTGGCAGTTCCTCCTGTGAAACTCAACTGGTTTTTCTGAAACCCACCAGGTCTTTTGACAATCCCATGTGTTGACCAGATGTATCTGTCTCTTGATGCTGCGATACAGGATTACATTTTGCCTTATAGACTTTATCTATCATGACAATGTACTTTCATGAATACAACTTCATTTTATTAAGTACAACTGCTTTACTTGGCTTCACAGGAAAGCATAAGACCTATCACGAGGGGAGAGAAATTCCATATTAGATGATCTTATTATTATTTATTATCATAGTTATTTCTGTAGTTATTAAACATGTAACTTTAAAGTATATAACAATGGAAACTATGGAGGGTATTGTAGTATACCAATTTCAAGATTTAAATAATTTATTAAAAAAACAGAAAAACAAACTCATAGGGAGTTCTGGTGGCACAGTGCCTAAGGCATCTGACTGCTAACCAGACGGCTGGCAGTTCAAACCCACTCAGCAACTCCTCGGAAAGAAGACTGGGGAAATCTACTTCCATAGAGATACTGCCTCGGAAACCCAAGGAGGGGTTGCTATGTGTCAGAAAATGACTCGACAGCAGTGAGTTTTGTTTTTTATCTTTAATATAATTTTATTGATTCTCTTTTCAATCCCAGAGACAAAATTTCTAAAACCCACTTATTTGTACCACTGTGTTTTGGTTACCTAATGCTGCTCTAACAGAAATACCACAAATGGGAATGGCTTGAGCAAACAGGAGTTTCTTCTTACAATTTTTGGAGGTTAGAAGTCCGAGTGCCAAGTGCCAGGCTCTAGGGATTGTGTGAAAGCCGCTTGACCTTGCACTTCAGCTCTGCCTTTTGCTCTCTGCCCACTGAAGCTAGAGGCATCTCTTCACTCAGGCAGCTACTGGCTGCTGAGGCTGACAAGCTCATGTTCAACAAATAAAATGGTACAGTCCTGATGTTACCAAACAAAATGGCAGGCTGTTGACTCAAAATCCACTGAGAGTCCCAAGATCAGCAGAGCATGGCAGGCTGCTGAACAATGAGATGGCTACGTGCATGGTTCAAGCATGCCATAAGCTAGAGACCGTTCACAAGTCTTCTCCTTACATACAGG
Organism: Orycteropus afer afer; assembly: GCF_000298275.1. NCBI lineage: Eukaryota > Metazoa > Chordata > Mammalia > Tubulidentata > Orycteropodidae > Orycteropus > Orycteropus afer. The sequence goes on along the minus strand of NW_006921758.1, from coordinate 1,746,934 downwards.
AAGCAGACCAGATCCCCAAGGCAGCTACTCAGCTGCTCACAGTAAATTCCACCATGGAGTTGATTGCCAGTTTCATCATGGGGAATACTATATCCAGCTGCCCAGCCACTAAAGTAGGCCCAGCTAAGTTGACACACAACCTATCACAATCCGGTAAAGTTATTACTGACATTCTGCCAAAACTAAACTAAACTCATTGCCACTAAGTCTATTCCAGCTCACAGTGACCCCCATTGGGTTTCCAAGGCTGTAAATCTTTATGAAAGCTTACTGCCCCATCTTTCTTCCACAGAGCAGCTAGTGGGTTCAAACCACTGAATTTCTGGTTAGCAGCCAAATACCTTAACCACTACACCAACGGAAATCTTTATGAAAGCTTACTGCCCCATCTTTCTTCCACAGAGCAGCTAGTGGGTTCAAACCACTGAATTTCTGGTTAGCAGCCAAATACCTTAACCACTACACCAACAGAGCTCCTTACTGACATTCTTAAACCAAAAAGCCAAACTGACTGCCTAAGAGGTGGGTCTGACTCATAACGATCCCTCCTTGGGTTTCCAAGGCGGTAGCACTACAAAAGTAGATTGCCCAACCTTCTTCTGAGGAGTGGCTGGTGGGTTTGAACCACCAGACTTCTGGTTAGCAGTCAAGTGCCTTAGGCACTACACTGCCAGAGCTTCCCTAAAGAATATGTATTTCCATGCATCTAAGAAGAACTGACATTCTTAGAGGCATGGACATACGTATTCTTCAGGGCTAAAAGGGTCATGATTGGGATGTTCAGGATAAAGTTGTATTCATTTAATCACTTACTTATTTGCTCTACTCTTCCTTCTTTTCCCAACTGAGTTGGCATTAGTAGGAGAATAAACGGACCTATAGAATGATTCATTGTTAGGAATCTCGAACAATTCTAAATGCATACCACTTTAAGTTACCTTGGTCCATAATGATCTGTTGGAATATTGTGGTGGTTGTTTTTGTGTTAACTTTGCTAGGCCTGGTGGAGTGGCTGGGCAGCTGGATGTAGTATTCCCTGTGATGAGACTGGTAATCAATTCTATGGTGGAATCTACTGTGAGCAGCTTTGGGTATGTGGTCTACTTCCCATATATAAGCAGCAGCTTTGGGAATGGTGTCTAGCCTATGGTACACTTGAACCCTGCATGTAGCCATGTCGTTGTTTAGCAGCCTGCCATGCTCTGCTGACCTTGGGGCTTTTAATGGACTTAAGATAATGGGTTGCTGTGTGGTTTGGTAATATTGGGACTGTGCCTTTTTACTTGTCAACCATGGGTTTGCTAGCCTCAGCAGCCAGCAGCTGAGTGAAGAAATGCCTCCAGCTTCAGTGGCACAGGAGCAGGAGGCAGAGCTAGACCCCAAGGTTGAGGGGCTTTCACCCAGCTCCTAGAGCCTGGCACTTTGAACTTAGACTTAAAGCCTCCAAGCTAATAGAGAATAAACTCCTATTTGTTGGGGCCATCCCATTTGTGGTATATTCTTGTCAAAGCAGCACTACGGAACCAGAAAAAATATCTTTTTGCATTTTCTTTTCTTTTTGGCTTGAGGGGAACCATTCTGGTATGAAATTATGGCAAATAGTAAACAAAGCAAAAGTACAGCTCATTTGTTAAACCAGGCAATGAAAGGTTACAATAAGCTTCCTTAAGTGGTGAAAACAGGGCTAAAAATTAAAAGAAACCCCTCTCAAGTTGTGTTTGAGGATCAGTACAGATAAATATAAAAACAACAAAGTGCAAGACAAATATCACTAGTCAGTTTCATTTTGCTTCAACACGATAATAGCTGTTTTCGATATTTACTTAACCTTTGTCTCTTCTGTATGGTTTCCTGACTTACCTGCAGTTGGAGTGGGCCTAAGCCTGGTGTTGCTGCGGCAGCAGCTGCCATGGTAGTTGGGATCAGCTGAACAGGGTAAGGGTCACCTAAGTAAGAGAATAATAGAGGCGTCAGCACCTTTTATCTACTCTCCACCTGCAAATTAAACTCATGCATTCACTCTTTCCAAAAGCCTTCTTTTGTGTGCCTTGCTGAGGCCTAATGAAAAGCTCTATTGTGCAGCCTTTTACTAACACTCTTTTCACAATTCTGGCTGAGAGAGGAATGTGAATAAAAGGCACAAGCAATTAAGGCGGAAACCTCATCCTTTTTTCATGATGTATTTAGGAAAATGGGGGGAAAAGTGCTCATTGATCAGAGGGCTGCATTTTATAACACACACACACACACACACACACACAGGCTGACAATCTTGATATGATCACCACAGCTCCTCAGCAAATTTATAATGTTCTAAAAAGTATTTAACTAAACCTATTTTTATTTTAAGAAATGAACTTCAAACATTTAAACCAAATAGCTTGTCTTGTGGGTGCTACATTATTTTATTGATTCAAATAATTTCTTACATAATAACATGTGGGCAAATTCATAATCAAGAAGACATTTTGTGTATGCTTTAAGTTACATAAACTCATTGCCATCAAGTCGGGTTTCCAAGGAGGTATCACTACAGAAGCAGATCGTCCAATCTTCATTGCGAGGAGTGGCTGGTGGGTTTGAACCTCCATCCTTCTGGATAGCAGTCAGATGCCTTAGGCACTACGCTACCAGAGCTCCCAAGTTAAATAAAACACTGGCTTTTTGTTACTCTAGAGACAAATGTTTGAAAACAATTTTTTTAATACAGAAAATAGGTAGTTCCTCTCCAAAGAACTTTATTTCTGTGAATTTCTTAAACAAAACTAAATGATTCAAAATTAACCTTGAAGTCTTACTATATATGGTCTATAAAAATCTAGACACTTGCAAACACATGTATATATACATATATATGTATTTATATGCACATACATAGACACACAGAAGATTATATATTTTCAGTGGAAATCAACAGGTTTTCTCACTTAGTAAAGAGTTGTGATAAACTTTTTGCATAGAGCCCAATGATCTCCTAACAGATATAACCAGTGATGCTTATTATTAGTCATCTGAAATATAGTAATAGCAAATAATTAAAAACAATAACCCTAAGAACAATTTGTAACATATAAAACATTGTCTTAGAAATCTAATTTTTGAAAAATGTATTGAGTGTCAAATGTATGGATAATGTAAGTTAAAATAACTCAGCATAGTCATTCAAAAATATCTACTTAGCACCTGCTACATGTTAAGCAATACTCTTGGCACAAGCAATGGAGTTTTAAAAAGACTAATATGCAGAGGTGGATTTACTGGGAATTTAACGACACTTAATCTTCATGGCTCTGAGAGGGCATCCTGGAAGTGTGTTCACAGGGTGATATGTTTTTAAACTTGTCCATTCCTTCATTATATACTTTGTTGTGATTTCTTGTTATAAATACATATTTACTTTTATACTGAAGTCTGTATATATAACTTCCAAATGATTTTTCAGGCTTCAAAACACCTCTATCTACTTCTGCTAATCTAGATGCCTCAGAGTTTATAGTTTAATGGGAGAAATAGATAACTAAATGACTAGTATAAAAAATAATGACTGTTAAGATAGGGAAGTATATAGGGCTATGGGCTTCACTGTAGGTACCCCAAACCTAGTCTAAGCAGTCACAGATAGTCTTCAAGAAGAAGCTATGCTTAAGTGAAACCTGAACATTTTAATTGAACCAGGCAAAAGAGAGGAAGAGTTTTCCAGACAGGGAAATAATTTTCATTGAAACTGAGAATCAAATGAGACTGTAGAACAATAGTCTGCATAGTTGAAGCAGTACAGGTAGGAAAGTGGAGAAAAATGGGGCTGCAAGGTGACTCAGGGGCCAAATTATGTATGGTATTGTAAACAATATAAAAGAGTCAAAACTGAATCCTATAGGATAAAGGAAGCCGTGAACATGGAAAACAAGACTGGTTGAATAAGATCACTTGGGCTGCAGTTTGGAGGCTCTAATTAATTACTAAGCAAAGTAATGCAACACAAGGTGCTGCCCATCGAGCGGAATCTGATTCATCCTGACCCCTCCTTGGGTTTCCGAGGCAGTATCACTACGGAAGTAGATTGCCCAACCTTCCTATCGAGGAGTGGCTGGTGGGTTTGAACCGCCAGTCGACTGTTAGCAGTCAAATGCCTTAGGCACTACACATAGAAATCTGTACAGTCAGGAACAATGGTCCGGATTAGTGTGGTGACACTGAAGATGTAGAGTGATAGGGAGATTCATCTGATTTCTAAGTAGTAGAACTGACAAAACTGAATGACTATTTCATATGAGAATAAGAGAAATGGAGGAAGGGTCACAGCCAGGGTTGTCACTGGAACAAGTTTTTCAGGAGTAGTACTATTTGCAAAATTTGGAAGCAGGATTGCCAGATATGGCGGGTGGGTGGCAGGAACAGGGAGCAAAGGAGAAGGAATAATTTACAAAATCTGTTTTTGGAGATTTTAAGTTTGCAATGGCTATTAGATATTTAAGTTGAGGTGTTCATTAGGTACTTGATAACATGTTACGATTTTAGAAGTCCACATAAGAGACATAAATTTGAGAACAGTCGCATACATATAAAATTTAAAGTTATAGGCTTTGATTAGGTCACTTAGGAACTAATTGTAGATAAAAAGAGGTGCAAGGATTGGATTGCAGGGTATACTAATATTTACAGTCAGGTAGTCAGCAGAAGAGATTTAGGAGAATTGGTAAATCTGGAGTTCCAAAAGCCAAATAAAGAAAAATTGCAGAAAGAGAGAGGATCAATTTTTCCAAATGTTCCACAAAGACCAATGTCAAAGTCTTGTTCACTTCAATTATGGATGTTTTAATGGAATGGAGTGTGAGAAAACCTAATTGGTGTGATCAATAGAAGATGACAGAAAGAAAGGAATTAGAGGCAGGAAGTATTGATCCTTGTTTTTTTTTATAAAAAGGTTTTTGACAAGCAGCATTGACACCACCTAGGAATTACTTAGAAATATAGAATTTCAGAGTCCACCCCAAATCTTCTATAGAAGGCAGCCTCTAAGATAGAACCTCCAATGATCACCATCCCTTGGTATTTATGTCCTTTTGTGTAATCCCTGCCTTTTGGGTGTGGGCTGGACCTAGTAACTTCTTTCTAATGAATATAATATGGTAAAATGACAGGATATCACTTCTGAGATTAGATTACAAAAAGATTCTGGCTCTGTCTTGTTTATCCTCTCCTCTACAGTTCTGTAAGCAAACATGTTGTGGGCTGTACTACTGAAAAGTCAACGTGGCAAAGAATTGATGATGTCTTTGACAGATAGCAAGAGAAGACCTGAAGGTTTTCCCCAGCCAGAGAGGGACCTTAGAAGAGAACCCTTCCCAAGTCAAGCTTAGAGATAAATGCAGTGTTGGCCAACATCTTGATTGCAATTTTGAGAGAGAGCCTGAGCCATAGGAAACCAGCATGGCTGTGTTCAGATAAATAAAGTTTCAAGCCACTAAGGTTTTGGGTAATTTGTTAAGGCAACAAGCATATTAATGTCTGAATCAGAATTTTAATTTCAACAAAATTCCCATATGATTTATGGGCTGTCTAAAGGAGCTCTGGTGGTACAGTGCCTAAGGCATATGACTACTAACCAGAAGATTGGTGGTTCAAAACCCCCAGCCACTC
>NW_006921758.1:1715052-1740826 GCF_000298275.1 Orycteropus afer afer | reverse complement strand
TATATATATATACATATATATATATATATATAAATATAAACCCCCCCAAAAAAACTCACTACCGTTGAGTCAATGCAACTCATGGCAACCCTTCCTTGAATTTCTGAGGCAGTATCTCTATGGCAGTAGATTACCCAATCTTACTTCCGAGGAACTTGTGGGTTTGAACTGCCAGCTTTCTGGTTAGCATTCAAATGCCTTAGGCACTATAACATCAGAGCTCATGTGAGAAAATTTTAGCATGCTTGTATGTTAATGAGAAAGATCCAGTAAAGATGGAAAATTAATGATATGGGAGGAAGAAAGGATAATTAATATTATATAATGCAGCTTTATCATTATTTTTGGTACTCTAATCTATATATTTGGTATTTAACATAGAAAATACTTTCACATTTCATAAGATAAAGGGAAGTAGATGTTTAAAATCTAAATTTATATTGATGCAAACTAGGTAGTCAATAGTATTATAGTATGACTATTAAAATTGACAATTTAAATACCTAAAACTAAGTAATTCATTTATATATCCTATTTAATGAATATAATTAACACTACTTAAAGCAAAAAGTGTAGAAGTCGTGTTACTCCTTACAATGATAATGCATTCGTTCTATATAATATATATTTTCCCTGTTGTAAATTAGCCCATTAATAAGCATTGATAACATCCACCCTGGAACCAGAACTTTGCTTGATGCTGACAAAAGCAGAACTTTGCTTGGTGGAGACAAAAACAAAATAAAGCAAAACTTAGTCTCTATAGATTATGTGTCTATCTTTTAGGCTTCAATCTTTAGAGAATAGTTAAGGGCAAAAATAAGAGGAAGCTTGAATTTCAATTTGTAGATGGAGGGGAGGAGGGATTTTTTGAGGTGGGTGAAATGCATCAAAGTATGAGTGACTTGTTGAAGGAAGGAAGAGAAAGTTGTTGTTGTTGTTATGTGCCATCGAGTCAGCCCCAACTCATAATGACCCATCCTTGGGTTTTCTAGGCGGTATCACTACAGAAGTAGATTGCCCAACCTTCCTTCCCAGGAGTGGCTGGTGGATTTGAACCGCCAGCCTCCTGTTTAGCAGTTAAATGCCTTAGGCATTATGCAACCAAAGCTCCTTAACTGTTAGATGACAGAATAAATTTGAGGAAAGAGAGACTGAAGGTAGGGAGCTGGCAGACTTTGCACTCTCCAATCTTAAGAACATGTGGATATGAAAAAGCAATGAAAATGAGATAAAGTTTTATCAAGCACCTTTAAAAAGGTTAAGTAGTAAGAGGATTTAAAAATAACTCTAGACCTCTAATCTAGGGAAATGTACTTTATCATAAATTTAGATTGATAGAAAAACACTCAAATAAATGTTCAGGGGGACTTTTGCATTACTAGCTTCTGTAAATCAATAACAAATTTAGTACTATGTGTACATATAAAGCTCATTATTTAAAATCTAGACTATATAATACTTTTTAAATGCATGCATTAGAATCTTATGTTTCCTAAATTCATGAATGTATATTAATAAAATCCACATAATTATCTGTCTTTAGATATGCATAAATATATAAGTATTATGATATAAACATGTCATATTTTTCCTGTGTGTAAATTTATGTGCATATGTGAAACTTTGTTTATATAAACCAGATAACTTTATATATTTCTCATATACAAACACATATCAACATATTTGATGTTTAAGTGGATTGATTTGGTGGCATCTAGCAACAACAATAAGTAAATTGGAAAAAAGCAGCAAGAATTAAAAAGATTACTACAGCTATTATATATTTTTAATCATATATAATTTCTGAGATAAAATATGTATTCATAAACAGGATTATCAACTACTTTTGAACTGTTTATGTATAAAGCACAGTATTATTCCAACCACCAATTCCATCCAACACACAACACACATTACTTAAAATATGTCTACTCCATTACCAGTTTTTCAGGCCCAGAATATGCATAACTAGTTTGGTTGAAATATGCCCCAAGGGACAAAGTAAATGCACATAAAGTAACTGTGAAAAGAGCCAATACAGCAACTTAACTCTTAATTATGGGAGTTCAAAACATTATATGCATGTTTCAGTGTTTGAAAATACACACAGAATCTACAAGGTTTCACAAACAAGGTCAGCTTGTTCTTAATGGCAAAAGTGAAATTCAGAAGCTGCTGGAAAAACTCTATTTTAAAAAATGCAGTAAATAATGTCATCTGTTTGTGCCAAATAACTGTTTTGTTCTTTAAGTTACAACAGATTTATTTTGTAAATACCTCAGGAGGAACTTACTTAGTAAAGACTAAACCAAACCAACGAAGTCCACTGTCATCGAGTTGATTCTAACTCATAGTGACCTTAAATTATAACAGAGTAGAACTTCACCATACAGTTTTCGAGGCTGTAAATCTTTACAGAAGCAGACGGTCTCCTCTTTATTCCGTGGAACAGTTAGTGGATTTGAACCATCAACTTTTTAGTTAGCAGCAGAATGCTTTAACCATAGCATGACCAGAGCTCCTCAGTAAAAACGCACCCAAAAAAAAAAAACCTCACTGCTGTCGAGTTGGATCCGACTCATAGCAACTCCTCTTGGGTTTCCAAGGCATTATCACTACGGAAGTAGATCACCCAATCTTCCTAGAAGTCAAATGCCTTAGGCACTATGCTACCAGAGCTCCCCAGTAAAAACTAGATAATGGAAAATTCTGAGTTTTATGTTTTAACCATGTGTAAATTATTCAGATTGACTTTCAACTAGTTAAAAGTAATTTATTTGCCTCTTTCTTAGGTTTTAACTATTTAAACAGTTTTTCCCTAAGCCCTTCCAAAATTAATTTGCTGCTTATTTCAAAGCTAAGCTTGGAAAATTCTAGTTCAAAAATAAAATTTTTCATGTAGCTAAAAATACTGAGGCATGTTAGTCAATTGTTTTCAGCATACAACCTAATTTGTAGTATCTACTGATACAAATTATATGTGTGTAGGTGTGTGTTATGTGCCCTTGAGTCGGACCAGACTCATAGCAACCCCTCCTTGGGTTTCCAAGGCAGTGTCACTACAGAAGTAGATTGCCCAACCTTCCTTCCCAGGAGTGGCTGGTGGGTTTGAACCACCAGCCTCATGGTTAGCAGTCAAGTGCCTTAGGCACTACACTACCAAAGCTCCTTCAGAAAGCATGTAATGTTGTTAATATTACAATAATGAATATTTAAATATTAATTATCTCTAGTGATACTATGAGGTATTCATTCCTATATTATCTAACACAGGGTAAGAAGAACAGTTTTTGAACATGGTTATTTATGCTGAGGAAGACTGTCAAAATCAAGTATGTTTTGTCCACATATCATTTTCTCCACTAAACTAATATAAATATTCTGGAAAGTCTTTTTTTTGCTAAAATAAAGACTCATTTGTTTATTAGCCTTTAATATTTTTGTTTTGTTTTGCTTCCTCCTCAAACACCCTCAGCTAGGTGGTCAGGAAAATAAAAACTAAACACCTCCAACACACATTCATACACACACACATACATGCCAGCACACATAAGTCCTGCCCTGAGGAGTTCCTAGTCAAGTGAGGGGGATAAACATTTAAAACTAATTCAATAGTCCACTGAGCAAAGTCTGTCCATATGTACATGGTATTCTGGAAACCTCAAGGAAAAAAGAACAACTTGGAAAGTGAAAAGAGCCTCAAGGATGGTTATTTATTGCCTCTTAAAAAAGGTCAATTTCACTATCAAAGTAAAATTCAGGACCATTTTACCACTTACTTTCCATGTCTTCTAGTTGCTAGAGAATCACACAGTAAGCCTCTACCACCTGGTACATACAGGATTGTCTTATTAATCATCTTTTCGGATTGGTACTTAAAACACCCACCTCTGACTGCTCTAATTTCCAGGCAGAAGGCATTAATAAAGAATACTATGGGTGGAACTTTGGAAGGAAGAAGTGAATGTTGTTTGCTTTCATCTGTTCGGCTAAAAGAGGAATTGATGGTGACTTTTGTTTGGGAGGAGACTCTGGCAACTCACAGTGCACCACTAACAATAACCACTATATTTTATTGACCACTACATCCAGAGATATTTTTAATACTCCCAGTGTGACAGAAGCAGAGAGGAAATGGTGAGCTATGCATCTGAAAAAGAAGGGGGAACCTGTATCTTCCAGTCTTATGTTTTATTTTTAAGGCAATGGTAAGTCAGTGACAGGTTTTAAGCAAGGAAGTGATATAGTCTGAGCTGTGTTTCAGATAGATCAATTTTGTGGCAAGGGATAGAATCGATCACAAGAGGGAGAAACTGCAGGCAAAGAGATAATGTAAAAAATGATTGCAGTAAATAAAGTGGGACATGATAATGGGCTGAACAAATCATGAAAGAAACATATTTGAATAGTATTTGGGAGGCAAAATTGATGGGATTTGATGACCAATTAGATGGGAGAAAAAAGAAAATCTAAGTTGTAGTTTGGCTTATAATTTACTTGGGTGCATGGTTTAAAACAGAAAAATAATTTCCCCAAAAATATTCCATTGTTGAATACAAATTTTGAATAATAATTTCCCCCAATACTTGTTAAATAAGTGAATGGGCCTAAATAGTCTTAGATTTGAATTAATTCCTTTTCTTCTGACTTCTCTAAAATACTAGCAATATCTCTATCATATTCCATCTATTTATATTCTATTTTCCCTAACTAAACTATGAACATGACAAGTGTCTCATTCATTTTTAAGTCCCAGCTCCTAACATAGTGGCTGTCCCATTAAGACTGTTAAAACATTTATTGACTGAATAAATAAAAGAACTTATTTAAATGATAAGTTAACAAATATCAAGCACAGTAGACAATTTTCCAGACAAAAGATAGATGCAGTGAAAGAAATAAGACTGCAAACAAATAATTATACAAATAAGGGACAAATTAATTGTTATATTTTTTGTGTGTGTATGTGTGTATGCAGGATTTATTTCAAAGAAAATGGAGTTTTAGATCAGCTGTTGTTGTTGTTAGGTGCTATCAAGTTGGCTTCAACTTAGAGTACAAGAGAATGAAACATTGCCTGGTCCTGTATCATCCTCATAATACTTGCTGTACTTGAGCCCACTGCCACTGCCACTGCCACTGCATCATTCCATCTTGTTAAGGGTCCTCCCCTTCTTCACTGACCCTCTACCTTACCAGGTATGATGTCCCTCCCAGAGACCGGTTCCATCTGAAAATATGACCAAAGTAGGCCATTCTAGCTTCTAAGGAACATTCTGACTGTACTTCTTCCACGATAGATTTGTTTGCTCTTCTGACAGGTCATAGTGTTTCCAGTATTCTTTGCCAACATCACAGTTCAAATGTATCAAATTTTCTTCAATCTTCCTTATTCATTGCCCAGCTTTCATATGCATATGAGGTGATTGGAAATATCATGGCTTGGGTTAGGCACACCTTAGTCTTCAAAGTGTCATCTTTAATATTTTGAAGAGGTCTTTTGTAGCAGATTTTCTCAGTGGAATATCATATCTTATTTTTTGACTGCTGCTTTTAAGATTATTGATTGTGGATCTAAGTAAAATGAAATCTTCAACAACTTCAATCTTTTTTCCATTTATCGTAATGTTGCTTATTGACCAGTTGTGAGGATTTTTTTTTTTTTTATGTTAAGGTGTAAATCCATAGTGAAGACTGTACTCTTTGATTTGCACAAGTGCTTCAAGTCATCTTCACTTTCAGCATGGAAGGTTGTGTCATCTGCATATTGCTGGTTGTTAATGATTTTTCCTCCAATCCTAATTCCATGTTCTTCTTCATATATTCTATCTTCTCAGATTATTTGCTCAGCATACAGACTGAAAAAGTATGTTGAAAGGATACAACCCTGATGCATACCAGTCTTGATTTTAAATATCTAGTATCCCCTTGTTTTGTTCAAATTACAGCCTTATGTTCTATGCACAGGTTCCTCATGAGCACAATTAAGGGTTCTGGAAATCCATTCTTCTCAATATTATCTGTAACTAACTTGTTATGATTCACATAGTTGAATGCCTTTGTATAGTCAATAAAAGACAGGTAAGCCACCACTCGTCTGTCCATTTGTTATACTACAGTGGCTTGTGTGTTGCTCTATGGCTGGAAGCTATGTCACTGGTAATTCAAATACCAGGAGGGCTATCCATGGTGGACAGGTTTCAGTGAACTTCCTTACTAAGACAGGCTGGGAAGGACAGGGCTATCCACTTCTGAAAAAATTGGCCACTGAAAACCTTATGAATAGTAGTGAAACACTGTTTGATATATTACTGGAAAACTTAATGAATAGCATTGAAACACTGATATAGTGCTGGAAGATGAGCCCCTCACATTGGAAGGCACTCAAAATACAACTTAGGAACAGCTGCCTCGTTAAGTCCTCCTTAAGTAGAGTCAACCTTAATGATGTGGATGGAGTAAAGCTTTGGAAGCCTTCATTTGCTGATGGAATAGGACTCAAAATGGGAAGAAACTGCTTCAAACATTCATTAATAATTGAAACATGGAATGTATAAAGTGTGAATTGAGGAAAATTATAAGTTGTCAAAAATAAGATGGAATGTGTAAATCAATATCCCAGGCATTAGTAAGGTGAAATGAATGGTATTGGCCATTTTGAATCTGATTCAGATTTGCTAAGAATGGCAAATTGAAGAGGACAAAGAACATTTCAAAATCTATCCTGAAGTACAATGATGTCAGTGATCAGACAATATCCACATACCTACAGGGAAGACTAGTTAATACTACTCTTGTTCAAATTTACACACCAAACACTAAATTCAAAGAAAAAGAAATTGAAGACTTTCACCAACTCCTGCAGTCTGAAATTGACCAAACATGCAATCAAAATGCACTGATAATTACTGATGATTGGAATGCAAAAGTTGGAAACAAAGAAGCATCGGTAGGTGGAAAATATGATCTTGGTAATAGAAATGATAACGGATATTGCATGACAGAATTTTGCAAGACCAATGATTTAATCATTGCAAACGCCCTTTTTTAACAACAAAAATGGTGACTACACACCTGGCCCTCACCAGACAGAACACAAAGAAATCCAATCAACAACATCTGTGGAATGAGGTAATGGAGAAGCTCAATTATCACTAGTCAAAACAAGTCCACAACAACCAATATATGACCTTGATTATATCCCACCTGAACTTAGAGACCATCTGAAGAACAGATTTGATGCACTGAACTCCGATGACTGAAGACCAGAAGAGTTGAGGGGTGACATCAAGAACATCATAGATGAAGAAAGCAAAAGGTCACTAAAAACAAAGGAAAGGAAGAAAAGACCAAAATGGATATCAGAAGAAACTCTCAAACTTGCTTTTGAATGTAGAATAACTAAAGTGAATGAAAGAAATGATGAACAGAAGATTTCAAAGTGTGGCTTGAGAAGACAAAGTAAAGTATTAATATGAAATGTCCAAAGACCTGGAATTAGAAAAGCATCGGAAGAATGCACTCAGCATTTTCAAGTTGAAAGAACTGAAGGAAAAATTCAAGCCTCAAGTTGCAATATTGCAGGATTTTGTGGGCAAAGTATTGAGCGCTGCATGCAGCATCAAAAGAAGTTGGAAGGAATGCACAGGGTCACTATACCAAAAAAGACTGGTCAACTCCTTTACACGAGTTAGCATATGATCAAGAACCAATGGTATTGAAGGAAGAAGTCGAAGCTGCACTGAAGGAATTGGCTAAACACAGGGCCCCAGGAATTCACAGAATACCCATTGCGATAGTTCAAAAAACAATGCTGCACTTGAGGCATTTAGTCATTTATGCCAAGAAATTTGGAAGACAGCTACCTGGCCAATCAAATGGGAGAGATCCATATTTGTGCCCATTTCAAAGAAGGGTGATCCAAGAGAGTGTGGAAATTATCAAACTCTATCATTAATATCACACGCAAGTGAAATTTTCTTAAGGATATTAACAAAATGGTTATAGCAGTATATTGACAGGGAACTTCTAGATTCAAGCTGGATTCAGAAGAGGATGTGGAATGAGGGATATCACTGCTGATGTCAGAGGGATCTTGGCTGAAAGCAAAGAATACCAGAAAGATGTTTACCTGTGTTTTAGATCTGCTAGAGATAAATTTAAAGGCAGGATAGTAGGTGAAGAGAGAGGCTTAGAATTTTGGAATATGTGGAAAAAAAGGAACTGGAGGTGGAAATACTGCTAGAAAATACATGAAATATCCTGTAACATATTTCCATAAGTCAAATAGTTCTTTTGTAATATTCTGTAATTTACATCTTTCATATATTTTTATTTTAAAAGAAAATCATACTCTTCTGGGTATTAAAAGTATATAATACTTATTCCTTAAGCTTTAAAATGATTTCAGTTCACTAGCAAGAATGCATTATTTTGATGCCTTAAAGCACCTGAGTATAGTCAAATTGTCCACTACAAAAGGAGCTATAACATATAAACAAATGATAATAACAAAATCCTTCAGTATTGTGATTGTTTCCAATCACTTTAGAGTTTCTGAAATCTAAGCAAGTTGAATATTTTTTATTCATACCTATGCTTACTCCATTATTTTAAAAAGTTAAAATTTATAATAATTTTCCTAAACCATCTTGTGGAATTCAAGTTAGTAACTACAGAACAACTGAAAAAATGCAAACAAGTAAAGGTGAAGGGATTTCTACATGCAGAGACTCTGTAAGTCTTTCTGGATTTGCTAGAATAGTATGATTTTAACACTTGAAACTTTTCATGAGAAGTGCTAATACATGCAATAACTCACATAGACTTTTAAGTAATGAATATAAATATGTCATATGAATTATATTTGAGAAAGCAAAATTAATAAATCACCTCATTTGACTATACATCTCTTTTAAGAGATATTTTTATATAATTGTTTGTTATTAACTGTTGTCAGAGGCTGACATTTTCAGTAAGATTTTTTTTTAAAGGAAATATAGTTTTACCTCTTTTTAGTGTAACATAGCAAATGAAAACTTTATCCTATCTTAATTTAGCAGTTACCTACTTGGCTAGTTTAGAAAGATTTATTTATAAACTTTAAGAAAAAATTATCAAAATGGTAAGAAGTTTCTACCTATATAATTTTTAGTAATTTTATTCACTCTTTTGCCAATTAAATGAATTCTAGCACCAATGAAAACTCCTGGATTCATTATTTTTGAGATCTGAGCATCCTGCAAAGGTGACAAGGGATCAAAGAATTCTCCTTTTCCTTATGTATCCCAGCATTATTACGAAGCTATCATTTAAGCTATTGCACAATAACTTTTTTTAAGCTGCTACAAAGAAAGTCATCAATTAAGGAACTACTTCTATATCCATATATATTAGAATATTATATCTACATTTCGCCTCTGTGTCTTTTAAGGAAATAAAGGGTACAGAGAAAAGTATCAAAAATAATTAAAGTATTAGAAAGTAGGGTTTTGGAAGAGAAGCATTCTTGTAAGCCACTTAGGACCAAGTCAAATGTTATTTCCCTTTTGTTTTCCACTTTTGATATTAAAGTTTAGCAAGAATTCCATTTTATGACACCCTTCATAGCTATTAAGGCTTTTGATAAACCTACTAGAGTATGGCCAGAGTCTGGCAGCTATAGGTCTGACAACAAGAAGCTTCCTAAACCACTGAAACAATGAGCCTAAGGCACAGCATTTGGGGTCACTCTTGACTTAGTGATTTCCACTAGAATGGTAAGTTTTAGACCTCTGCAAATTAAGAAAGATTATAGAATCCACCCCTGCAAAAAATAAAAACAAATAATAAAACTTTTGCTTAAACCAAACAGTCTAATATCATGAATGGTCAGAAGTACAGTGAGCCAGAATAAATGCCTTAAAATCATACACTGAGAATGGAAATTGTTACATGAAGAATTCATTCTGGGCAAATATATGCATTCAAAATGTTCCTTGTAGCATTGTTTGAAAGTGTCAGTTCTGTAAACAAATGTGAATGTTAATTAATGGAGATCACCAATAAAATATGGTGCATCCAACTTAATAGAAAGTATAATGCAAGATAATTTAGGTCTAAAAGTATTAATGCAGAAAGATGTCCAAGACACATTTTGATTTTTATTAGTAGATTAAAACTTATGGAACACACATGCTCACGTGCATTATGTTACTTGGTACATATATCATATATAATATATAGATATTTGCACATACTCTATTTTATATATCTAGCTCTAAATATACAATCTATGCATATATTTATATCCATATCTGGAAAAATACACATCAAATTGTTAACAGTATTTAGCTCTGGGGAGTGGGATTATAGGAGTATATGAGTGATTTTTGCTATATATACTTTTGCATTGTATGAATGTAAATATTTGAACAGTTGTTATTAGCTAAGTAAATAGATTTAAGAAAAGCTGAAATATATTTTTTAAAAATAGAGCCACAATAAATTGTTAGTACTGTATAAAAAGTTGCTGTAGTGCTCCCCTGCTTCTTCCCTTCCCATTGGCTGACATGTTGGAAGACATTTCTATTGTAGAGTTTCTATCTTAGCTTGTTTTCTTAAAAATATAATTTCTCCTTCTGTACTTCTCAAGCACCTTTATGATTAACATGTGCCTTCTAAAGGAACTTCCTACAGTAAAAGAGCATGATTACTGGAGAAACTAGTAGTCTAATGCCATTAATTGTTATGTTCATTGAACTGAAATAACGTATTTCTCTTCTAAGCTTATACTTTAGTTTGACTAACTTAGTTACGGTGAGTCTGATACTGAAATGAGGGTCTATCCTTCCTGTGGCAATAAAAATATGAACCTAGAGTCTAAAAGGGAGCTCTGGTAGCATAGTGCCTAAGGCATGATTGTTAAGCAGAAGGCTGGCGGTTCAAACCCACCAGCCACTCCTTGGAAAGAAGATTGGGCAATCTACTTCTGTGGTGATATTGCTTCGGAAACTCAAGAAGGGGTTGCTATGAGTCGGATCCAACTCAACAGCAGTGACTGAGAGTCTAAGAGTCAGGCTCCACCATGGCAAATTCATTAATACTATATTTTGATATAATACTATATCAAATGTCTCTTTTGTGACATTAGCCAAGCATTCTTTACATTCATTCAGCACATATACATTTTCAAGCAGGAGAATCACGTCAAAAAAGAATGCTGAGCTGAACAGACTTTGTGTTTAAATTCAAAATCATTCTCTTGTTTTAAGAATTAAAAAGCAAACAGGATGGCTTACAAATTAGATATAGTTATACGCTAATAAAAAATCCAAGGAATATGTCAAAGAAAGGGCATTTCTTTTGTTTGTGTGTTTTGTTGGTCATGGTGGGGACTGGAATTAAAATTGATTAAAAATACAATTTAGTGATCACCTCAAAGAGTTATGATACTTAAAATCTTGTTCTGTTTTATTAACATTAAAGCACCATACACTAAAAATTGTTATTTTTATACTCTTTATACAACAAGGACATACCCATCTACCTATAGTGCTACAGCAAAGACATATATATCTATCTTTTTTTCAGTTATGGAACTTGTGAATATATTATCATCTCAATTTCTTAACAAAAATATAGTTTATTTAACAGGAAACATGTTTTTCCTGTGAGAAAAAGACAAAGTATGTCATTGTAAAATTGTGGACTACATATATTTGTGTACCCAATTCTGTTTATTTTTTAATACTTCATATTTTTCAGACCTTAGCTATTCAGGTACCAAAGCAGTTCTTTTCAAAACTAATACTTAGAAAGCTCTATAACCAAGTCCTAGTCTCCTAAAGTCATTGCCTTATCAGATTTTTTTTCTGGGGGTGGGAAAGCTAGTTAAAATAACTCTAACACACAAAAAACACAGAAGCCTGAAAATATGATTACATCCTCTTCTCTCTGCTTATTTATAAAGAACCTATAGTATATGATCTTGACAACACGTTTCCTACTTTTGTCAGTTTGATAAAACTGTATCATATCAATGGTCTTAGCTTGTGGACTGATGATTATTTTAGCACTGATTGTCAATGACCAGTGTGTCAGCTGACACAGTTAAATCAGAAATCAGCATGCAATCTCCTAAAATACCAGACACATGAAACCTTTGCACAAGAGAGATTATAATGGAACCCACATGATATCCCCATTAAACAATGAAACATGTGACATTCACTAAAAACAGGAACACATCAGCAAATATGCCTGAGGAAGTTTATGGTATTTAACTCCTAAACATTAATTTTATTGTGGTGTATGAAGAACTAATTAACCAAGAGTTTGCTTTTATTATTGGAAGCGGAAATACTGTTCAGAAAACTGATGAAGAGTAAATACAGCATATTTTAAGTTTATTAAGCTTGGCTCATCGACTTCTATTTATTTAAGCTAATCTCATAAGGCAATTAAATATTTCAATCAGTAAGTTTATATGGCTATTTTATTTAGCACATTTCTGAAAAATTAATCAATGTGTTAAAATGCAGAATGAGTATGTGAATATATTTCTAGTTTCATACAGCCAAAACAGTGACTAAATGCATTTTTTAAAAATCATAAGAGCTTTACTAACATTAGGTCTGATAAACAGACAAGTGAAAAATGACAATAGAAACAAGGCAAATAATCAAGATTAAGGTTGTATCTACATGAAACAAATATTTCCATCAGCACTATACTACTTTTTTCTAAACAATTTTTTATTATCCTCAGAGGATGCTTCATTCAGGTGTGGGAGGGTCAGTCTGATGCTAGTTAAGATGTGAAATGCAATTAAATGTTGGGTGTGATTTTAGAATCTTTGTGTTTTGATGTCATACTCAGAATTCGTCATTTATAAGTAGCCTATAAGAGAAATTGTTATGAGTTGGGATCGACTTGACAGCCGTTGAGTTTGGTTTTTTTGATGGGAGAAAAGACTGAAGTTGTCAAAGATTTTACATTACTTGGTTCCACAACCAACACCAATGGAAGCAGCAGTCAAGACACCATATGGCGTATTGTACTGGGCAGATCTGTGGCTGCAAAAGAGTTCTTTAAAGTGCTGAAGAGCACAGATGTCTCTGAAGACTAAGGTATTACTAACCCAAGCCACAGTATTGTCAATCACCTCATATGCATGTGAGAGCTGGACAATGAATAAGGAAGCCCAAAGAAAAGTTGACTCTTTTGAGTTGTGGTGCTAGTGAAGAATACTAAAAGTACCATGGACGACCAAAAGCACTAACAAATCTGTTCTGGAAGAAGTGAAGCCAGAATGCTCCTTGGAAGAAAGAATGGCCAGACTTCATTTGACCTACTTTGGTCATGTTGTCAGAAGGGACCATTCCTTGGAGAAGCAAATCATGCTTGGTAAAGCAGAGGGTTAGTGAAGAAGGGGAAGGCCCTTTGGGGGATGGATTGACACAGTGGCTGCAATGCTCAGATATGGCAAGTATTATGAGGCTGGCACAGGACCAGGCATTGTTTTGTTATGTTATACATAGGGTGACTATGAGTCAGAGCTGACTAGACAGCACCTAACAATAACAACAGTAATATAGAAGCTGTCATGGCACAATAGTTAATGCTTTTGATTGCTAACCAGAAGGCTGTTGATTAAAACCCACTGGCTGCTTTGCAGCAGGAAGATGAGTCAATCTACTTCTGTAAAGATTTATAGCCGTGGAAACCCTACGAGAGTCACTATGAGTCAGAACTGACTCGAAGGCAATGGGGTTGGTTTTAGAAGTAGCCTACTTAAAACCAGTTAAAGAACTACTGAGTGCAGTGATAGGTCAGTGGTAGAATTCTTGCCTTCCAAGTAAGAAATGGAGATTGATTCATGGCCAATTCACCTCAGGCTTAGCCATCATCCGTCAGTGGTGAATTGCATGTTACTATGATGAAGGAGCCCTGGTGACGTAACTAAAAGGTTGCTAACTGAGAGATTAGATGTTCAAATCCACCCAGCAGCTCAGCAGCAGGAAGACTTGATAATGTGCTTCCATAAAGATGACAACACAGAAAACCCTACAGGGCAGTTCTACTGTGTTACATGGCATCGTTATGAATCTGAATTGATTCAACAGCACCCAACAACAACAACAAAGGACTATCAGGGGAAAAAAACTGTGTCTTGACCCCAATTTTTTATGAAACAGTAATTAAGAAAAGATTTATTAAATTCCTCCTTCTAAAATACACAGTGCTAGGCATTGTTTCATACACTTATTTAATCTCTGCATCAATTCAGTAAAACAGGTATTATTAATCAGTTTTTCAGATGGAGAAATTGAAGCTCTGTGACTTGAAAAGGACAATCAATGTAGCTGAATGTGGCAGAGCTTGACTCCAACTATATGGTCTCCCATTCCAAGTTCCTCTCAGTTTGTGTTGATGATTTAAGATTGGTTTAAGTCAAAACAAATTAAAGAAGTGAATGCTTGAAATCACAGAAACAAAAGAATCAATTGGTATATAAAAAGGACTCAATTGATTATCTTCATAATATTGCAAATAGTCTTGTAAGTGCAAGATATATTTTGTTACAACAATCTATTCTATAGTTGAAAATATGATAGATCAACAATCAAAACTTCTAGGTGAAAGAGGCTATATATATATATATATATATATATATATATTTAAAATATGCACTAGACTAGGCCAAATGTTCTCAAATTTTCTTGGTTGACGGCACCATCAGGGACTCAATAATTTTTTCATGGCATTCCTAGGCCAAGAGAAATATCCAACAATCTACTTTATTAAATATCAAGGTCCAAACAACTGTGGTAGGTCCTGCAGTGTCTGAAAAACGCCTCTATATTTTCCTTGAAATTTAAAAATATTCTGTACGTCCTGGTGAATGAGGTATAGGACCCTGGGGAATCCTGCATATTGTTTGGGAACCATGGCAGTAAGCCTATGCTCATCTATAGGAAAAGATCTTATATTAATAGATATGTGACATATTCAATTTAAGACATTTAATTAAACTATGAAGTCAGTTTTTTACAACTCTATATATGGCTTTATACCATAGATAGAAAATGGGTTATTTCATTGAATTTTGCCTTTTCTGCAGATTGTATTGCCACAAAAAGGGTCTTCCTTTTAAAAATTTCTAGAGTATCTAACTATCAGTTACATGACTAGAAATTTTACACTCTTCACACACAGAAGGAAGGGGCAGAGAACTCCAATAATTAAGAAGAGAAATACCTACTCCTCTGATCCTCTGAATACTTACTCTCAAAAGTCTCTCAAGTCTAAAATTTTGGGCTAACACCAACATACATTTTCAAAATTATTCCCACCCTTTATTATAGAACATTTTCTGACAAGCAAACACAAAGCCAGTGTCTTTCTGACAACATAAAAACCATCCTGTAGGTGTCAAAGGTATTTAAACTATATTTCAAAAATATGTACCTGACTACGCTTCATAGGTTCACATGGTGCAGACTTTGGTTAATAGGCTAGGATTCCACTCAGATATCTCAGAAGAGGCAAATGAACTGTGTCCTTGGACTATCCAAAGCATACTTGAACTAATTCATTTGTAAAAACACTATTATAATTCAGAATTCAAAACTTAGTTACTTGGTTTTTCAAATTTATTTAAAGGAGTGTAATATAACAATTGTTTTCTGATTAAAACCAGGTATTACCTACCAATATAGTTTAAAATTGGAAAATGTAATTATTTGACATACAATATAGGTTGTATAGAACTAACAAGTTAAACATAATCTTTTGAAAAGAAAGATTATTTGATTATTTTTCTCCCTTGTATTAATTGGTCTCTGAATTGAGTTGACTGATTAAGCTAGTGTTTTTATTGAATTACTTTCAACTTCTCTACATATTATATATAGTAAAAGCATTCAATTAAATAATATATCATTATTTACTCCTCCTTAGAGATTTGGAAGTATTTCTTCAGGATTTTAAGCCATTGGCAGGAAAAGCATTAAGTAGATATCGATCCAAGAAGTTGTGTGGTTTCATGATTACGTTAATGCCAAAATAGAAATCTGATATGCTGGTGATACATATATATATAAATAGAGAGAGAGAGAGAGAGACTGATCCTCATTATGTGTATGAAATATACATATATATCAATATTTCATAAAATATCAATATGTTATAACTGATCTACATACTTATAGATAAAAATGGGCTAAAGCATTCTTTAAAGCTCCTTTTCTAAACAGTCTATTTACTTTGAAGTCTTTGGCTATGCTGTAATTAATTTATTATTGATTTAATGATGTACATTTTAGGAATTAAAAGATGTCCTGCAACTACATTCCATGTGTCTGCACTCTGCACCCTATTTCTACCATTATATTTCTTAAAGAGAAAATATCTACGTCCAATTAAAAACTTATTATTCACAAAATAGAAAATGCTAACTCAAACTGTGGTGTTAAGTTCCTCAAAAGATATTTTTATTTTTTCCTGGTTAGGAACATTTTCACTTTCTTTTGCATTTCTAGATAATTTTCCTTTATTTTATCAAAATTTACATTTTAAAAAGTAAAATTTACTAACGCTTTCTAGGAATGGATTGATGAAAAGTGTTTAGGTTTTTTTCCATATTTGCTTGAAACTAAACTTAAGATATCTTGGTGTAGGGTTAACTTTAACTACAGAATTTAGTCTTTATCTTTGGTTCCAGAGAAATAATGTTCAAAACCTTGGAATTCTCCATGACTACAATCTTATTTATAAGCATTCTGAATCACACCTGAGGGTATATGGTAACGAAGCATCTCTTGGGTGGGAACTAGCAAGGCCAGAAAGATCAATTATGTGATTTTAATTCAACCTTAGTGGGAGGTGGGGTAGGGGATGATCCAATCAATCATGCCCAAATACCAGGCCTTATTAAAGACTTGGACATAGAAGCTCCACAGGCTTTGTGGTTGGTGATAGGTATCAGTGCACTTGGGAGGGACATGGATGCTCCACATTGGGAATTCTCCCAATCCCATCCTATGAGCCTCTTCATTTTGTATCCTTTTTTTGTTGTACTAAAACTGTCACAAATACAGTGTTTTCTTGAGTCCTGTAAGTCATTCTAGCAAAGTATCAAACTCCAGAGAGTAGTGGAAGCCAGTAGATTAGAAGTAAGTGTGTCATGGGGACTCCAAAACTTCCATCTGGCATCTGATAGCTTGCACAGGCTTGGCAGTCTGGAGTGCTGTGTCTAAATAGTGAGATCTGCTCTACTACTAGGTGGTTAGTGTTAGAGGAAGAAAAACTGCATGTGCAGTTGAATTGAATTGAGCAGATTATTGTTCTAGATTAAATTGTTGGCCCCCCAAATAAATCCTAACCCCTATACCTTTGGTTGTAAATCCTAACCCCTATACTATACTCTGGTTGGAAACCCAAAGAAGGGTCGCTATGAGTCATATCCAACTGGACAGCACATAACAACATACCTCTGGTTATAATCACATTTGGAAATGGGTTTTCTTTGTTATGTTAACAAGGCAGTTTTAGTGTAGGGTATGTTTTATGTCAATCTCTTTTTGAAATATAAAAGAGCAAGTTAGCAAGCAAGCAAGTACAAATGGAAGGGAGCATCCATGTTACGTGATGACCAAGGTACCTATGAATAGTAGCTGAAAAGAGGCAAGGACCTTT
Source organism: Orycteropus afer afer (assembly GCF_000298275.1). NCBI lineage: Eukaryota > Metazoa > Chordata > Mammalia > Tubulidentata > Orycteropodidae > Orycteropus > Orycteropus afer. The sequence goes on along the minus strand of NW_006921758.1, from coordinate 1,723,144 downwards.
CCCCAGCACGTACAGAGTGAAAAAGATCCTTCCCTTAGAGCTGGTGCCTTGAATTCTGACTTCTAGCTTCCTAAAATGTAAGAAAATCAATGTCTGTTTGTTAAAACTACTGACTTCTGGTATTTCTGTTACAGCAGCACTAGATAACAAAAACAACTGCATTGATTTGTGAAGTAGAATTTTATTTTTTCACACAATTGGTCAATCTTTTCCATTAAGTGCCATGTTGTAGCACTCAAATTAAAACAATTAGCAACCAGAGAAGTCACATATGGATGACAATTACCAAAAACCAAACTCACTGCCATTGAGTGGATTTGGGCTCATAGCAACCCCCATTGGGATTCCAAGGCTGTAAATCTTTACAGAAGTAGATTGCCCCATCTTCTTTCCACTGAGCAGCTGGTAGGGTTGAACCACTGACTTTCTGGTTAGCAGCCAAATGCCTTATCTGCTATGCCACCAGAGCACCTTATGCTCTGATTGACAATTTATAAGGAATTACTCACTGCAAGCCAGTTGATTCCAACTCATAGAGATCCCCTTAGGGTTTCTGAGGCAGTAAATCTTTGCGGAAGTAGATTGCCCAGTCTTCTTTCTGTGGAGTGGCTGGTGGATTTGAACTGCTAGCCTTTTGGTTATCAGTCAAATGGCTTAGGCACTATGCCACCAGAGCTGACAATTAGGGAGGAATAAAATAGAAAGGTCCACTGATGAGAGAAGAAAGCCAGATTTGTTTCTTTCCCTACCTCTTTCTGTCATGCAAGGTGATTAGCAAAGAAATGCTGTGGACAACTTATCACTTCCACCCAGTTTCTCATTCAAACTCACTCAAAATACGAGAGTGTCAACAAAAGTGGCACTTTCTTCTGCTATTGGCTTCTGCTTAGTTCTAGAGTTTGGCATGGTGCTAGTTTCCAGCTTGCCAGCAGCTGTAAAAGCTTTATTCTATTTTATTCCCAAGGTTACAAAAAGAGGTGATTTCATTTATAACTTTAAGCACTGACAGTAAGAATAAAAATCGCTCAACATACGAACAATTTTAGAAACAACTCTCCATGCCATATTACATTAACACTGAACAATTTTATTATGCCAGCTCTGTTAAATGGGAGTAAGGTAGAGGTGTTCTTGACCTTTTCCAGGCCTACAATTATGCTATTGTTCATACTCAATGTGGTTTACACTTTCACATAATATTTGTTGCTTATTTATTTGTTTATTTATTTAAGAACAGAACTAATCTAGATGTATACATTGCCTCAGGCACTGATAATTTTAAAAAGTGTGTGTGTGTGTTTTAAGTAACCAAGATTACCAAAAACATATTGGCATCATGTGTTTAATGTGAATAACAATTGCTTAGGAAAATGGAAAAAAAACATCAAACAAAACCAGAAAACAAAACAAAACAAAAACCCTCTTTATGATTAGAAACAAAAAATTGAGTGTACTAAAGAATAGTTCTTAGAATTTAAAATATTAAGGATGAATGTGTGGTGGTATTTCTGGATGACCTAATGATCTATAAAATATTAAATGAATAAATTAAGGCCCCAGAGTGAAAATGCCATCTTAAAACACAGAAAGTGAAGAGAAAAGATGTATCAAAGCCTATAAAAACTGGAAAGCAAAAAGTACAAATGCTAATTGTTATAGTCCTGAGTTCAATTTGCTTTTATCTAAACTCTAGAGTTGTGATTCATTCATCTCAAATGGCTTTGAATATTTAAAAAATTACCTCCAATTGTTTCGGTGTTATAAAAAAGCGTAAGACTCAGAATAAATGATAAATTTCACATGGGAAAATTCTAAACATCATCAAACAGGAAAATTAAAACTGATCCCTAGCAATATTAGACAAATCAAACCAAAAAGAAAGAAAAAAAAAACAAATGCAAAAAATACTAAAGCACAGCAAGTTGGTAATGGGGCAAGTTAATTCATACACAAATGAATAAAATCCACTGGAATTTAAAAATTATATTCTCTCTCTATATACCAAAAAACCAAACTCACTGCCTTTGAGTTGATTTGACTCATAGAGACCCCTCCTTGGGATTCTCAGGCATGGTGCTAGTTTGAAGCTTGCCAGCAGCTTTCTACTGAAGTAGACTGCCCAATCTTCCTACCGTGGAGTGGCTGATGGGTTTGAACTGCCAGCCTTCTGGTTAGCAGTCAAATGCCGTAGGCACTATGCCATCAGAGCTCCCATATGTATATATAATGTTTCCATAAATTCTTCAGTGATGTTCAACTTTTATTAATAATAATATTTCAATAAATGAGCTTTTTCTATATTCTAACCATGGTAAACCTGTTCTAGAAGACAGTTTAGCAGCCTAATCGCTCTATGAAATTTCAATTACTACTTTTATTGAACAGAGTAGAGTTGCCATTTTAGCTGACAGTATTTATTTTATTATTTTTTTTAAATGAAATATTAGTTTTCAAAACTAACAATGTGCAATTTATTTATGTTTTCTTTTCGTAAAGATAAAGTCACAGAATCACAAGCTTCTAAAGTTAATAACCAATATAAAACATTACTTGGAATAACCTACCACACAAAATTTTCTCTATATATTTTCTAATGTGTTAACTCATGAATTACTTAAAAAAAATGCTCAATGTTGTACTAAAATTTGAGATGTTACAATGATACAGAGTCAGCATCTACCCTCACAGAGTTTACCATTGAAGAGAGAAAGAAAATATATAGCATTCAAGGAGAGCAGAAGAAAGGGATCCAACCTATGTCAGGCAAGATCTCTCTCTGGATCTGAATTAGAAAAGGTCAAGAATACAAAGGAGAGGGAACACTGAGTATATAAGTGCAGAATTAACAAAGAGTGTAGTTTGTTCTAAGAACTAAAAGGATACTAGTGGGAAATTGGGTTCTAAGTATAGGGAAGACAGAGATAATGGAAGGTCCACTAATCCACATTAGGAAATTTGGATTTATCTTAAAGGGCAACAGAAAATTATTGAAAAGCATATTCCTACAATCAATATTCCATTGTCATTAAGTCAAATACGATTCACAGTGACCCTAGAGGACAGAGTACAACTACCCCACAGGGTTTCCAAGGCTGTAAATCTTTATAGAAGCAAACTGCCATATCTTTCTCTGGTGGGAGAACTAGTGGGTTTGAACTGCCAACCTTTCAGTTCACAGCGGAGGGCTTAATCATTACACAACCAGGACTCCTTACAATCAAAATTACCTATGCAAAAATAAAATGAAACCTAAAGTGCCACTCACATTTTAAGAACACACTGGAAATAGAAGTTACAAGACCAAATAACAAAGAGCAAATATTGGCTTCAGAAGCATAGAAATAATCTAAGCTCTTTTAAGTATCAACATATCCTTTTCTACATCTTTTGGTGTTTCCTCTTTAAAACAAAAATGGTATATGCTATATGATCTCATTTCTTAGTGTGGCAGTGATAATAAATGACCTAAGATAAAGGCATGCCTTCCACCCACTCCCAAATGAAAAGTCAATGGTACTTACTACATCCAGCTTTATAGCTGAAGCCTGGCGGAAGAAGGAATCCTTGCTGGGCAGCTGCAGCCAGTGTCCGTTGATCAGGAGGGAATACGGGAATCATTAATGGCGGCAGCTGACCTTGAACCTGCTGAACGTGATAGAGCGAATCAAAGGGAAGAAGTTTTGCTGCTCCATACGTCCCACCCCCCTTACTTTATGATAAGAAAAATAATTTATTCAATTCAATATACTATCATAGAAGCTTGCTATAATATTCACTGGAGGATCATGCTTTGGACTACCTTAGACAAATAAAAGAAACAAAATCCTAGAGCTATATATTATCAAATTCAACCTATAACTTAATTACAATTGTCCTATGCAATATCCTTGCATGCTGAAAACACTATTACTTTGCATGAAAAGTCATTTTATTATTGCACTAAGGTAATTGTTAAAATAATTCTCCCTTAGACGAACTGAAATCTTCCTCTGTAAATCTCATACGTTAGGACTAATTCTACCTTCTAAAACGAAATGAACTAAACCTGCATAATTTTATATTATATATCAATAGATCTATTACTTGGAGATAATTCTCATGTTGACATATGATAATAAAATTTAAGAATTCTAGAATATTAGACCTGGAAGAGAGATTAGACTTTAACAGAAAGGGCAACTAGTGCCAAAAGAGAACTGATTTGCCCAGCGTCATAGAATGAGTTAGTCAGAACTAGGTCTAGACTCTAGTCTCTTAAACCCATACTGAGACCCTCTCTACTTTGTGTGTATCTTTGTCTTTCTTTTTTGAATCAGTAGAAGCACTCCACAAATCACATGGCTTCTGTTTTGGTTGCAATCTTTGGAATATACTCTAATTTGTTATCATGTCTGTTAGATAATAGGGTTCACATCAACAAATAAATAATCCAGAACAACAGAATCACTATCTTCTTTGAACTAAACAGGAATTTCTAGAAATGTAACCTAAGGTATTAGTCATTTTTGCAGCTATCAAAAACTCACTGCCTTGAGTCGATTCCAACTCACAGTGACCCCTTCTGAGTTTCCAAGATGGTAAATCTTTACAGTAGATTGCCCTATTTTCTGTCAGTGGAGTGGCTGCTGGGTTTGAACCACTTACCTTCTGGTAGCAGTTCAATGCTTTAGGCATTGTGCCACCAGAGCTCCTATTTTTGCAGCTATGTCACTTTTTTTTTTTTGGCCAATGCAGGTGTTGCCATTAACTCAATTTTCTTCTAATAAAGAGTTAAGCAAGATATCCCTGGTGAAGATGATCATGATCATTGGTTAGTGTTAATCATTGGTTATATGTAATATCTGGCATTTTATTCTTTCTCACTCCTTTTGTACATTAATGCAATTATTTTCAAAATATTTAATTAACATTTACTGTGTGAAAGAACCTAAGCTAGGAAGTAAGGATATAATAGTGAACATGAAAGCCAACATTCCATGCCCAGGAAGTATAGATTTTAGTGAAAAATATAGTAAAAAAATAAATAAGCAAAAAATACAGCAAATGAACAAAAAAAAAATGAGACATGCATTCCATCATTAAGCCCTAGAGAGCACCACTGAAGTATTTTTCAACTTGTTTTCTTTCTCCCACTGGCATTGCACATTCCCAAAATTTTCTTTTCTTGTTTTTAATTCTATGGATCTCATCATTTATCACTTTAAAAGTCTGTCTTCAGTTTCTTTCTTCTTCAATTCATTTTTCACAATAAACCCTGAGCGATTTCTAAGATTTTGTTTGATGTTTGTGTGGCAGGGGGGAAGGAGGAGGAAAGAAGTGATAGAGAAAAGAGAAAAGTTGGAGGAGAGGAAGGAAGAGAGAACAGGTAGAGTAGGGGAAGGAGGGAGAGGGAGAGAGAACATGATGAGCATTCTAAGAAAGAGAGATCTGTGTTCATCAATAACTCCAAATTGGATGTATTTCTTTTAGTCAAAAGTGTTTTAAACTAATCACTGCCACCAGAGTGAATGACAAAGGAAATGACAACAATCAGAGAAACAAAAAGCCATAGTGTATTACAATAAAAAGTTTATATTGATACAGATCTCTCTGGAGATTTCTGGAGAATATTTCTGGAGAACACTGAGAAAAATAAAGATAAGCCTTTTTTAAAAACAAACTGAAAACAATGGATTAAAGATTCAAAAATTAGAGATTGCATATTGAACAGATATGTAAGATGAAGTGTTCTAAAACAAAAAGCAGACATACCACTACAAACCAACATGGGGCCAGTTCAGTGTCAGAAGAAAATGCAGACCAGAATAACAACCAACCAACCAACCAGTGAGCCACGCTGGTTAACGGTTAACACTAGCTACTTCATGTCCTTTATACTTGTACGTAAGTATTATATTTTATGTAACACACTTACTCTTGTCCAAGATGACACTGGTTATAAGATATACTATACATTTAATAAGAGTGTTTTGGTAAGGAAAAGAGGTAAGGAACCTCAAGTTAAAGTCATGCAAGGGTTATAAGAGAATTTCAAATTTCAGATGCTTAAAAATGTGGACAAAACATGTTTGAGAACTTTAATGTATATTAGAATTAGCTGCCATGCTAGAAAATCCCTATGTCTAGGCTTTTTCCCACACCAATTAAATCAGAAACTCTGGGGGTGAGACCCAGCTAACACTATTTTTAAAGCTCCTCTGATGATTGCAATGTGCAGGCAAGTTTCAGGAGCATTGTGTTTAGAAAGGGTTTCAGTACCTGTCAACAAAACTTTTTCCCTCCTTCGTGCTTTGCCCTGAGTTACAAAGCACATCCAGATATATAAATAGTGGAAAGGGAGATTCTGCCTGACTTTAAGGGTTCTGGTACCAAAGGGATAAAACCAGGTATTATGTTATATTCCTCACAGAATTTCTTCTAAGTAAGTTTTGTCTATGTATTTTGTATTTCCTGCTTGTTTAAAAACTTTTTGATGGTTTGATAATACCTAGAGAATAATAAAGGAATTCTGGTGGCATAGTGCCTAAAGTGGGAGCTCTGGTAGCATAGTGCCTAAGGCACTTGACTGCTAACCAGAAGGCTGGCAGTTCAAATCCACCAGCCACTCCTTGGAAGGAAGGTTGGGCAATCCTACTTCCGTAGTGATACCGCCTCAGAAACCCAAGGAGGGGTCGCTATGAGTCAGGGCCGACTCGACGGCACATAACAACAACAAGTGCCTAAAGCATTGGACTGCTAGTCTGAGGATTGGTGGTTCAAACCCACCAGCAGCTCTATTAAAGGAAGATGGGGTAATCTACTCCTGTAAAGATTCACTGCCTCAGAAACCCAATGGGCGTCGCTATGAGTTGGCATTGACTTGATGGCAGTGAGTTTGTTTTTTTGTTTTGTTTTGTTTTGTTTTGTTTTAGAGAATAATGACCAAATCCCTCAGCACAGTGTTCAAGATTCTTTATATGTATTTCTAGTCTAGTTCTCCTGGCATTTCTCCTTCCCTCCTTGGCATACCCTGTACTCTTGTCCCAATAGACTATGAAGAGTTTCTAGCATATTCTGCATTCTTCCCTGCTGGAATATGTTTAATTGTACTTTCTCCTTTGTTTTGAGTCATAACTCTTTCCTTCTCTTCCTACAAAATTCTACTTCATTGTCTTTTGTGAGTCACATATGTCTATGAAACACTTCTTATGGTGTTACCTTTCAGACAGAATTTTTAAACTCATAAAGTTGACACCATTTTAATCTCATAAAGGTAACACCACTGAAAAATATTTACTTGTATATTATTGAATCTCTCCAAGGCCTACAAGGTTATTTAGGAAAGGAGCAATAACTTAGCTATCCTTGTATCTTTAGAGCTTAGATAACTTTTGAAACTGTCCTATGTAGTGTTGATTTATACACACAAATCCAGAATGAATCATACAGGCCCATCATTCTAGTTAAACCTTCACACACTACTGCAAATATCCAAAAAAGTCTGTGGACAAAAACAACATTAACTAATAACCAGAAAGGAATCCAAAATTCCCTTAAGAAGAATGGCAAGATAAAGTATCAGTTGCTTTGTGTTCCTACATTTAAGGTATGGGTAAGAGGTTTTAGCTTATGCTTTATGATATATGCATGACTTTTAGAATGATGCATACATAAAGAAATAGAAAAGTAACCGAGAAATACTAGAAATTTATTTTACTCTTTTGTAATGGACAGGTGTGCCTGCCTATATTGTGTTAATAGCATATTATTTTAATTACTATAGCTTTGTTATATTTTAATAATAGGTAAATATAGTAGCTGTGGTAGTTAAGTTTGTGTGTCAACTTGGCTGGGCCTGGTTGAGTGGATGGGCAGCTGGATGCAGTTATTCCCCATGGTGAGATTGGTAATAAACTCCATGGTGGACTCTAATGGAGCAGCTGAGTAGCTGCTGTGAGTATGTGGTCTGCTCACTGTATGTAAGAAACAGCTTTGGGAACGGTCTCTTGCTTATGGCACACTTGAACCCTGCATGGAGCCATGTCATTGTTCAGCAGCCTGCCATGCTTTGCTGACCTTGGGACATTCCATGGACTTGAATTAATGGCCTGCC
>NW_006921758.1:1701646-1706137 GCF_000298275.1 Orycteropus afer afer | reverse complement strand
GTCCAAGATTATCTTCTGTGTCTGTGTTAATTGGTTTCCCTTTTCTTTGTTGAAGAGGGTCTGTGCAATCCTTCTGCCTAGTCCGCCATCTTGCCGGAACCTCTGGAATTTCTTTTTGAATTGAATACTCTGACAGCTTGATGAACAATAACAAATTATGTCTTTCAATTGATTCAAGTCTTTGTTTCCTTTCAATAATGCTTATGATTTACTTGGTAATTTTATTTCTAATGCTTTCTATACATTTTTTTTTATTGCTATTGTAAAGGGAATTTTTTTTTTACTATATTATTTAATTGGTTGTTTCTACATGAGGCTATCTATTTGCACAAGATAATTTTTATTCAGATAATTCACTTTTATATCTTATAATAATTTTCTTGATGAAAAAATTAGTATTTTAAAGAATAAAGTACAATGAAGTCTGGGCATTTATTAAATCTTAAATATTCTAAACTTTTATTTATTAAATTAATAAAATGTATTTTGTTTTAGGATTATAATGTTTTACTGTGTAATTTCTTTTTTAAATCTACATATATAAAATAACATTATTTCAAAGCTGAGGAAGATCATAGACATCATCTGGGCCAACACAGACCTAAAAAACAAACCAAACTCACTGCCATCAAGTGGGAACTGACTCATAGCAAACCCTCCTTGGATTTCTGAGGCAGTATCACTTCAAAAGTAGCTTGCTCAACCTTCCTTCCAAGGAGTGGCTGATGGGTTTGAACCACCAGCCTTCTGGTTAGCAGTCACATGCCTTAGGCATTGGGCCAACACAAGCATTGTGCTAATAGGAAACCAACAGCCCACTTGGCCAAATAAATTGTTTGATTTTCCAAAGGCAAAGTCAGCAACAGAATATCTCAAAACCAAAACCAAACTCACTGCCATCGAGTTGATTCTAGCTCATAGCATACTACATTGGGGTTCCAAGGCAGTAAATCTTTATGGGAGTAGATTGTGCTAATTTCCTTCCATGGAGCAGCTGGTGGGTTTGAACCACCAAACTTCTGGTTAGCAGTCAAATGCCTTAGGCACTGTGCCACCAGAACTCCCTATTAACTCTTAATTTAGTACTTTTACCCTACCCAGGGAAAAGTAAAAAGGGGGAAATTAAAAGGAAGTAAAATAGAAAATAAACCTAATTTCAAACTCCCTATGATGAATTTTCTATAGAGTACAAAAGAATATATTGTAGAGCACTGTACTAATATCCAGAGTAAACAACACTATAAATAAAATAAAGTGTGCAAAATGCATGTAGTAAAATATTATTGCTATAAAGTAACTCACTTTTTTGTTTTAGAGACTATAGTTTTGGGACTTACTAGCTGATAACAGTGAACTAGGCAATCTAGAAACAGTCTGAAAAGTCAGGAGAAGGTTCAAATGAAAATCATCTGAATTACAGCAACAGTTTAATAACAGCGGAAGAAGCAGACCCCATGAGCAGTGAGGTAAGATTAAGAAGAAAGGAAATCATGAGAGGGCAGTGTCACAAAAACCAAGGGAATTTCCAGATTGAGGAAGTGTCTAACAGTGAAAAATGTAGCAAAAAGAGATTTTTAGAGGGGAGGAGACAACATCATGTATTAAGCAGATATACAATCCAGACCCTCTACAATAAAGACTGGGAAAACCAAATGAAACAGATATGGATGACAATTCTGAAACCCAGAGCTTTAGAAAAAAGATAAAGTAGATCAAATATGGATTAGAGGAAAAGATTGAATGAAAACAGCAAAAAGGAGGCATACGGAGCAGTGGACTGCCAAGCAGCACAGCATGGCCTTTTAAAATTACTATAAGCAGCATTCTGATCAGGTCAAGAACCAGATAAGCAGCTCATTCATCCAGGATTGTGACGGCATAAGCATAAGTGATTAGCAATCAGAGATTAGCCCCCCTACCTTTCCCAACTTCCCAGTAAGCAAAGGTGTGGTCCAGCTCAACCCAACAGGTGCCTGGCCAATCCCCACCAATTGTCAGTGTTGTGTGACATTTTTCTTCATTCTTTTCGTTTCCTTTATCTTTCATCTTAGTTCTTCCCTCTACTTTTTTCTTTTCCTTTTTCATCCTCTTCCCTTTCCCTCCTTTTTGTTTTTAATTTGATTTCATGGAACAAGTGCCCTGCCCACTGATGCTTTCATGGTCAACAGCATCCTCTTCTACCCCTCTACAGTCTGCTGTGCACACAGAGCGAGTGTTTTGCTCCTGGCACAGATGTTTGGTGGCAAGTGCTTTCACCAGTACTATGTTGCTTTGTTTATTTATTTGTCCTTTTTCTTTCTTCTTAGTTCTTCCCTCCTTTTTCTTTTCTTTTCTTTCTCTTCTCCTCCTTTAATTTGCTTGTTTGTTTTGATTTGTCTGATTCCATGGAACAGGTGCCTGCCCCTTGCCAACTCTGCAGTCAGAAGCACCTGCACCTGTCTCTCTGCAAATGGCAATGCATACTCCTGTGGAGTTAGTTCCATATTCCTATCATAGCCATTATTAGTGGTTAGTGCTTATGCTAGTGCCATACCACTTGTTTTTTGCTTGATCCTGTAGACCAGGGGCTCTGTACCCACTATTTGGTGTTCAGTGATGCACACTCAGACAGGGCAATTGCTTGTTCCTGCAGTAGCTATATTTGGTGGCTGGCAGCACTTGAGCCAGTACTGTGCTGCTGCTTTTTCCTTCATAGGTTTTCCCTTCCCACACATTGTTTTTTTCTGACTTTTATTTTTTCTCTCCCTTTTCCACCTTTTTTACCAACAGATGGGAACTAGTGACTCTACCCAGACATACTCACCACACCTGCGACCTCACTTACTGGGTGAGTATCACCACCCACTCCAGCACCACTGGATCAATGACTCATGGCAGTCCACACCCACTTAGCTTTTCTGTACCTACTCTACATGACCAGGGATCAGACACTTGTACCTGCTCTCCCACTTGCTACAAATCCAACCACAGATGGGAGGTGAATACTCCAGTGCTGCCAAACTAGTGAACAGAGTAGCATGTTCACCTTATTGTCCAGAAATATTAAAACAAAATAATACAAAAAAAGGAGAAGCAAACAAACATTAAAATCAACAAATTAATATACCACTACCACAAAGTCTCAGAGACTACAAATAACTTCAAATCACACACAAACATACACACAAAAAATCAAGACAAGATGGCTCAAGTAAGTGATCAAAATACAAGAGCAGAAAATATTCTAGAGGAAAAAAGGCTACTGACAGTACCTGATAAGGATTTCAAAACACTTTATGTAGGTAACTACAATGCATTGAAACAAAGATCAAGGAAAACACAGACAAAACCCTAGAAGAATTCAAAGAAAAATTACAAGAAAACATAAAAAAACAAGTGGAAAATTATAATTAAAAAACAGTAAAAAAAAAAAAAAAAACCTCAGAAAATTAAAACTAAAATTTCAGAAATAATGCATTGTAAGGGCAAAATCCGTGGAAAACAGAATTAATGTAATTGAAGGCAAATCTCTTAGCACAGATCTGTTAGAAAAATCAGAAGAAAGAATAAAAAAAGACTAAGAATTATATGGAATACCACTAAGAGGTAATTTACATGTGATCAGAATTACAGAACAAGAAGAAACAAACAAAGCATTGAAAAAATGGTCAAAGGTTTGATGGAGGAAAACTTCCATAATATCATGAAAAATGAGAAGATATGCATTCAAGAAGCTCAACAAACCCCAAACAACACTGATTCCAAAAAACAAACACCAAACTATATCATGGTCAAATTTTCTAGAACCAAAAATGAAAAAAAGGATCCTGATAGCATCTTGGAAAAAAAACAAAAAGTTACATACAAAGGAGAACAGATAAGAGTAAATTATGAGGAGTTCTGACAAGATGGTGGACTAGGCAGAAAGACTGCACAGACCCTCTTCAAAAAAGAAAAGAGAAACCAATTAACATAGACACAGAAGATAATCTTAGACCCCTGAGCCTTGAAGGGGAGAAAATAGAAGTGGACTAAACCCCAACTCGCAGAAGAATTTGTGTGAAAATACCAAAACAGGAGATATACGGAGCTGCAGTCTGGCAGTGATTCTGAGCAATCCTGACAGTACAGACAGTTTGGAGATTCCTGAGTGGTGGTAGGATGTAAGAATTAACCTAAAAATCAACCCCATTAGCCAGGGACTGCACAGAAGACTGCTCTGGTGGCTGGAGAATAAACAGAGAAAGTGAAGAGAAAAGCAGGCTGATCTATGGACTTTTGCCAGTCTGGAGGATGCCGCCATTTTCAAGGTTTAAAAGCAGCTTGACTATTTTGGATATATAAAGAGACAGCACGCTCGCAGATTCCTGGGGCTTAAGAACACTGCAAAAACAGCAAGGAGGCCACATGTTCTGACCTCCTCTAATCCCACAAGGGGAAGACAGGGTTACCAGCAGTAACCCAAGGCCTATTACTGCCAGGCCAGACATGTTGCCTCCCTCCAGCCCTTTC
>NW_006921758.1:1695911-1696953 GCF_000298275.1 Orycteropus afer afer | reverse complement strand
AGTAGCAAAGTTCAACAAGACAGAAAATAACAAATACTGGCGAGGTTGTGGAGAGATTGGGACTCTCATATACTGCTGGTGGGACTGTCAAATGGTATAACCATTGTGGAAAGCAGTATGTCAATTCCTAAAAAATTTGGAATTAGAAATAGCATTTGACCCAGCCATCCCGTTACTAGGTATGTGCCCTAAAGAAGTGAGAGCCATGACAAGAACAGATATATGTACACCCATGTCATCGCAGCACTATTTACAATAGCCAAAAGATGGAAACAACCTAGGTGTCCATCAACTAAGGAATGGATAACCAAACTATGGTACATACACACAATGGAATACTATGCAATGCTAAAGAATAATGTAGAATATGCAAAACACTGCATGATGTGGATGAACTTGGAGGACATTATGCTGAGTGAAATAAGTCAATCACAAAAGGACAAATATTGTAATGGTCCATTAATGTAAAATTTAAGGAACGGTTTATCTGTAGAAGGAAATTTTCTTTGTTGGTTACCAGGGGTGGGAGGGGAGGGGAGGGTACACTGTTAGATAAACAGAGATAAGTATTGATTTGGGTGAAGAGAAGGGTAATGTACCAAATGTGAGTGACAAATATGGCAGCACTGAGGATGAAAAAGACATAGAGAGGTACATGGGAGATACAGACAACAAATATGAACTCTTTTGCACATACAGTACTGCGTTAGTCAGTGAAGGCAAACATGGGTATATGGGTAGATAGATGGGTGGACAGGCTGAACGATTAGGTATGTCTATGAAATGGGGAGTGTATCCAAGATCATCTATAAGGTTGGCAGACAAATGGTCCTATAAGTTTATGTGAATGATCAGAATTCCCAGGTGTATAGTAGAGCTAACAAGAGGCAAGGTTGTGGTCATGGCTTGGTCACAGCCAGCTACCAAGAGGGACCAAGTAGCTGAACCTGCAGGCTTGGGACCATAGTCACAGAGGACATCAAGCTTAATTGGCATAACATATTATACAAAACATTGTTCCACCTCCTACTTTGGCAAGTAG
>NW_006921758.1:1687755-1695291 GCF_000298275.1 Orycteropus afer afer | reverse complement strand
GGAGGAAGTGGGAGGGGAGCTGTTGCATTGTGGTAAACTGTGGTCGATGTTATGAGACAAAGTATATGTGAACCGCTGTATGGAAAGTGAATTTTCTCTGTAAACCTTCACCCAAATCACAATTAAAAAAAAAAAAAAAAGTAATTTCTGATTAATTGGCAGAAACTATGCGGGTGAGATAGCAATGGGATGACATATATAAAGTCCTGAAACAAAAGAGTGCCAACCAAGAATTATATATCTAGCAAAACTGTCACTCAAATACAATGGCAAAATTAGTACATTTCCAGATAAAGAGAACTAAAAGGATTTTATAAAAACCAGACCAGCCTTACAAGAGACGCTAAAGGGAGTCCTTCATACAGAGAACCAACAATGGTAGACAACAACCTGAAATTAAGATGCATGACAACATCACCTGGAAACTAGCCTATACATAAAAACCAAACTCGAAATTCACTGCCATCAAGTCTATTCCAACTCACAGTGACCCCCTTTGGGTTTCCGAGGCAGTAAGTATTTATGGAAGTAGATTGCCCCAACTTCCTTCCATGGAGTAGCTGGTGAGTTTGAACCACCACCATTCTGGTCAGCAATCAAATTCCTTAGTTTTGTCACCAAAACTCCCTAACCCACATATGGAAGTATCAAAAACAAAATAAACCTACAAACTGAAAATAGGGCACCAGATATTTCAATTCATAAATGATGACAATTACTAAGCAAAAGGAGGGAATAAATGAATAGTTTAGCTACAGAATATACAAATGGAGAGGAAATCAAGACCATATCAAAATAGAATGAACTATTTTAAACTTGGGACTATAATAATAAATTAGAGGTTAACTTCAAAGACAACTAATAAGCCATCTCTTCACAATAAAAAAGAAGAAAATCATAAAGAGCTAGTAAACACTAAAAGAACAGCAATAAAGGAAATTATAAGAAAATCCATAAATAAAATGAACTCAAGAAAGAAAAATACATAGAACCAATAAATCATCAACAGCACCGAAACAAAATAAAATTTTAAAAAGACACAGAAAAATTACTGTAATAAATTCATATCTTTTGATCATTACTAAGTATAAATGGATTAAATGTACCAAATCAAGAGACAGAGAGTAGCAGAATAGATAAGAAAACATAACTGGTCAATATACTGTCTACAAGAGACACATAGTAGATACAAAGAAGAAAATAAGCTAAAAACCAACAGATAAAAACATATATCAAGGAAATCAAACCAAAACCAAACCCACTGTTATTGAGTTGATTCTGACTCATAGTGATCCCCATTAGGGTTCCAAGCTAGTAAATCTTTACAGGGGCAGACAGCTTCATCTTTCTTCTATATAGTGGCTGGTGGGTTTGAACCACTGACCTTGTGACTAGCACCCAAATATTAATTAGCACACCATGAGAACTCCTATATATCAAGGCAAAGGGAACCAAAAAGAGCAAGAATGGCAATATTAATTTCTGATAAAACAATCATTAAGGCAAAAATCAGTAATAGAGATTAGGAAGGACATTACATAATAACTTAAAAGTCAATACAACAAGGGGAGATATCCCAAATAAATCAATAATATATAAAACAAACTTTAACAGAATTTAAAAGTCATAGACTATGCCACAAAGTAGTAGAAGATTTTCATAAACCACTTCTGATGAGAGACAAAATACCTAGAAAGAAACTCAACAAAGATAGAGAAAATCAAACAACACAATCAAACAACAAAACCTCATAGACATATATAGAACACTCCACCCAACGACAGTAAAATACATTCTTTTCCAGTGCACATGGAATGTTCTGCAGAATTGACCATATCTTAGGCTACAAAGCAAGCCTCAGCAAATTTCAAAACATCAAAATACTATAAAGCATTTTCTCAGATCACAATACTATAAAATTAGAAATCAGCAACAGAAAGATCAAGGGAAAAAATCAAAGACATGGAAACTGAATAATACCCTGCTTAAAAACTATGAGTAATTGAAGCAATCTTAAACAATGAAAAAAAAAAAAAAAAATTCCTTGAAGAAAATGAGACTGGAACCACACACATAGTAAATTCTTTTGAACACAGCAAAAGCAGTGCCTAGAGGATAATTTATAGCAATAAATGCACACATCAAAAAAGCAAGAACCAAAATCAACACCTTAACCCACCATCTTCAACATTTAGAAAAAGAACAGGAAAAACAGCCTACAATCACTAGAGAAAGGAAATAATGAGATTTGAACTAAAATAAATGAAACAAACAAACAAACAAAAAAAAGCAGAAAAAAAAATCAGCAAGCTTGGAAGTTGGTTCTTTGAAAGGACTGATAAAATTCATAAGCCACTGGTATTTTTAACAAAGGAAAAGAAAGAGAAAATACAATGAACAAATAAGAAATGAAATAGGCAATACCACAACAGAACCAAATGAATTCTATGAAGAACAACAGTCCAACAAATTTGAAAACCCAAAAGAAATGGACAAATTCCTAGAAACATACTACCTACGCAGACTAACTAAATCTGAGTTAGAAAATTTGAACAGTCCCATAATAAAAGAAGCTGAATAGGTCAAACAAAGCAAAACAAACCAACAACAACAACAATAAAATCCTGGCCCAGATGTTTTCACTGGTAAATTCTCCCAAACATTCAGAAAAAAGCAATACTAATTCTACTCAAACTATTCAAGCACATAGAAAAGGATGTAATACTCCCAAAATCATTCTATGAAGGATGAATAACTCTGATACCAAAACCAGGCAAAGACATCACTAAAAAAGAAATAGAGACCAATACCCTCAAGGACATAGACACAAAAATTCTCAACAAAATCCTAGCCAACAGAATCCAACAGTATTTTTAAAAAATAATATATCCTGACCACATGGGATTCATTTATTAAGGCCGGGAACTGAAGTAGGTGGGCTGGGGCTTGGGGGCTGCTTTTCGCTTATGGGCAGCTTTATTTTAAGACTGTTGCCCAGACAAAGTATATGTGAACTGCTGTATGGAAAGTGAATTTGCTCTGTAAATCTTCACCCAAATCACAATAAAAAAAAAAAAAAAAAAGACTGTTGCCCAAGGTGGGAAGGTGCAGAGGGGTTAGGAACAACTAAGGGAGATGAATTTGTCTGTCAGTTGATCATCCTGTGGTGGCTTAAGTGTTGCTGTGAGGGTGGAGGCTATGCCACCATGTTGCAAAATGCCAGTAGGGGTACCAATGGTTGATAGGTTTCAGTGGAGCTTCCAGGCTAAGACAGACTGGGAAGAAGCAAGTGACCATCTACTTCTCAAACTATTGGCCAGTGATAGCAGTTAAACACTGCCTGATATATTACTGGAAAACTTTATGAACAGCCCTAAAACATTGTCTGATACAGTGCTGGAAGATGAGCCCATCAGGTTGGAAGGCACTCAAAATTTGACTGGGAAAGAGCTGACTCCTCAGAGTAGAGACAACCTTAGTGATATGGATAGAGTAAAGCTTCTGAGACATCCATTGGTTGATGTGGCATGACTCAAAATGAGCAGAAACAGATGCAAACATCTATTAATAACTGAAACACGGAATGTAGGAGGTATGAATCTAGAAAAAATGGAAGTTGTCAAAAATGAAATAGAACACATAAGATCGATATCCTAGTCATTAGTGAGCTGAAATGGACTTGTTTTGGCCATTTTTAATCAGACAACCATATGATCTACTAGGCCAGGAATGACAAATTAAAGAGGAATGGTATGGCATTAACTGCCACAAAGTGTGTTTCAAAATCTGTCCTCAAATATAACACTGTCACTGATAGATCCATACGTCCACAAGGAAGACCAGTTACTACTACTATTATTCAAATTTGCACATCAACCCCAAAGCCAAAGACGAGGAAATTGAGATTTCTACTAACTTCTGCTGTCTGAAAGTGACCAAACATGCAGTCAAGATATGTTGATTATCACTGGTGACTGGAATGCAAAATTTGGAAACTAAGAGGAATCACTGGTAGTTGGAAAATTTGGCCGTGGTGATAGAAATAACACTGGAGATCTCATAAGAGAATTTTGCAAGGTCAATGACTTATTCATTGCAAATAATTTTTTTCAACAACATTTTTGATGATTATACATGTGGACTTCACCAGACAGAAAACACAGGAATCAGATTGACTACATCTATGGCAAGAGGCAGTGGAGAAATTCAGTATCTTTAGCCAAAACAAGGTCAGGAGCTGATTGTGGAACAGACCATCAACTGCTCATATGCCAGTTCAACTTGAAATTGAAGACAATTAAAACA
Source organism: Orycteropus afer afer (assembly GCF_000298275.1). Taxonomy (NCBI): domain Eukaryota; kingdom Metazoa; phylum Chordata; class Mammalia; order Tubulidentata; family Orycteropodidae; genus Orycteropus; species Orycteropus afer. The sequence goes on along the minus strand of NW_006921758.1, from coordinate 1,690,986 downwards.
AGTCCACAAGAGCCAAAATATGACCCTGATGATATCCCTTCTGAATTCAGAGACCATATAAAGAATAGATTTGAAGCACTGAACACCAATGACCAAAAACCAGAGGATTGTGGATGACATCAAGAATATCATCTATGAAGAAAACAAGAGGTCATTAAAAAGATGAGAAAGGAAAAAAAAGACCAAAACGGATGTCAGAAGAGACTCAAAATTGCCCATGAGCTGAGAGTAGCTAAACAAATGGAAGAAATGACAAGGTAAAGGAGCTGAACAGAAGATTTCAAAGAGCAGCTTGAACAGAAAAAGCCAATTATTATAATGAAATGTGCAAAGACCTGGATTTATAACACCAAAAGGGAGGAACACACTCAGAATTTCTCAAGCTGAAAGAACTGAAAAAATAATTGAAGCCTCAAGTTGTACTACTGAAAGATTCTATGGGCAAAATATTGAAAGATGCAAGAAACATCAAAAGAAGATGGAAGGAACACACAGAGTCACTGTACCAAAAAGAATTGGTCCATCTTCATCCATTTCAGGAGGTGTCATATGATCAAGAACAAATGGTACTGGAGGAAGAAGCCAAAGCTGCACTGAAGGAACTGGCGAAGAACAAGGCTCCAGGAATTGATGGAATATGCATTGATATGTTACAACAAATGGATGCCTCGCTGGAGGCACTCACTCAACTATGCCAAGAGATTTGGAATATAGCTACCTGGCCAACTGACTGGAAGAGATCCATATCTTAACCCATTCCAAAGAAGGGTGATCCCACAGAATGTGGAAATTATCAAACAATATCATTAATATCACATGCAAGTAAAATCTTTCTGAAGATAATTCAAAAATGGTTGCAACAGTATATTGACAGAGTACATCCAGAGGTTCAAGCTGGATTTAGAAGAGGATGTAGAACAAGGGATATAAATAATGATGTCAGATGGATCTTGGCTCAAAGCAAAGAGTACCGGAAAAACATTTACTTGTGTTTTATTGACTATGCAAAGGCATTTGATAGTGTGGATCATGACAAATTGTGGTTAACATTGGGAAGAATGCAATTCCAGAACACTTGATTATACTCATGAGGAACCTGTACATAGAACAGGAGACTGTCATTTGAACAGAACAAGGGGACACTGCATTGTTTAAAATCAAGAAGGGAGTGTGTCAAGGTTATATCCTTTCACCATACTTATTCAATTTGTCTGCTGAGCAAATAATCTGAGAAGATGGATTATGAAGAAGAATGTGGCATCAGGATTGGAGGAAGGCTCAATAACAACATGTGATACACAGATGACACAACTTTTCTTGCTGAAAGTGAGGATGACTTGAAGCACTTACTGATGAAGATTAAAGACTACAGTCTGCAGCATGGATTATGCCTCAATATAAAGAAAATGAAAATCCTCACAAATGTTCCAATAAATAACTTCATGGATGGAGAAAAGATCAAAGTTGTCAAGGATTTCATATTACTTGGTTCTACAATCAATACCAATGGAAGCAGCAGTCAAGACATCAGAAGACGTATTACATTAGGCAAATCTGCTGCAAAAGACCTCTTTCAAGTGCTGAAAAGCAAAGATGACTCCTTGAAGACAAAGGTACGCCTAATCCAAGTCATGATATTTTCAGTAGCCTCACATGCATGTGAGAGCTGGACAATGAATAAGGAAATCTAAAGAAGAGTTGATGCATTTGAGTTGTGGTGTTGGAGAAGAATGCTAAAAGCACCATGGTCTGCTAAAAGGACTAACATATCTGTTCTGCAAAAAAGTGCAGCTGGAATGCTCTGTGGAAGTGAGAATGGCTAGACTTTGTCTCACCTACTTTGGTCATGCTGTCAGAAGGAACCATTCCCTGGAGAAGGATATTATGCTTGGTAACGTGGAGGGCCAATGAAGAAGGGGAAGGCCCTCAGTGAGATGGATAGACACCTGTGGGCTCAGGTATAGCTAGTATTGTGAGGCTGGCACAAGATGCAGTAGTGTTTCATTCTGCTGTGCACAGCATCACTATGAGTCAGAGATGATTTGACAGCACTTAACAACAACAAGAACATGCAAGGATGGTTCAACATTAGAAAAATAATTAATACAGTTCATTATATAAATAAAAGAAAGGAAAAGAACCCATTACAATTATCAATCAATGCAGAAAAGTCATTTGACAAAACCCAATACCCATTCTTGATAAAAGCTCTCAGTAAAATAGAAATAGAAGGAAAATTCCTCAACATAATTAAGGGCATATACTCAAAATCAATGGCCAACTTTATTCTCAACAGAGAGAGATTGAAAACATTTCCTTTGCCATCAAGACCAGACAAGGATGACCTTTATCATAACTCTTTTCAACATTGTATTGGAAGTCTTAGCCAAAAAAATTAGGCCAGAAAATAAAATAAAAAACATTCAAGTTGGCAAAGGAGTAAAACCATCTGTATTTGTAGATTATATAATCCTACACATTGAAATCCCCAAGGATTCAACAAGAAAACTATTGAAACTAATGGAAATAATCAGCAAATCAACATACAAAAATCAATCAAATTCCTCTATACTGACAAAGATAACTCTGGAAAGTAAATCAGAGAAATATTTACAATAGCCATCCAAAAGCTGAAGTACTTAGAAATAAATCTAATCAGACATTGTTGTTGTTAGGTGCCGTTGAGTAGTTTCTGACTCATAGCAATCCCATGCACAGAAGAATGAAACACTGCCCGATCCTGGGCCGCTCCATGATCATTGCTATACTTGAGCCCATTGTCACAGCCACAGTGTCAATACATTGCATTGAAGGCCTTCCCCTCTTTCGTCGACCCTCCACCTTACCAAGCATGATATCCTTCTCCAGGGAATGGTCCCTTCTGACAACATGACCAAAGTAGATGAGATGGAGTTTGGCCATTCTTGCTTTTAAGGAGCATTTTGGCTGCACTTCCACCAAGATAGATCTGTTAGTTCTTTTAGCAGTCCATGGTACTTTTGGCATTCTTTGCCAGCACCACAACTCAAAAGCATGAACTCTTCTTCAGTCTTCCTTATTCATTGTCCAGCTCACATGCATACAAGGCAATTGGAAATATCATGGCTTGTGTCAGGCACACCTTACTCCTCAAGGAGACATCCTTGCTCCTCAGCACTTGAAAGAGTTCCTTCGCAGCTGACCTGCCCAGTGCTACACATCGTCTAATGTCCTGACTGCTGCTTCCATTGG
>NW_006921758.1:1662844-1687267 GCF_000298275.1 Orycteropus afer afer | reverse complement strand
CAATGTTATCCATAATTTGTCATGATCCACACAATCAAATGTCTTTGCATAGTCAATAAAGCACAAGTAAACATCTTTCTGGTATTCTTTGCCTTGAGCCAAGATCCATCTGACAGCAGCTATGATATCCCTTGTTCCACGTCTTCTTTGAATCCAGCTTGCAACCCTGGAAGTTCTCTGCCAATATACTGCTGCAACCGTTTCAGACATACAAAATATTTATACAAAGAATACTACAAAACACTATAAGAAACCAAGAGACCTCTATAGATGGGAGACTAAACCATGCTCATGTATATGAAGACTTTACATTAAACTATCAATACTACCCAAAGTAATGCACAGTCATAGTGCAATCCCAACCCAAATTCCATCAACCTGTTTCAGAGAGATGGAAAAGCTAATCATAAAATTTAATTGAATTTAATTGAAATGAAAAAGACCCTGGACAAACAAAGGTTATCCTCAAAGCTTATCTTCAAAGAAGAACTAACTAGGTGGCCTCACATTACCCAGTCTCAAAACATACTACGCAGCCATGGTAGCCAAAACAGCATGATATTGTCACAATCTTGTTGTTTGGTGCTGTTGAGTTGTCTCTGACTCATAATGACCCTATGCACAGCAGAATGTAACACCACCCGGTCCCGCACCAGCTCCGTAATCCTTGCTATACTTGAGCCCACTGCCACAGCCACCATGTCAATCCATCTTGTTGAGGGCCTTCCCCTCTTCTGTCGACCCTCCACCTTACCAAACGTGACATCCTTCTCCAGGGAATGGTCTTTTCTGATAACTTGACCAAAGTAGGTGAGACAAAGCCTGGCCATTCTTGCTTCCAAGGAGCATTTCTCCTCCTCTAGGACCGATCTGTTAGTTCTTTTAGCATCTGTAGTACTTCCAGCATTCTCTGCCAGCACCACATCTCAAAAGCATCAATTATTATTCAGTCTTCCTTATTCATTGACCAGCTCTCACATGCATATGAGGTTATTAAAAATATCATGGCTTGTGTCAGGCCCATCTTAGTTCTCAAGGAGACTTCTTTGCTCCTTAGCACTTGAAGAGGTCCTTTGTGGCAGACTTGCCCAGTGCTGTATGTCGTATGATGTCCTGACTGCTACTTCCATTGGTGTCGATTATAGAACCAAGCAATGTGAAGTCTTTGACAACTTCAATCTTTTCTCCATTTATCATGATGCTGCTTATAGGTCCAGTTGTGAGGATTTTTGTTTTCTTTATGTTGAGATGTAACCCATATTGCAGACTCTATTAATCAATCTCATCAGTAAGTGCTTCAAGTCATCCTCACTTTAGCAAGGAAAGTTGTGTCATCAGCATATCACAGATTATTAATGATTCTTCCTCCAATCTTGATGCCACGTTCTTCTTCATACAGTACAGCTTCCCAGATTATTTGCTCAGCATACAGACTGAATAAGTATGGTAAAAGGATACAACCCTGACACACTATCTCCTTCATTTTAAACCTTGCAGGGTCCCCTTGTTCTGTTTGAATGACAGCCTCCTGGTCTATGTACAGGTTCCTCATGAGTACAATCAAGTGTTCTGGAATTCCTATTCTTCCCAAAGTTATCCACAATTTGTCATGATCCACGCAATCAAATGCCTTTGCATAGTCTATAAAACACAAGTAGACATCTTTCTGGTATTCTTTGCTTTGAGCCAAGATCCATCTGACATCAGCATTTATATCCCTTGTTCCATATGCTCTTCTGAATCCAGCTTGCACCTCTGGATGTTCTCTGTCAATATACTGCTGCAACCGTTTTTAAATTATCTTCAGTAAGATTTTACTTGCATGTGATATTAATAATGTTGTTATTAATTGATATTGTTCTATAAATTCTACTTTTCTTTGGAATGGATTCAGATATGGATTTCTTCCAGTCAGTTGGCCAGGTAGCTGTCTTCCAAATCTCTTGGCATAGTTGAGTGAGTGCCTCCAGCAGAGCATCTGTCTGTTGAAATATCTCAAAAGGTATTCTGTCAATTCCTGGAGCCTTGTTCTTCGCTAATTCCTTCAGTGCAGCTTTGGCTTCTTCCTTCAGTACCATTGATTCTTGATCATATGCCATCTCCTGAATGGATGAAGATTTACCAGTTCGTTTTGGTACAGTGACATTGTATTCCTTCCATCTTCTTTTGATATTTCCTGCATCATGCAATATTTTGCCCATAGAATCTTTTAATATTGCCACTCAAGGCTTAAATTTTTTCCTCAGTTCTTTCAGCTGGATAAATGCTGAGTGTGTTCTTCCCTTTGGTTTTCTAACTCCAAGTCTATGCACATTTCATTATAGTAATTAGTTTTGTCTGCTCGGGCTGCTCTTTAAAATTTTCCGTTTAGCTCCTTTATCTTGTCATTTCTTCCATTTGCTTTAGCTAATCTCTACTCAAGGGCAAGATTCACAGTCTCTTTTGTCATCCACTTTGGTCTTTTCTTGTCTTTTTAATGACCTCTTGTTTTCTTCATGGATGATGTTCTTGATGTCATCCCACAATTCTGGTTTTTGGTCATTGTTGTTCAATGCATCAAATCTATTCTTTAGATGGTCTCTAAATTCAGATGGGATATATTCAAAATCATATTTTGGCTCTCATGGAATTGTTTTAATTGTCTTCAACTTCAAGTTGAACTTGCATATGAGCAGTTGATGGTCTGTTCCACAATCATCTCTTGCCCTGGTTTTGGCTGAAGATATTGAGCTTTTCCATTGCCTCTTGCCACAGATGTAGTTAATCTGATTCCTGTGTATTCCATCTGATGAAGTTTATGTCTATAGCTGCCATTTGTGTTGTTGAAAAAAGGGTTTTAGCAATGAGTAAGTTGTTGGTCTGCAAAATTCTATCATGCATTCTCCAGCATTATTTCTGTTACCAAGGCCAAATTTTCCACCTACCAGTGGTTCTTCTTTGTTTCCAACTTTTGCATTCCAGTCACTAGTGATAATTAACACATCTTGTTTGCACATTCAGTCAATTTAAGACTGCAGAAGCTAATAAAAATCTTCAATTTCTTCATATTTGGCTTTGGTGGTTGGTACAGAAATTTGAATAATAGTCTTATTAACTGCTCTTCCTTGTAGGTGTATGGATATTATCCTATCACTGACAGCACTGCACTTCAGGGCAGATCTTGAAACATCCTTTGTGATGATGAATGCCATACCATTCCTTTTCAAATTGCCATTCCTAGCATAGTAGATCATATGGTTGTCTGATTTAAAATGGCCAGAACTGGTTCATTTCAGCTCACTGATGCTTAGGATATCAATCTTTACGCATTCATTTTTGACAACTTCCAATTTTCCTAGATTCATACTTCGTATATTTCATGTTCTGATTATTAATGGATGTTTACAGCTGTTTCTCCTCAATTTGAGTCATGGCACATCAGCAAATGGAAGTCTCGAAAGCTTTACTTTATCCATCAGTAAGGTTGGTTCTACTCTGATGATGCAGCTCTTTCCCAGTCTTATTTTGAGAGCTTTCCAATCTAAGTAGATCATCCTCCTGCACTGTGTTGGATAATGTTTCCAGACTATTCATAATGTTGTGCAGTAATGAATCAGACACTGTTTCTCTGCTATTCATAAGGTTTTCCCTGGCCAATGTCTGGAGATGTGGATGGCCTCTTTCTTCTTCCGAAGCTGTCTTAGTCTGCAAGCCATGCTGAAACCTGTGCACCATGTGCAACCCTGCTGGTGTTTGAAACACCTGTAGCACAGTCTCAAGCCTCACAGCAACACACCACCACAGTACGACAAACTGACAGACAAGTTTGTCTCCCTTAGCTGTTTGAAAGCTCTCCATCCTCCCGTTACCTGGATCCTTGCCACTTTTCTGACACTTGTGGGTGGGGCCTACGTCCCTCCCCTTACCTGGATCCCTGCCACCATCACAATGACAGATACATAAATCAATATGATAAAATTGAGAACTCAGAATTAAGTCTATCTACTAATGGGCAGCTGATCTTTGACAAAGGGCTATAATCCATTAAATAGCAATATATAGTCTCTTTAACAAAATATGTTGGTAAAACTGGATATCCATTTGCAGAAAAAAAGAAACAGGATCCATGTCACTCACCATATACGATACCAACTCAAGATGGATCAAAGGCCTAAATATAAAAACTAAAAACTCAAAAGTTCATCAAGGAAAAGATAGGGGCAAACTTAGGGACCCTAATATATGGCATAAATACACTATCAAACATAACAAAATAAAGCTCAAACAGCAAAAGAGAAAGTAAATGACTGTGACATCCAAAAAAATAAACATTTATGCACATCAAAAAACTTCACTGAAAGAGTGAGAAAAAAAGCTACAGACTGGAGAAAAAATTAGTAACAACATATTGGATGAGGGACTATGATCTAAAATTTATAGAAAATTTCAACACTTCAACAAGAAAAAGACAAACAATCCAATTAAAAAATGCACAAAGGACATAAACAGGCATTTCACCAAAGAAACCATTCAGGCGGCCAACAAACACATGAAGAAATGTTTGTGATCATTAGGCTTTAAACCAAACCAAACCAAACCCACTGCCACATCGTAACTCATAGTGACCCTAAGGGACAGAGTGGAACTGAACCATAGGGTTTCCAAGGTTAGAAAACTTTATGGAAACAGACTGCCTCTTCTATTTCCTGCAGAGCAGCTGGTAGATATAAACCACTGATCTTTGGGCTAGCAGCTCAATGCTTTAACCACTGTACCACCCAAGTGTCTCATTAGCTATTAGAGAGATGCAAATCAAAAGAAAAATGAGATACCATCTCACCTTAACAGTAATAGTAAACTTCATATATATATAACAACAAATGACAAATGCTGGTGAGGGTGTGGAGATACTGGAACCCTCATACACTGCTGGGGGGATGGTGAAACTATTGTGGAAAACAGTATACTGAAAATCAAACTCACTGCCTTCAAGGCGATTCCAATTCATAGAGACCCTTTCTTAGGTTTCCGAGGCAGTACCTCTACAGAAGTAGATTGCCCAGTCTTCTTTCCAAGAAGTGGCTGGTGGGTTTTAAACACCAACCTTCTGGTGAGCCATCAAATGCCTTTTAGGCACTACACCACCAGAATAGTACGGTGCTTCCTTAAAAAATTTGAAATAGAAATACCATCTGATTCAGCAATTCCACTACTAGTGATATATTCTAGAAAAATAAAAGCCATGACATGAACAGATATATGCACAGCCATGTTCATCACAGCATTATTTACAATAGCATAAAGAGGGAAACAACTTAAGTGTCCATCAATGGATGAATGAATAAACTATGTTACACATATACAATGGAATATTATGCAACATTAAAGAATAATGATGTGTTGTTGTTGTTGTTACGTACCATCAAGTCGTCCCCAACTCATAGTGACCCCTCCTTGAGTTTCCAAGGTGGTATCACTACTGAAGTAGATTGCCCAACCTTCCTTCCAAGGAGTGGCTGGTGGGTTTGAACTGCCAGCCTTCTGGTTAGCAGTCAAGTGCGTTAGGCACTATGCTACCATAGCTCCCAAGAATAATGATAAATTTGCTAAATATCTCATAACGTGGATGAATATAAAGGACATTATGCTAGTATAAACCCACTACTGTAAAAAGTAAAAAAAAAAAGATTTACCACGTAGAAACATTCTTTGATCATTACCAAGGATGAGAGGGAAACAGATGGTAAATCATTAGTTAGATGACAGACACATATTAAACTAAGTTAAGGGAAAGGCAATGTGCTATAAAGGGGAGGTCAGAACAAAATAATCAAGGCAAAGGAAGACAATGGGAGGAGCACAAAAGTTAAAGGCAACAAAGGTAAATAGTATTACAAGCCTAATCTTGTGATAACAGTAATAACAATAATCTACAAGTGGATACATAGGTAGATACTCAAGCTGAACAGGAGTGGGAAGGTGAGTAGAGCTACACTCAGGAAATAGGTTTAACAGAGGATATTTCTACATATGTATCTATATGTGCTGCAAAAATATCCATGAATATAGTAGAACATACAGGAGGCAAAGTATGAACATTTCTTAGCCATAATTAAGCACCTTGAGGGAATAAGCTGCTGGACTTGGGAGCCCAGGTTCTGGGGACATTAAGGTCAATAGGCATTACACAGTCCACAGAGACAATATTCTACATCCTACATTGCCGTGTAGTGACTGGGGTCCTGGAAGCTTGCAGGTGGTCATTTAAAGTGCAACTATTGGTCTCTCTTTGTCTGTGGCAAAGAAGAGGGAAGAACATCAAAAGACAGACGGTAACAATTAGTGCAAAGGACTCACAGACCATGAGAACCTCAGCCTATATATATATGGCCTTGAGATGAGAAGAACTCGTGGTGCCCAGCTACCCTGCCAAGCATTTGGAAAGGGATTAAAATTGGAGATCCTGGATAGTAGGCGAAAAATACGGAATAAAATTTTAAATACACACACACACACACACATATGTTTTTAAAATTTTATTACATATTTTTCTCCCACTATATATATATATGGGTTGCTATGAGTCGGGTCCGACTCGAGGACACATAACAACAACAACAATTCTGGCTAGTAGTGGAATGCTGAGCCAACCGCATCACCCAATCAAAAAAAAAAAAAAAATGGCTAGAAACAGATATATTTTATAAGTAGCGAAATGAGGGGGCAAGGAAAATCAAGCCCTATAGAAGACATTTTCTGAATGATCATGGCAAGGTCATATCCTGAAAATGAGAGAGATTGACATTAAGAAAGAAAGTTGGGCAAAGGTAAGGCAGTTTGGAGTGGTCATTGTGAGGAATGAAAAAGAAAGAAACCACAACGTTCTATTAAAAAGAGTAACAGAAAATGCTGAGGCCCTACGTGAGACTATATGAATTATGATGCTGTTAGGCTTCTCTTTTCTGTGAGTTTTCTCAGAGAGTGCCGAGTCACTGTTTAATGATCAGAGAAGGTGGATTCCAGCCTTCGATTTAGAGAAGAGGAGGGAGTCCAAAATTTCGGCAAGCATACGTTAGGGAAATCAAAGTTGCTTTGATTAACCACTGGCGTTAGGCTTTAGGCTTTAGAACAGGAAGAGAGGCCTGGAAGGCAATGCTAGAGTGGGAGAAATACAGGAATCAAAGAACTGGAAGGACTCCATGATAGAGAGGAGCAGGTTTTATTGGAGTGAGAAAACTCCAACAACAGGAAGTTATGACGAGAGAGCTGTTTAAAGAACACACAAAAATATTAAAATGAAAGAAAGCTCTATGACTTAAGTTGGCACAATTACAAATAAACTAAAAAATGTAAAACTTTTGCAAACTTTCCTCAAGAGTTTAGCCTGATGAGTACTGTAGTGTTTAAGTACACACCATCTTTAGGGATCAGTTCACCTATAAATGAAATTCAGCCACCTTCAGCAGGAGCATAGCAGCTGTTTAGAAGCACACAGCAATATACACAGCAGTTTCTGAGAAAATAAAGAATATAATATACAAATGAGAATGCAAGAGGGGTTTAGGTAGGCAGGATATAATTACCCAAACTGGAGTTCAGCCAGAATAACAAAGCTGACTTTCCACCATTAGCAAGAAAGACCTGGGATGTTCAATGACCACTAATAGTCTGTTATTTTTCATTTCATATATAATAAAATAGATTTGTCAGTTTATCCTACCCCATGCAGTGGTCTTTAGAAGGAAAAAAAAACAAAACAAAAACCCCACATAGAATTAAGGAAAAATGAGTCAATTTGTCTTACAATTAATCTACTAGGAAGACTAAAGCAAATCTCATCGAGACACGTTGAAACATAAAAAATAGTGTTAAAATTCCAATCCCTGCCTCTCACTTCCCAACAGTCACATTGGAGCTGTATCACCTCTAATTTCATTTGATTCAAGACAAAGACAAAGTAGCCATGCTCTTTTAGAACAAAAATGAACAGCCATGTGGATTTTTTACATAGTACTCTTCTTCGGCAAAAAGCCATGGAACTTTTTTAAAAATCGTTTCCAAGGATGAAAGTGACTTTGCCAAGCAAAGTGGCTTCAAAACAGGCCTCAAAAATACTAATAGAAAGACAGATGGTTCTACTAAGAGCTTAGCTGCCAAAAAAAAAAAAAAAAAAATTAAAAAAAAAAAAAAGGAGTATGCTATTGAAACTGACTGCAAAGTTATCTGATGACTACAAATACTTTTGTCCCATTGCAAGTGCTAACTCTGCCTCCAGGGCTGATATGGCCAAAATACTAACTTCCTCTCATCTTATCCTCCTGTATTCCCACACCCTCCTAAATAAAACCTGTCAGTGCCAAGCCCCACAAAACAGCATAAACATGCAGTTGATTCTGACTGACTGCTCAGCAGAAGCAAAATATTGCATTGAAGAACTCCTCTTTAGGAAAAGACCCACGAGGAAAATTGCTTTTCTTTTCAAAACTGCCTGCCACATTTTCCTTTTCTAATTCCCTTTTTCCTCCTCCTCCTTGTCACCAAAGGGCCCCTGGGCCCTGTGAGTTTAGATGATACAAACTCAATTTGTATAAAGAAGGCAAAAAGCAGCAGCACTGAGAGGTGAAGATAGTTTGCAAGGATAGAGAAATAATCCAGTCAAGACCAAGTGCAATTTCTTTCAAAACTACTAGTACAATAATACCTCCACTTTATTTCCTTCAGGGCAACTGTCATTTCTTTTTAGCCAGATTGCTACAAGATATAATAGAAACTGAAATATTATATGGTCACTGACTCTTCCTTTCAATGGCTCATTTCACTACTGCATTTTAACTTTTGCATGATGTGTTTATTGTTGGCATTGTTACTAGGATACAGCCACTTTCAAATGATGTAGAATTAAGACCTCTGTCAGTTTAAGGTAATGAAATTTCATTAATACTATGCTGTTTTGACTTAAATATTCTTCTTGTCTAATAATACCCTCTATTTTTAACTCTTAAGCATTACACTCTTATAAAACACCATTTTAACATGTATTAAATTTATATCAAATTTCAACTAAAATAATGACATTTATAATAAATATAATACATGTTAAAAATAAGTGCATTTGATTACTTCAGGGGAAAAAAGCCTTTGTTTTAAAAAGTTGACAATAATAGAAACTTCAGGATGGCAAAAACACAATGGCGTAAATAAAAAACAATTGTGAAAGAGTGTGAGAGAAACATAGCTATTTCTTTTTAAATGCAACTTTAAATAGAAATGATTAACATACCTTAAACTTTATTCATTATTTAAGATTTGGGAATTATGGATGCAGTGGTGTCACTAGGGTTGGTGCCACCCAGTGTGGTAACTCAGACCATCCAGCATCCTTAGAAATGTTTATTATCAGTTGTAATCATAGAAAAATATGTGGTAGATATAGTGGTAAATTGCTTAAATGTAATATGTCTTAGATTATATGAATACTAACAACAAAATTGTTTGTAAAACCTTGTACATTGAATTACAACATCATTAGTTACAATATTATTAGTAACTGAGTGAAAACCTTTTTTGATTATTCTCCTTTTCCTTTAATTACTACTTAATTCTCAAAAAGTTATCGATGCATTCATAAATGATAATTTCCAAAGTATTGTAGCTAAAACACCAGAAAATTTTACAAAGTCAGCAACTACAAAAACACCAGCAGCAATGAAAACAACAGAGTGTGCTTGTTGTGTGTGCAGACAAAACTACGTGATTCGGAGTGTCATTGTAATCGAGCAATAATGCTGGCTTTGACTAGAGTGCATTAGAAGGTTAAAAGAGTAAATTCGCATAGAGTATTAGCACTGTAGTTATATTGATACATGTAAGCTGAGCTTACAAAAAATGTTTGTGTTGTCTAACTAACTGCAAGAATATTTTTCTTAAAAAAAAAACTTCTGTTGAAATACTCCACAAAAATTTTATAGAGTCATTTTGGTGTCACCTCCTCTGAGAGTGTCACCTCCTCTGACAGCATCACCTGGTATGGTTTGCTCCTCTTGCACCCCCCTAGTGAAGCCACTGAAATCTATCTCTTAAAGGCAGCATTTTCCACAGCTGTTGCTTGATAAAACGAGTCTTTCTTTTTATGCAACTCTATTTTTCCCTCAAATGTGTGTGAAGATTTGTGATACTTATAGTTCTTAACAACAAAATGGCATGGTTCATATAACTATTCATAGTTGTCTGTTGACATGAGCACAATCAGGTTTTGCAAATAGTGATACAATTTTATGTCATATATTACAATGTCAATTATCATTTATAAGCAAATGAAAGAGAACATAAAATATAATGGTCAACATTAAATAAAATGTAATTTTTAAATTATACTTCTTGGGAGTACATGATTAAAAAACTTAATAAAACTCACTATTGATTTCTGATTCATGATGCTTTGTTCAATGGCTTGTAATATAACCTTAGTCATAAATTTTCTCATATATTATAAATCTCAGCTTAACATACATTCTTTAAAATATTACACTTCAAAAAAATTATCACTTTGGGAGAAGAAAGGAATTAGAAGTAACTGATAATGAGTATGGGTTTTTTTTGTTTGTTTTTAGGGGTGATGAAAATGTTTTAGAATTAAATAGTAGTGAGAGTTGCAAAACTGTGAATATAGTGAAAAATACTTAATTACTCACTTTAAAAGGATGATTTTAAGGTAAATGACTTCTACTTCAATTAAAGAAATAACCACAGCAAAAAGGTAAAAGGGGAAAATTAGAACACCTTAAAAATATATATCACTTCACTAATGCGAGAAGTGGAATTGAACATGTTTTAAACTAGTCACATCTTATATTAAATAATGTTTTGTAGTTTATAAATCAATTACACACATACTAGTAGTTCATTTACACTTTGTATAGATCTTTGGCAACCAGGAGGACAGGGGTTGTCATTGACAATTTTATTAATGAGGACAACTGAAAAGAAAACAAAAAGGTTTGGAGACTTACACATGATCACATATCTAGCCAAAAGAGTAAGACCAGAACTTAAATTTGTGATTATTCTTAACATATTATAATACAAAATGAAACAAAATGTACACAATTTTCTGAGATAAAAATACAGATTTACATAACTGAAAAGTACAAAAGCATTGTGACAAAATAAATTCCCATGTATTTTCCCATTATAAAATGGATCACATTTAAATGATCTTTAAAAGGCAAAATTCTATTATGTTTTAAGAGATTTTTATAGCAAGGGTAGTATTTTTAATTTTCATCTTTATATTACATTTCAATTTTGCTTTATGTTTATTTTCACAAAATGTTTTTAAAATGGTATGTATCTGCACTTTCTACTTTAATAATCTAAAAATTAATCTGAAAAATATAGACACAACTGAGTAGCTCAGTGCCTAGCATATAATAGAAGGATATTTAACATGAAAATACCATTCTATGATAGGCCCTACCTTAAAGATCATAAATTGTGAATCATTATACCTATATTTGGAAGAAAACAAGGAACAAAAATTCTTTTAAACATGACTAAAGGAAAACTGGAAAAAATATATACATTTTTCACTCCAACAGACTCTGGTTGTTATTAAAAAGTTTCCTGACATCATTTCTAATTACTTTGACTTTTATTAGTTTATTCCTTTCTGAAATTTCCTATATTCACTACTATTTATTCTATGCAATGAACATTGGATCGGAAAATCGTTCAACATTTTCTGTTTCTTACTTGTGGTAGTTTACTCTCCTCTATTAGATTCAGTTTCTTCAGGTCAAGAGATAGATCTTTTAGTTTTCCTATCCTTAAACTTGAATCTATGGTGTTTAGCTGAGAACTTCACCCAATTTAGACTAAAGAACAACTTTTTCCCTAAACCGAGCTCAACTGTAACTTTCTTCATGAAGACTATCCAAACTCTGCAAGCAAAATACATCCACTCATTTACCGAGTGCCCACTCTGTGGTAGGTAGTGTTACAGTCTCTAGAGAGATTGCAATGAATAAAGCAGACAAGTGTTATGGAAAAAATAAAACAGAGAAAGAAGAAAAAGAATGCTGAGGTGGAGGCTGCACATTTAAATATGGAACCTGTGATATGGTGACATTTGAGTAAAGACCTTGAGGAGGTGAGAAAATAACCTCTCAGTTATCTGACAAAAAAAAAGAATTGATGTTAAAATCTAAAGCAAGAGTGTACCTACTGTGTTCAAAACACAGTATCTCTTTCTGCCTGTATTCCATAAAAATATTACATTGGATTGAAATTATTTGTGTACATTTTCATGGCTAATATGCCTTAAGGGCAGGAGCATAGCTCAGTCATATTGGCATCAATAAACCCAAATTAATGCCTAGAACATAGTACATGCTTAATATATGTCAATTGAACTGATTATCTAAAGAGATATTCATTGTTAAAAAAATCTAATCATGTCCTTTGTTCTTTGTTTTTCTCACTGGCTGGCTGGGGGTGGTGGCATCATTTTCAGTTTCTAGAGCTGCCTGCATTCCTTGGCACTTGGCCCCTCCATCTTCGAAGCCAGTAATGGTACATCTAATCCTTTTCATTCTTTGAATCTCTGACTTTCCCTTTGCCCCTTCTGCCACCAGCCGGAGAAAGCTCTCTGCTTTCAAGGGCTTATGCAATGAGATCAGACCCACCTGATTAATGCTCCCATCTTAGGTCATACGTGCTTTAGAGTGTAGCATAGTCACGGGAGTAAATTCAAAACAACCCCACAGCTATTGAGTCGATTCCAATTCACAGTGATGCTATAGGGCAGACTAGAACTGCCCCAGAGGGTTTTTAAGGATATCTTCCCTCCCCCCCAATTTTTATTGTGCTTTTGGTGCAAAACAAATTTGTTTTACATTCAACAGTTCATGCACATTTGATTTCATATCCCAATTACCATCCCCACCCATAAAAAACTTTCATCCCCTCCCATCCCTGTGACTACTCCCTCTCTATGCCCTTCTTAACTATGCATTCCCATCTGTCCAGCTTTCCCTCTTTGTGAATGCTGGCCCTCTGGTGTCTCATGGCTCTTTGCTCTAAGGGCTGCATCTCTCTAGAGTAGGTGGGTACATCGCCTGGGGTAAGTGTTCTGCATGTAGGTCTTTCTACTATTGGGCTTAGAGCCAATCCATGGGAGTGAGTCCATTTCTAGGCCCAAAGGATAAGGTGGGACCGTAGTTTCAGGGGTTCCACCAGTCTCTATCCAGCCAGTTATTCTGGTCATTTTTGTGTTTTTGAATTTTGTTCCACGTTTTTCCTCCCACTCTATCTAGGATCTCCAGTTCTGATCTCTTTCCAAGTGGTTGGCATTGGTAGCTGGGTTTTAGTTTTTACTTACAATAGAAACTATATTTATCTTGTAAGCTCTGGTAGCATAATGCCTAAGGCATTTGACTGGTAACCAGAAGGCTGGCGGTTCAGATTCACCAGTGACTCCTCGGAAGGAAGGTTGGGCAATCTACTACTGTAGTGATACAGCCTCGGAAATCCAAGGAGGGGTGGCTATCAGATTCAACTGGAGGGCAGTGCGTTACATTGTTATATAACTTGTAAGAGTAATTAGTTTATTACAACACTATTTTTATACAACAGAACTTTGGTTTATTTCATTTTCATTCAGGATGCATAATTCATCATCAGAGTAATACTCTGAACCATGTCAAATAATGAAAATCATCTTTTTCCCACTTAACTGATTACCTTCGTCAGAACTAGTTTAAAAGTTGACTATGCCACTCCTCAGAAGGAAGATGGGGCAATCTACTTCTGTAGTGATACTGCCTCAGAAACCCAAGGAGGGGTCGCTATGAGTTGGGGCCGACTGGACGGCACAAAACAGCAGCACACAGCATGCAACTGTTAAGTTTTGTGAACTTCATTATTCTTCAGAAGACTCAGGGCAATAAGAACTCTGATGCTTTCTTAATGGAAATAACCCAAGAATTGCAAATAAATGCTAATATATGGTAAAGTAGCAAGTCTTGATTACTCTTATGGAATGAATATGAACATAAGAAAATAAATCAAAAACAGAAAATAAGCTCAAATGTAAGACAATGTCACCAAAAACACTTTAACTTTTTGGTATTGTGATTACCAATGATATACAACGTGCATTGAAGGCATGGATATATGAAGAATACAGAGCTTTGTTTGCAGGCGTGTCCTTAGCATGCTCAAAAAATTTCTTTCAAATGAATAGATGCATTTTTAAATATCTTTTTCCTCAGAAAAAAATATGATAGTATGTCTTCTATTTCTTTTGTTCAAATTTTCCCCAATGAGTAATTTCTAATTTCTTAGCTAGCAGGAACTAGATTGATGTGAATGGCTAGTGCCTGGGAAACTTTTTGTTTCTTTATTTATTTGTAACTTGCAAAGAGTATAGTGAGTAAGTGATAAAAATAAATAAATAATATCTCACTGATGGAGAGAAGCCCATAGGGCAACATTTCTGAAAACAAAAACGGTAATTCAAACAGTTTCCCCAAATGCAACCTTATAAGGGGAGAGTTAATGTCTAGATTCATTCCATAGCATGTGAAAAGACCATGTTCTTGGAGTAATACTGTATGTTGCCTCAAAGTCTCTGTTGGAATAGGACACTTGGATGACCTGTAAGTAACATTTATCTGCAGTTCTTAGGGTATTTCATTAAAGAAACATCAGAGTTTTTATTTCCCTGTGTCTTCTTTGGAATAATGATGTTCACAAAACTTAGCTATTTGCCTAGTCAACTCTAAAACTAGGTCTGATGAAGGTAACGGATTACTCATTGCCATCAAGTTGGATCCGACTCATAGTGATCCCGTCTTGGGTTTCCAAGGCAGTATCACTACAGAATTAGATTGCCCAATCTTCCTTCCAAGGAGTAGCTGGTGGGTTTGAACGGCTAGCCTTCTGGTTAGCAGTCAAATGTCTTAGGCACAATGGCACCAGAGCTCCTAAGGTAATGGATTAGGTGGGGGAAAATAATTTTCATTATGTGCCTTCATCTATAGCTGAAGACAATCTAGCAGTAAGCCCCCCTCTAGAACATTTGCCACTGAAAATAAAACACATGGCATTACTGAAGAGGGCATGGTAGATGCTTCTTTCTTGAGCTGAAATGCAAAATATTTTTGTAATGTGACAACCTATTGAATACAGTACCATTTATATAATGAAAGTTTTTTTTTTTTTAATCTTTTACGGAAGAAAAATATTGTAAAATATACAATTATAAATTTATTCAATAACAGGGAGTTGTGCATTTCTTGCCATTGTTGTTGTTGTTGTTGTTAAGTGCCGTCGAGTTGTTTCCGACTCATAGCGACCCCATGCACAGCAGAACGAAACACTGCCCGATCCCGCACCAGCCCCACAATCCCTGCTATACTCGAGCCCATCATCGCAGCCACTGTATCAATCCATCTCGTTGAAGGCCTCCCCCTCTTTCGTCGACCCTCCACCCTACCAAGCATGACATCCTTCTCCAGGGAATGGTCCCTTCTTACAACATGACCAAAATAGGTGAGACAAAGTCTGGCCATTCTTGCTTCCAAGGAGCATTCTGGCTGCACTTCCTCCAGGACAGATCTGTTAGTTCTTTTAGCAGTCCATGGTACTTTCAGCATTCTTCGCCAGCACCACAACTCAAAAGCATCAACTCTTCTTCGGTCTTCCCTATTCATTGTCCAGCTCTCACATGCATACAAGGTGATTGGAAATATCATGGCTTGTGTCAGGCGCACCTTAGTCCTCAAGGAGATATCCTTGCTCCTCAGCACTTGAAACAGTTCCTTCGCAGTTGACTTTCCCAATGCTACACGTCGTCTAATGTCCTGACTGCTGCTTCCGTTGGCATCGATTGTAGAACCAAGCAATGTGAATTCCTTGACAACCTCAATCTTCTCTCCATTGATTGTGATGCTGCTCATTGGTCCAGTTGTGAGGATTTTTGTTTTCTTTATGTTGAGATGTAATCCATACTGCAGACTGTATTCTTCAACCTTCATCAGTAGGTGCTTTAAGTCATCCTCACTTTCAGCAAGCAAAGTTGTATCGTCTGCATATCTCAGGTTGTTAATGATTCTTCCTCCAATCCTGATACCACGTTTTTCTTCATATAGTCCAGCTTCTCAGATTATTTGCTCAGCATATAGATTGAATAAGTGTGGAGAAAGAATACAACCCTGACGCACTCCCTTCTTGATTTTAAACCATGTAGTGTCCCCTTGCTCTGTTCGAACGACAGCCTCCTGGTCAAGGTACAGATTCCTCATGAGTACAATCAAGTGCTCAGGGATTCCCATTCTTCTCAATGTTATCCATAATTTGTCATGATCCACACAATCAAATGCCTTTGCATAGTCAATAAAACACAAGTAAACATCTTTCTGGTATTCTTTGCCTTGAGCCAAGATCCATCTGACAACAGCTATGATATCCCTTGTTCCACGTCCTTTCTTGCCATAATCTATGCAAAGTATTGCTAATTTTACTACTTTGCTAATTTACTTCATACTTTCTAGTAAAGAACACTGTAACCTGCCTACATATAATAACAATATTTAAAGAAAGATTAATTATGCAATACCATAGGTATCTTTCCAAGTCTATAATAACTGAAAAGAGCTCTGGTGGAGTAGTAGATAAGGCATTAAGCTGCTAACCAGAAGGTCAGCAGTTCAAACCCACCAGCGGCTCCATGGAAGGAAGATGGGGCAATCTACTTCTGTAAAAATTTACAGCCTCAGAAACCCAATGGGGGATTGCTATGAGTCAGAACTGAATCAATGGTAGTCTGTTTATAGTAATCAGAATGTCGGTAGTTCAAATCCACCACCCACTCTGCAGGAGAAAGGGGTGGCAGTCTGCTTCTGTAAAGTTTCTTGGAAACTCTATGGGGAAGTTCTACTGCCTCCTTTAGGATCACTGTGAGATGGAATTGTCTTTCTTGATAGGAATGGGGTTTGGGAAGGGCTCTTTATCTGAAGTATTTTTATAACCAAAAAAAAGAAAACCAACTCACTGCCATCAAGTCGATTCTAAGTCATAAAAAACCCCCATTGGGTTTCCAAGGCTTTAAACTTTATGGAAGCAGACTGCCTCAACTTTCTTCCACGGAGCAGCTTACACATTCGAACAGCCAACCTTCTGGTTAGCAGTCAATTGCCTTAACCACTATACTACCAGTTTTTATATGTTTCTGTTAATGTTAATACTTGTTTTGCTCCTAAGCTTCTTTTATGATGCATTTTTTCCCCATCTAGAGTTCTGCACAAGTCTACTTTCATTTATTCAAACTCACAAAACCCTATGAAAAAGATACTTTCATCACCTCCATTTAGATGAGGAAACAGAGACATCTATTTGATTAAGCTCAGATAGACAGTAAGTGACAGAGCTGGGATTCAAACCTAGAAAACCTAGCTACAAACTAGGCTTTTGAACATTATGTCTTATTGTCATTCAAGTTTATAATAAATAAATCTTACCTTATAAAAATAAATCATAATTGCATAAAACGATAAAAATGTGAGTGATAAATATTAAAAACAATTTATCTCAACAGAAGATTTTTAAGGGTATGGTGACAATAGTCTTAAAGATTAGATAACCTAGAAATCTTTCTGGTTACTATAAAAATAGATCCTGGATATACAACAATCTACATATTTTGTGATATAGAACATTTAAGAAAGTTAGAGTTGGAGGAAGGAGCAAACTAGTAAATTGAAAGTGTGTAGAAAAATGGAGGTTGCCTTGAGGGTAAATATAGATAATAGCATCCGGAATCCACAAAGCTTTTTGTGCCTACAAAGCTGAACCTAAGTCTCCCTCACTGAGCCAGGACAATCAAGGGGGATAAATCATTAGGAAAAGATAAGCTAAAAGGGACATCTTGCTAAATTAATGGTAGCATACCTGGATAAAGTCCTTGGTGACATAAATAGTTTGTCCTTGACTATTAACCTAAGGGTTGGCAGTTTGAACTCACCCAGTAGTACTGTGAAACAAAGACCTGGTGATCCTTCCAATAAGATTACAGCCAAGAGAACCCTATGCCATTCTACTCTGTAATGCCTGGGTCACTATGAATTATAATCAGCACGAAAGCAACTAATAACAACAAAATACCAGGATACTCATCTGTTTCTATCACAGATTCGGTAGAAAGTCATTAATTATTATTTTGATGATGATGATGATGATGGTGATGATAATTTACTTAATATGTATTGAGTATCTAAAACGTACTAGGCATTATTCTAGGTACTTGAAATACTACAGTAAGCAAAGTACATTAAAATGTAGGACTTCATAAGTTTATATTCTATTACTATAAAATATTAGTAATATATGCTCATGAGTCAACTATAGACCTTATGTCATTTGAGTCTGGAGTTCAAGTGACAACTTCTATATGGTCAATGAAACCTCAAGCAACAAAATTAAAGATAAGTTGTACCTGATTTATATTATGTCCCAGAAGCTGACAGAAAAATCTAATCTAGATAAGCATCACCAATATAGAGTTCCCATGGGTTAAGTCCAGCAACATCCAGAATTTAATACACATGTGAAGAAAAATCCAAAAATCTCATTGCTACCAAGTTATTCTGATTCATAGCAACCCTAGAGGACAGAGTGGAACTGCCACATTGGATTTCCAATTCTGCAATCTCTATGGAAGCAGAGTGCCACATTTTTCTCCTATAGAGCAGCTGGCATGTTTAAACTGCCAATCTTTAGGTTAGCAGAGGAGCACTTAACCATTGTGCCACCAGGGTTCTAAGAAAAATCCAGAATATGTAAACAAAGAAAGAATAAGAAACTGATCTAGACATCCAGATGTATTCCAAATATTAGATTTTCAGGTGAAGAATTAAATAGTATGGCTAACATGTTTACTTAAGTACAAGACGGAATAAAAAATTAGGACTAGACTATAAAATAGTCCATAAATATTTGAAAAAATATTGAATGTGACATAGAGAAATGAAAAATATACTAACTAAAATTAAAAACTCATTGAATGAATAAACAGAAAATTGGACACATGTTATGAAAGTTTAAGCATCATGGAGGCTAAAAAGAAATGGTTCAATAAATGCTTAATGAGAGGATAAGAAGAAAAAAAAAAAATGGAGGTTGGGAGCCATAACACTTAAGTCCTTAGCCACTAACCAAAAGGTCAGTAGTCTGAACCCACCCAGTGACTCTGTAGGGGAAAGACCTGACATTCTGTTCCTATAAATACAGTGGCCAAGAAAACCCTATGGAGCAGTTGTACTGTGTCACATAGGGTCACTATGAGTCAGAACTGATCCAATGACACCCCAAACAACAGAAAATATTCTGAAAATTAATGGCTAAGATTTCTTTTGAATTTGAAAGATAATGAACTCATAGATGTAAGTGGCAAAATGTGTACAAGCAGAATTAAGGAAAAGACAATATTATTTAAATACTGTACTTAAAACTACAGAAAAATAAAGGCAAGAGAAATTTTAAAAGCATGAGATAGAAGTCAGTGACCAAAGAATGACAATTTGTTTGCAAACAAACTTCCAAACAGTAGTATTAGAAATCAAAACGGAGTGATAACAGAAAAATAACTCTAAACTTAGAACTGCTTTCCTAGTAATGGTACCTTTGAAGAATAAATGTAAAACAAAATATTTTCCCCTCAGGAAAAAGGTCTACCACAAATTTCTTCACTAAAGGAATTTTTAAAGGACTTTTCTCAGAAAGTAGAAAAAGGACTCTAGAAAGAAAGTTGAGATAAAGAAATAATATTGAGTGAAGTAAACATGAACATATGAATAGAAATAAATCAACTTTAATTAAGATATCTAATGTCCAGTATTTGGAGTTAAAGCAACAACAGCAATAGACAAAGCTAAATCCAACAACAACATGTTAAGTGAAGAAAGAAATAATCCTAGTTACGGAGTTCTAAGGTCATTTTGCTATTTAGAAAATGAAGTACAATATTGATTAATTGTAGACTCTCATACTGTAAGTAGCCATATTAAATTTTCAATAGGCACTGCTGTCGAGTTGGATCCAACTCATAATGACCCCCCCCCCCTTGGGTTTCCAAGGCAGTATCACTACAGAAGTAGATTACCTACCCTTCCTTCTGAGGAGTGGCTAGTGGGTTTGAACCGTCAGCCTTCTGGTTAGCAGTCAAATGCCTTCGGCACTATGTCACCACAGATCCCAAATTTTCAATAGTGACCCATAAAAAAAGATACAGACTTCATAATGTTTAAACCAACAAAAAGAAAAAAAAAACCTAAAAATTAATACACAAAAATAAATAAGATATGGCAAAAGATGCACATAAAATATGGTACAAATAGAGAACGAGAATAAAATGATAGACATAAACTCATTCACAATAAATGTAAGCGGACTAAACTTACCAGTTTTAAGAAAAAGACTATCAGATTGGATTTTTAAAGAAACTACACCTACATTTAGGTTATAAGAGATATACTTATTATGGCAAAATATGTTTGAAAAAGTATGGAAAAAGATATACCAGACAAATATTAACAACAACAATAAGAAAGTAAAAAGAAAGCTAAAACATCTGTATTGGTATCAGACAATACAGAGCATAGCAGGATAAAAAGCATTATTTTACATAAAGCACTTCTAGAAATAATAGCAAGACTTTTAAATTTCCAGGAAAATACAGTAATTCTAAAGTTGTATGCATCTGAAAAAATTATCTCACAATTTAAGCTGCAAGGAAAAATCAGCAAGCCTCCATTACAGTAAGAAATTTTAACACAGCTAATTATTGATAAGGACCTCTGGTAGCACAGTGCTTAAGGCACTTGACTGCTAACCAGATGGCTGGCGGTTCAAACCCACCAGCCACTCCTCAGAAGGAAGGGTAGGTAATCTACTTTCGTAGTGATACTGC
This sequence comes from Orycteropus afer afer, assembly GCF_000298275.1. NCBI lineage: Eukaryota > Metazoa > Chordata > Mammalia > Tubulidentata > Orycteropodidae > Orycteropus > Orycteropus afer. The sequence continues at coordinate 1,666,323 of NW_006921758.1, read as the reverse complement.
CTTGGAAACCCAAGGAGGGTTCGCTATGAGTTGGGTCCGACTTGACAGCACACGACAACAACAACAATTATTGATAGCTCAACTAGACAAAAAAAAAAAAAAAATCAACCAGGATATAGGCAATTTGAAAACAGTTTGTGAGCTTAATCTAATGGACATACAGAAATCTGCATACTATAATTATGAATACAAATACTTTTCAAGACACATAAAATATTTATAAAAGCTGACCACATACAAAGTCATAAAGCAAGGCCCAACAGATTTCAGAGATTTAGAATTGTGCAAAATCGTGATGAAAGTATATGATTTTAAATGGAGAGGAAAAAAGGCAGCTTGTAAAAGTGGACTCCAAAATGAACAATTTTGCTTTTTGAATGGCTGGTTTTGTCTTTAACTTCAGTTTTATGAGATATATATGTTAGAAGAGGTTGCAGCACTTACCTGGGAATTCAGTTTGTTTCTATTAAAAATACAATTTGATTATTGAAATATGAACTTTATTTTCTAAGTGTGCTTTACCATTGACAAGTGGGATCATTAAAACTGCTGTGTTTGTTCTAATTAATGTGTGGGAGGTTGGCAGGAATTAGAGGTTATTTAATATCATGTAATGGTTAGCAATTCAAAACCTGCACAGTTTGAAGACAGCAGTGTTGGGGAAAAACACTCTAGAAGAATAAACTTAAAGCCACTATTCTTAAAAAAAAAAAAAAAAAGCAATATCACACATAAAGCTTTTAAACTCTGAACATGTAAATTAACCATTTTGTACAATACTTTGTTCAGAGAAATAACCATGGACTAGACATTATTGGATATATCTGAAGTAATACAAGCAAAATTATAATTACATATCTATATTTATATTAAATATGCATGTATCTCAATATGAAATTTACTTTCTTTAAAAATTTGTGTAAAAGCTACCACAATAGTTTTTAAAACCAGCCTCATTAACATAAAGACTATTTTTTTAAAAAAATAAGGATCATTAAAAAATTATTATGGTAGTTGTAATACAAATTTTTAAGGAGAGTTAATTTTCCTGGGTGATATGCAACTAATTAGGAAAAACTAACCCTAATATTGGTGTAAATCTCAGTGTTAAATATATTTCTAATTAGAGAAGAGAGAAATGCATGATAGATATTTTTCAGTTTTACATTTTTGCATGACATTTGGTTATCCTCATTGTCAATAGGGTTATTCTTCAAGATATATAATTTTGTATTTTAAAATGGAATAAAATGTATCAGAATCCCCCCCCCCCAAAGCTTTCATAAAACTTCTACTCATTTTCTTGAATTAAGGCTGATATCATATAGTTCATAACAGATTTGGAAAAATGTTAGTAAATCACTCATTCTTGTTTGGTCATTCATCTTTCAAAACTTCTGTTTTTCATTTATTATTCTAAAACACGATTAATACTGCTTACATAGCTACTACTCCTAAAGGTCACATGTGGTTCTCAACACTACACATCCATTTAGCAAGACGTGATTTTCACCTTTGGGAGACTTTGGCTTGTAAATGGTTCACCTGGCAGAATGTTATAACAGGAGAAAAAACTCAATGTTTCAAAGTGCATTTTATCAGCAATAGAAAGCATAATAGTTTAAAATGAAAGGCAATAATAGTATTTCAATTTTATTAGCAACCGATTTTTTAGCAACTTGACATTTTGTATGTATTTGCTGACAGTTTTCTTATTAGATCTTTCTTTGCATTAGCCCTAACACTCCATTGGTTGGTGAGTCCTTTGGACCACATAATTTTGAGTAAGAAATAAAAACTTTTCACACAAGCATACAGAGCTGAAAAGACCGACATAAACAATGGAGGTTAAGAGAAATGGGCCTGAAAGTGTAAGAGAGACGAGCTGTTGAGAGAAAGAAATAAAATACACAACAGAATGTAAGTCACAGTGATGAGAAAATCATAAAGAAAATTCATCTTCAGTATCTTCCTAATCTCAGTATTATATTAAATACAGAGTCAAGATTTCCAGGTTCATCTATTTTAACTAGATATGTGCTACTCAGTTTGGTTTCTAAGCTACTATAGGTATTAAACAGCAATTTACATGTGATTTGCATTTTTTTTGTATTTGTGGTTTTGGTAAGTCTTCCAAACCTAATGACTGTTCCTTTGGCCAGCAACATAAATGCTATAATCACACAATTATTGTGCTGGGAACAGTTTAATTCAGCATTTTGTTCTCAACCACAGAACAATTACTCAACAATTTTGGTTAACCAGACTAGCTAGCCGCCTGGAGAGAAAGAAGAATATTCACAAGATCTATTGTCTTACATAAAAACAGCTACTAGAGCTGCTGTAACTTTCTAGTATTGCTCTGCTCTGTGCTTCTCTTTGGGATTTTTCACTTTTCTGTCCTAAAGAACACACCAAACTATAGGTTTGCCTTTAAAGATGTGCTATTTGTTCAATTCTTTAAATTATGCTTTTACATGTTTTAAAAAGAACATGAGAATTTTGTGTATCCAAAAATATAGGCCTACAGATAAATGTGCTTAAAAAGCATTTAATATAATGATAGTTAATACAATGAACTGCAAATTCAAAGTATAAGTTCAAAACTCTTCCTTACGGCTATCCTGTAGTGCTTAAAGTGATGGTAAAGGCTTATGAACTGTGGGTGATCCCATCTATCATATGAATTACATGACTTTCTGACAGTCAAACTGGCTTAATGTCAAACCTCACCCTGTATTTTTAATTTGAAAACTGGAAATGGAGTTGATTAACATAATCATGTCTGTTTAAGCTCTCTTCATATTTTTATTTTAATATTAATTTTAATTTACCAGAACAGAAAAGTTATGGGCCTAAGCATCTCAGTATAAAAATATTTAGAGATAGAGCCAGAAATAATTTAGGTCTGTGTGTAAAAATATATGTATAAAGGAAGTTATGATTTCCTACCACTATTTCTTATAAGCACAGACAACTGTTAACACTAGCACTTCATAGGCCTTGCAAGCTACTGAGAAAGAAGTAGTAGATGACTGAAAAAGAAGTAGATGGTGAATTGGGTCAGTGGGTAGTCACAGGTAGTACCTAAAAACAAATTCACAGCCCTCCCCAAGTCAGATCTGACTCATAGCGACCCCTCCTTGGGTTTCTGAGGCGGAATCACTACAGAAGTAGATTGCCCAGTCTTCTTTCCCAAGGAGTGGCTGGTCAGTTTGAACCGCCAGCCTTCTGCTTAGCAGTCAAATGCCTTAGGAACTATGCCACCAGAGCTCCTGTGGCAGGTAGTAGTGGGTGAAAATCAGTCACTCCAAAATAAAGGATTTTCTTTTCCCTCCCAGTACTCTTTTTCTAGGAGCGCTGCTGGCATAGTGCCTAAGGCATTTGACGCTAACCAGAATGCTGGTGGTTCAAATCCAATAGCTACTCCTGGGAAGGAAGACTGGACAACCTATTTCTGCAGAGATACCACCTCAGAA
>NW_006921758.1:1651512-1662718 GCF_000298275.1 Orycteropus afer afer | reverse complement strand
AGAGAATGAAAACAGACTTACTTTATGGTTCAAGATATTCCAACTTTATGGTAAACAGCAAAATTACGGTTTTTTGACATGAAGATATCCTGAAAACCAGAAAAGGGTTCAAACACAAAGATATAAAGAAGGGAAGACAAAAGAAAACTTGAGAATCCTGGCAACTTCATGTTTTAATTGTGTGTATATATTTGGGTGAACAAATAAGAATTAGTTCATATGAAATACATTAACAAAGGATTCCTTATGCCTAAGTAATTCAAGCTACCAAGTATGTTGGGCTACATGGACAATATTAAAAGTACTGGCTTTTTTTTCTGATTAGAAAAAAAAAAAACCTTTTTTCTAATCATAATGGAATATACAACCCTAATAATCACAGTTAGACATGGGAGACCCAAGCTCACACACACTCATCAGGCCCACCCTCTTAGTACATGGCCCTACCCTAGTTAGCCCCTGGAGGTATTTCCTGGACCACAAACTGTTAAAACAGTTTCTAAACTACTGCTTTATCACCTTACTCTTATTATGATCCAATACCAAAACCTGATGCTATAGTCAATGTGGTAGCAAATATTATAACTAATCAACAAAAATGAGCCTTGTGGCTCAGGGGTTAAGTGCTCTGCTGCTAACCAGAAGGCTGAAGGATAGAATCTACCAAGGACTTCACAGGAGAAAGAGGTGCCAGTCTGCTTCCATAAAGATTTACAGCCATGGGAACCCTGTGGGGCAGTTCTAGTCTGTCCTATAGGGTTGCTATGAGTTGGAATTGACTTATTGGCAATAGGCTTGGTTAATCAACAGAATCTTGCACTCAATGATGCAATGTCATATAGCCTATGACATGTGCCATATAGGAAGTATCTCTACAGAAGTAGATTGCCCAATCTTCTTTCCAAGGAGTGGCTAGTGGGTTTGAACCTCCAGCCTTCTGGTTAGCAGTCAAATGCCTTAGGCACTACTTCACCAGAGCTCCCATAGTCTGTAACAGATCCTCCAAATTTTATCTTCTAAAAATCAAGCAAAAAAATCTTCCATAGTATAGCACAAAATTAATTACTTTCTTGGCATTAAATTCTTGTGCCACATAAGCCCCTGGTATAATTTCTAATTATTTAATCCAGATATTAAAGTGAGCTAGATTTGTAGAACAGAGTATAGTCTATAAAAAGAAACTGCCAAAATAGTACCAGGTTCTTCTGAATGAAAATTACTCAATTCAGTGCAAAATTTATACTGAAAAATGAGAGCCAGATATTAAATTCAGAATGAAAAAAGTTGGCTATATCCTTGTTACTTCCTGGTTAATTTGGCTGAAAGCCAATTTTTGGATATTATGACCACCCTGTAGCCTCAGTAAGTGTTTTATTTATTTATTTTTGTATTGCATAAAAATATCAGCTAAAGAAGGGAAAATGTGAAATGGATGACATATTTTAGAACAGCTTCTCCCAGAATACAAAAATATTCCCCAACTCAAAACTGAAACAAATAGTAGAACTACCAAGCAATGCCAATTGGCGACTCTCTAATGCCATTCAAACTTCACAAATGCTGGGCTCTCAGAGTGATTTTAATTATTCAAAAGAAAACTAGGAAATGGTTCAAATATCAATTGCTTTCACAGAAATACAATTTTTCTTTTAAGGAAAGCATATGACATAAATTTTCTTTACCTCGTCACATAGTAATAACTACCTGTTCATTTGTTTCTTTGAAGGGGCAGTAGCAGAAAGGGGAGTCATCTTTTGCAGTCATCAAGATCATTATATTATGTCTCAGAAAGTTATTTTTTTGATATAGAAAGGATAATAGCATAATATAAATGGGAAAAGAGATATATTTACTCTAAAACAGGAGGAAGCAATAACACTGAATAAAAAAGAGTTTACTATGTCCAGGTCCTTTTCCATTGGAAACAAATGCCAGAGACAATTAAAACAAGTTCTCTACTGATGGGCAGTCTTTATTTAAGAAAACAAAAAAGATGGCCCCTGGTATGATTTAAATGTCAACTTACACATGCATCCTTGTAAAGTCAGGTTGTTACTGAAGATTTACTTTACTTTGGCATAGGGTATGTGCAAAGATGACTATATTGAGATTTGATGAGACAGCATTCTGACATCTAACAGTTTTCATTTATATTTATGAATATGCACTAGTTACAGTAATGTCACTTAACCTCAAAAAAATGTCTGTGCCTACATGTGTGACAATTAAGGAAAAACAGCAGTATTGTCAACACAGAATTTTATGGACACAAGACAAAATAATATATGACCAAAATCTTTATATTACTGAGGCTCTTAAAGGCATGCCAGAGTCAGCAACATTTGAAAGTTTACTTGTATCTAGCATTACTCTAACTATAGAAGAAAAATGATGGCATTACTTTAACAACACATATATATATATATATATATATATATATATATATATATATATATATATATATATATATATATATATATATGTTACATATATTTATATAATAAATATATGTGATATATATGTGTATTTGGATGAACTTATTCTAAAAGAAAACAAATTTCCAATAACTTACTCCCAACAAAACTTTCAACAAAGAATTCATAGACTATGATCAATTTTAAATGTATCTAAACCCTTAAATAATATAATTGAGCCTTCATGTTCAGAGTCTGCTTTTCAGTATGACTCATTCATTCACAGAAGTCATGGGTCATATGGCTGGCTTATGGTAGCACTCTAAATTAGTAGTCACACAATGGATAGCTTATACGATTGCAATGGTCCATATCCAGTAAAACTGCCTAAACACACAGAATAATGGGTTCAGTCTCTAATAATTCAGAAAACATCATATACAGCTGCACACCACACATGACAATCTTCACAATGGCTAAAAAGAAGGACTGGGGACTATTTCCTCTGAATCAGTGTGTTGGGTAGCTCACAGTTTTTTTTTTTTAAAAACAAAAAAGTTATTTTTTTTTGTTTCTCCAATCAGTCTTCATATACTAGCCTCTGCCCTAGAATGCTCTGGACATCTGTGCTTTCCATTAAATCCTGATAACCCTTCAAAAATAGCAGGTTGCACACATGCAAACTCTTTTTGTAGATCTGTTTGACTACAATTACGCTGATGCTGTACTTACATCTTGCTTGCAAATGCCTTTTATATGATCCTGTGGGGCTCTGAAGTAGAATGGCCTGTTATCACCAACTCAAAAATACAATGACATAGTTTTCTCAACTCATTTATAATGTGATACTTAGTCACCTTTAATACCAAGCTGCATTTAGAAAATTATATTTTTGAGATGTGATAACATAAATGACAAGTTTCCATCTACACTGTGTCATTAAATAATCGTGAAGTAATATCTCCAGTTAATCAAATGGTTTTGATATACTCTCAGTATAGGAAACACTATAAATCTTACATTTTACTTAAGCAATTTGGGTGAGTAGCAAAGCAAACTATTGTACTTCCAGTTTAAAAGAATTATGTCACATTCATCTGACTACAGTAATCATGAAATTTTACAAAAAAAAGGAAAAATGGGAGTGACAAGAAAGTTACATGAACGGTTTAACCAATAGTGGCTTCCTGTACCTCATACTCTATACCACTTTGTTTTCCAGTAGTTTAGCAAGTCATCTGAGATCCTCTCCTAAATAGTACCCAAGTCATTATGCCACTGAATCTCATCCTTAGCATTTTAGATCACAGCTTCCATTACAATCTAGAAAAGTACATCTCCATACATGCAAAATAATGTAAGCAATATAATATATATTCACCAGAAAGTAAGAAACGATATCTGGTGGTGCAGTGGTTAAAGCATTCAGCTACAAAACAAAAGATCATTGATTCTAACCAGCTGCTCTGTGGGAGAAAGATGAGGCAGTCTGCTTCTGTAAAGATTTACAGCCTTGGAAACCCTATGGGGTACTTCTATTCTGACCTAAAGGGTTGCTTTGGGTCAGAGTTGACTTGATGGCAGTGTGTGGGTAGAGTGTAAGATCTATGAGGGTAGTGATTGTGTCTCTCTTGTTTACTATTTTATCTTTACCATTTTAAGGAGTAACTGGATATAGTTAAGTGTTCAATAAGTGCTTGTTTAATGAATCATTAAATAGATTTGAGTATACTCTTTTTTAAGTTCAACAAATTTTGTACAACACACCTGATCTATCCAATATTCATAAATATCTACTTCAGAAGATTATTTCTTGGCACAAAATCTGTAATATAAACTCATTTTCTTTTGTTTTCCCTTCTATGTGAACTGAAACCAATCTTTTATATTTTGTTGTTACTATGTCAATATCAACATTATTTTCAGACCATTTAGATCTAATTTTTCTAATCTTTCCTCAAGCTTAACTGTTCTTTTTTTTCTTTACAAACAAGATTGGCTACAGCATTTTCCCACAAGTACAATTAAAATGATATAAAGGAGTTCGTGCTACACATATCCATCCACCAGATATAGTCTTAATTATGTTGTATTGTTCTACATGCTTTCAAAACAATGATTTAAAGAATTTTAAGTCAACCTTGATAGTGTTTGCTCTCAGCTTATTATCTTCTATGTTTTAGAGCTGCTCCTGCTATTCTTATTCTCAGCCTGGCATTCAAATATTGCTTGTTCATATTTTTGCCCCCAGTTCAGTCCCTGTACTGCAGTCAAGTTCAAGTTAAAGCTGAAGAAAATTAAAACAAGTCCACAAGAACCAAAGTATGAACTTGATTATGTTGTTGTTGTTGTTTTGCCATCGAGTCGGCCCGGACTCATAGTGACCCCTCCTTGAGTTTCCAAGGCAGTATCACTATGGAAGTAGGATTGCCCAACCTTCCTTCAGAGGAGTGGCTGGTGGGTTTGAACCGCCAGCCTTCTGGTGAGCAGTCAAGTAGCCCACCTGCATTTACAGAGACCATCTGAAGAACCTATTTGGTGCACTGAACACTCATGACCAAAAGCCAGATGAGCTGTGGGATGACATCAAGTGTATACATGAAGAAAGCAAATGGTCATTAAAAAGACAGAAAAGGAAGAAAAGACCAAAATGGATGTCAGAAGGGACGCTGAAGTTTGCTCTTTAAAGGAGAGTAGCTAAAGCAAATGGAAGAAATGACAAGATAAAAGAGCTGAGGAGATTTCAAAGGGTAACTCAAGAAGAAAAAGCAGTGTTATAATTAAATGTGCAAAGATTAGAAAACCAAAAGGGAAGAACATGGAGTTAGAAAACTGAAAGGGAAGAACATGTTCAGCATTTCTCAAGCTGAAAGAACTGAAGAAAAAATTCAAGCTTTGAGTTGGAACATTGAAGGATTCTACGGGCAAAATATTGAACAATATAGGAAGCATCAAAAGAAGATGGAAGGAATACACAGAGTCATTGTACCAAAAAGAACTGGTCAATGTTCAATTATTTCAGGAGGTAGCATATAATTAAGAACCAATGGTATAGAAAGAAGTCCAAGTTGCACTGAAGACATTGTGAAATGGATGTAGTACTGGAGGCACTTATTCATCTATGCCAAGAAATTTGTAAGACAGCTACCTGGCCAACTGACTGGAATATATCCGTATCTGTGTCCATTCCAAAGAAAGGGAATCTAACAGAATGTGGAAATTATCGAAGAATATCATAAATATCACATGCAGGTGAAATATGGTTGAAGATAATTCAGAAATGGTTGCAGCAGTATATTGACATGGAACTTCCAGAAATTCAAGCCTGATTCAGAAGAGGACATGGAATGAGGGATATCATTGCTGGTGTCAGATGGATCTTGGCTGAAAGCAAAGAATACCAGAAAGATATTTACCTTTCTTTTACTGAGTATGCAAAAGCACTTATGGAGCATAACAAATTATGGATAACATTGTAAAGAATGGGAATACACAGATCAAGAGGCTGCAGTTTGAAAAGAAAAATGGGATACTGCATGCTTTAAAATCAGAAAGGGTGTACATCAGGGGTGTATCCTTTTACCATACTTATTCCATCTGTATGCTGAGCAAATAATCCGAGAAACTGGACTATATGAAGAAAAACATGCCATCAAGATTAGAGGCAGACTCATTAACAACCTGTGATATGCAGATGACACAACTTTGCTTACTGAAAATGAAAATTACTTGAAGCATTTACTGATGAAGATCAAAGACTCAGTCTGCAGTATGAATTATACCTCAACATAAAGAAAACAAAAATCCTCACAACTGGACCAATAAACTACATCACAACAAATTGGAGAAAAGATTGAAGTTGTCAGGGATTTAGTTTTACTCAGATCCACAATCAACAACCATGGAAGGAGTAGTCAAGAAATCAGATATGGTATTGCACTAAGAAAATCTGCTGCAAAAGACCTCTTTAAAGCATTTCAGAGCAAGGTGTACTCAACCCAAGCCATGTGCAGTATAGTAAATTACATAGTATGGCTTTTCTAGCCATAACACAATGCAACACACTGCTGTCGAGTTGGATCTGACACATAGAGACCCCTCCTTGGGTTTCCTACGTGGTATCACTACGGAAGTAGATCATCCGATTTTCCTTCCAAGGAGTGGCTGGTGGGTTTGAACCACCAGCCTTCTGGTTAGCAGTCAAATGCCTTAGGCTTCGTAAACTCCAATCTTTGTCACCAGTCTTTGTAAACTCCATGGTGGAATTTGCTATGAGCAACTGAGTAGCTCCTAATGGTTAAACTTATACATGTGGGTATTTCTGTTGCGAGCAGCATGAAGTAATTTTCTGGGAAGTTCGCTCTATCTTAGGTATGTAGAACGCTGATGTTGGGAATGGTTGGTTTTGGCCACTCTGCCAGGCTCAAAAGGAGCCCTCCTAGAGGGAGAAGAAATCTCTGACTGCTGGCTGAGAAAGACACGCTGCTGAAAGAGAGACCTGAGAGAAACACAATGATGAGAGAGAAACCTGAGAGAGTTGTGCTGCTGAGAGAGAGAGACAGAGAGAGGGAGAGAGGCATGCACTGCTGAAAGAGAGAGACATGCTACTGAGAGAGACTGCCAGCTGAGAGAGACTGAGCACATTCCTGAACTTGAATTATAGCCTGTTGCTTCTGTAATAAACCCCATAATCTGTGAGTTCTGTGTAGCCACTGCAGCAAATTATCTAACCCAGCAGAGAGGTGGTGGGTGCTGTGGGAAGAACAGTTGGTGTCAAGGTTAGTAAGAGGGCTGGAGGGTGGTGATATGTATGGCCTCATAGGAGCAGGCATTGGGCTGCTGAGGGTGATTCTGTCCTCCTCCTGTGTACTTAGAGAAGGTCAGAAGATGTCACCTCCTTGCCCCTTTAGTACCATGGTATTTTCAATAGCTTCATGTGCATGTGAAAGCTGGACAATGAATAAGGAAGACCAAAGAAGAGTTGATGTCTCTGAATCATAGTGTTAGTGAAGAATACTGAAAGTACAATGGACTTCCAGAAGAACAAATATGTCCCAAGAAGTACAGCCAGAATGCTCCATGGAAATGAGGATTGCCAGACTTCATCTCACCTAGTTTGGTCACACGGTCATTCCCTCAAGAAAGGTATCATGGTTGGCAAAGTAGAGGGTTGGCAAAATAGGGGAAGACCCTCAAGAAGATGAATTGACTCCATGGCTGCAATGATGGGCTCAAGTACAGCAAGGATTGTGAAGATGGTGCATGACCAGACAGTGTTTCGTTCTGTCGTACATAGTGTTGCTATGAGTCAGAATCCTCTTCGTGGCACCTAACAATAACAACAATAACAGGCACTGCTAAATGTCTGGAATCTGACCATCTGATATTGATTTCTTTGTTTGAATTGTCAGAAAAAACTTAGTGCATTCTCTGTTATATCTTTCAGGTTGTTAAGTCTTTATGTATCATATTTCTCAATAATACATACACAGTTACCACACATCTCTCAGTGGAAGTTCACGTATTGCTATGATGCTGAACTGGTTTCAACAGAGATTCCAGACTAAGACACACTAGGAAGAACGGGCTGGCAATCAACTTCTAAATATCAGCCAATGAAAACCCTATGGATCACAACAGAATATTGTTTGATATAGTGCTGAAAGATAAGGCTTCTATGTTGGAAGGCATTCAAAATATACAGTGGCCACAACAATTTACTTGAGTATACCAATGATTGTGCATATGATGCAGGATCAAGCTTTGTTTTGTTCCATTGTGCATGGGGAGACCAACAGTTGAGAGCTGACTCGATGGCAGCTAACAAAAACAACAAAACAGCCATTCCCCCACACACTATTTGACCTTTGCCATAATAATAGGAGGAGCAAACAGTGCAAAGGAAAAAGGCATTGATTGCTAAGGAGAGACACAAAGGAAAGAGAAATACAAGAGGACACAGAATGAAGGAGTTGAGGCAGGTAGTAAGGACAGGCAAATAAAATTACAAAGTCTATTCAATAAAAGAAGATGCAGGTAAGACACAAAGTTAACAATGAGTCTTCCTGGAGGAAATGCCTTTTGAGATTCAGACATATGTATCCAATTTCTTGTTGGATAGTGCCAACAGTTTATTTCACAAGCACATCAAATTCAGCATGGATAACATTGAAGTCAGTCACTTTACCTGTGTAATCTGCTTCTAATTATATAACTACTAATCTCAAATTATCAATTGAATAACTTCATCAATTGAATAACTTCACTGACAAACTCTTCATCATTTAACATTCAGCTCAGGCTTTATTTCCTCCAGGGAGCCTTCCCTAGCCCTGAATTTTTTTTCCTCTACCTTTCCTTTCCAAGATGGGATGAGGGAGCACATCTTCTCAGTTTCATTTATCACATTGAATTATAATGTAAAAACTTGGTTAAGGGACAGGTATTAGTGGAAAGTATACATAATAAATTCATCTTTGGCTAACACGTATGCCAGAATTGGATTTAAGTGACAGGCTAATTGTATCCCTCCAGTCTTTCTTTCAGGCCTTCTTATCTAACACACATGGAAAACGGTTATTCATCCATTACTCAATTGTACAGTCAATGATCTATTTTGTTGCTCTTACATGCCAGACTCTCTATCATGATAAACAGAGAAAAGACAGAAGTTATTACAGATTTCATTTTACTTGAATCGACAATCAACAACCATGGAAGCAGCAGTCAAGAAATCAAACAACATACTGCACTGGGCAAACCTGCTGCAAAAAAAAAACAAAACTCTTTAAGGTGTTAGAAAGCAAAGACTTCACTTTGAGGACTAAGGTGTGCCTAATTCAAACCATGGTATTTTCTTTTTTAATTTTTATTTATTTGGAAACCATAATATTTTCAATCACCTCATATACATGTCAAAGCTAGACAATGAATTAGGGAGACATAAGAAGAATGGATGCCTTTGAATTATGGTATTGGCAAAGAATATTAAATATACCACAGACTGACAGAAGAATGAACATATCTGTGTTGGAGGAAGTATAGCAAAATGCCTCTTAGAGCAAGAATGGCCAGACCTCATCTCAAGTACTTTGGGCATGTTATTAGGAAGGACCAGTTCCTGAAGAAGCCTCTGGTGGCTTAGTGGAAACCAATTACAAAGCCCTTGAGTAGTGACAGGATATAGCCTACACATTGGAAATAGGAAGGAATGATGAGTAAGGGATCTATCCAATAAGTATTTGACAATTTGATTAGGACATGTCTTTGTAATATCACTGTCTTACAATATCTGGCATTTTTTGTTGTTGTTAGGTACCATTGAGTTTGTTCTGACTCTCGGCCACCCCATGTACAACAGAACAAAACACTCTCCTGTCCTGTGCCATCCTCACAATCATTGTTATGTTTGAGCTCTTTGTTGTGGTCACTGTGTTAATCCATCTCATTGAGGTTTTTCTTCTTTTTTCAATGACCCTATATTTTACCAAGTGTGCTGTTCTTCTCCAGTGATTGGTCCCTCCTGGTAAAAAAGTCCAAAGTACATGAAATGAAGTATATTCTCCATTTTGTATTTCCTCAATGGTATTCTATCTTGAGTTTACAGCACCAATTCCTCAACTTCCCATGTGGCCTTGAGCTAACTCCCACCTATGTCATCATCTCTTGCCTGCTTTTCCTGCCCCTATTTATTGCTCTAATAATACTAGAGGGTGAAAAGTTCCCACACATTACCAGGTTGCAAATATCTCAACGGTCTTCTCATTTTAGTCACTCTACCTGAATGTCCTTCTTCAAACTTCAATGACTCACTTTACCTCTGAGTTCCGATTCTTGCCTCCCTCGCTTCCTTTCTAGACAGGAAGAAGAAGGCACACTCTCAAATGATTACACTCATGACACTGAATTAAAATTATTCATTTTCTTTTTTGTCTTATAACTGTACTGAGTATCTTGAGATCAGCACTCAGTATACCATGTAGTGCAATCAATGGAGAGTTAGTAAAGAGTTTCAAACATAATGCTCTCCTTCTAGGAAAAGCAACTTGCGAACAACATGAAGTAAAAGTTGGAGAGGCAGCCAGGCAAAGGTAGGCAGGCCAGTTGGAAGGGTACTGGAATTACTATGTGAGAGAGAATATGGGCATAAAGAAAGACGGTGGTATTGGTCCAAGAATAATTCCAAAACTCTTTCTGTCTACGTCATACTATTATTTTTTGTTTTAATATTGTCACAATTCTAGCCTCCAACAGTGATATAAAAGATATAATGATATTTTCTTGAAAACCTGTTGATTAATTTTTCTATAAAAGCAATACTAATTAATAGAAGAAGTTAGAGAATTAGTTCTTTATTTATATGAGAAATATAAGATTTAAATAATGTATGCTTTAATATTTGGTTTAAGTGATCTGTAAAACTATCTGAGCATAGTATTTTCTTTGTGGGAAGATCTCTTAACTACTAAGTAAAAAACTACTATTCATTTAACCCTTTTAAGACTGCTTGCTTTCTCTTTCTACTTGAAGAGTTTCTGTAAGTTCTAATTTTTCTAAGAGTCTGTCCATTTCTTTTAACTTAAAAAAAAAACATTCACATGAAGCTATTCCTACTGTGCTATTACTTCTGTTTTTTTTTTTTTGCTTTTTATTCTTTGAATCATATTTTGTGCTTTATTCTTATATTAGGGATAAATCTCAGTAAAGATTTGTCTATTCACCAGTCCTTTCCAAGAAAAGCCCTCTGCTCTATTGAGCTCCTCTATTTTATACACACACACACACACACACAC
>NW_006921758.1:1617601-1651412 GCF_000298275.1 Orycteropus afer afer | reverse complement strand
ACACATACATATACATATACATATATATATATACACACACATCTAATATATATATTAATTGTGATATGGGTGAAAGTTTACAGAGCAAATTCACTTTCCATACAGTACCTCACATACACTTTGTCTCATGATATTGACTGCAATTCCCAACAGTGCAACAGTTCCCCTCCCACTTTCTCCACATAGTTAATTCTTCCCTGTGTCCTTCTCTCCATGCATTCCTGCCCTCTGAGCTGTCTCCCTGTGCATACACAGCCCTTCTGTTCTCCCATGATTGTTCTCTCCAAGGAGTGTATCTACCTCAGGTAAATGTTCAGCTGATATGCCTGTCTTTCGTTTGGCTGGAAGCCACAGGAGTAGGTTCAATTCTAGACCTCAAGGGCAGTTAGGGGCCATACTCTCAGGGGTTCCATCAGGTTTTAGCAGAGCAGCAAACCTGGTCCCCCCCCTCCTTTTTTTAAAAATGATTCAGAGTTTTGTTCCACATTGTTCTCCCACTCTATCTAAGATCTCCTATGTAGATTCCCCTCTGTGTAGTTGACAGTGGTAGCCAGACACCATCTAGTTCTTCTGGACTCATAGTCATATAGGCTGAGGATCGCATGGTGTACGGTCACTCAGACTAACTGTTTCCATGCATCTTTGGTTTTCTTCATGCTTCTTTGCCCTGAATGAGGAGAGACCCATCGTTGCATTTAGATGGCCACTTGGAAGCTTTTAAGATCCCAGTCGCTACTTGCCAAAGTAGGATGTGGAACAGTGTTTTTGTGTAGTATGTTATGCCAGTTGAGCTTGATGTCCCCTGAGACTATGGTCCTGAGCCCACAGTTTCAACTACTTGCTCCCTCTGAGTAGCTGAATATGGCCAAGAAGTGACTACAACCTTGTCCTTTGTCAGTTCTACTATATACCTGGGAATTCTTATAAAACATACTAATATGCTTGTAGAAGCATTGTCTGCCAACCCTACACATGGTTTTGGGCACATTCCTCCCTGCACAGACACACCTAATAGTTCAGCCTGTCTACCCATCTATCCACTTGCCTATCCATGTTTGTCTTCACTGACAATGCAGTACTATATGTGCAAAAGGGTTCATCTGTGTTGTCTGTACCTCCCATGCACCTCTCTATATCTTCCTCTTCCTCAATGCCACTGTGTTGATCACTCACATTTGGTACATTGCCCTTCTCTTCACCCAAATCAATACTTGTCTATACCTATCTAACAGTGTTCCCTCCCCTCCCCTCCCACCCCTGATAACCAACAAAGAAAATTTCCTCCATACATAAACCTTTCCTTGATTTTTTACAATAACTGACTAATACAATAGTTGTCCTTCTGTGATTGACTTATTTCACTCAGCATAATGTCCTGCAAGTTCATCTATGTTGGGCAGTGTTTTGCAGATTCTACATTATTCTATAGGGTTGCATAGTAGTCCATTGTGTACATGTACCATAGTTTGGTTACCCATTCTTCTGTTGATGGGCCCATAGCTTGTTTCCAAGTTTTGGCTATTGTAAATAGTGCTGTGATGAACATGGGGGTGCATATATCTGTTCTTGTCCTGGCTCTCACTTCTTTAGGATATATACCTAGTAATGGTATGGCTGGGTCAAATGGTATTTCTAATTCCAACTTTTTAAGGAATCGCCCTACTGCTTTCCACAGTGGTTCTATCATTTTACAGTGCATTATATAATGTCCATCCTTATCTTGTATGGTAGTTTTTGTATTAAAGTCAATCTTATTAGAAATTAATATTGCCACTCCTGCTCTTTTTTGGTTGCCATTTGCTTGCTATATCTTTTTCCAAACTTTGATTTTTAGTCTATTTTTGTCTTTGTCTCTAAGGTGTGTCTCTTGTAGACAGCATATTGATGGGTCATGTTTTCTTATCCAGTCTGCAACTCTTCATCTCTTGAGTGGTACATTTACTCCATTGACAGTCAGGGTAATTATTGACAAGTATGAATTGGTTGCTGTCATTTTGTTATGTGTTTTTTCATGATGTTCCTAGTTTCTTTGTTCCATGTAATTTTCTGCGCTGAGCTCATTATGTTTATGAATCGTGTTATCATTTCCTTTATTGCTACTGTTTTAGTATTTGCTAAATATTTGGGTTGACCTCTTTTTTATTGTGATGTGAAGGTTTATCATTTTTCTTTGAGGTTACTCTGTGATTTATAATTTTCTCCCTGAGTTTAGAACAATCAATTCTATCTTGCAACTCTCTTGACTTCTTTACCATTTTGAAGTTCTGTAACTACACTATTTTTTCCCTCTTTTTAATTTGTAGTTGTCCTCATTTGCCAATTGATGTCTCTGGTTACGTGTCCATAACTATGGTGGTTTCTGGGTTATGTCATCTTGTGTATTAATGATCTGTTGTTGTTTGCTATTATTGGTTGTCTGTTCAAAGGACTCCCTTTAGTATCTCTTGTAAGGTTGGTCTGATTTTAACAAATTCCCTTAATTTTTGCTTATCTGGAAATCTCTTAATTTTACCATCATATCTGAAGGACAATTTTTCCCAGTATTTAATTCTTGGTTGGAAATTTTTCTCTTTCAGTGTTTTATATATACCATCCCACTGTCTTTTCACTTGCATGGTTTTTGCTGGGAAATCAGAGCTTATTCTTATTGGTTGTCCTTTGTAAGTAACTTTTCATTTTTGGCATGCTGCTTTCAGGATTCTTTCTTTGTCTTTGGTTTTGCTGAGTTTGATGATGATATGTCATGGTGATTTTCTTTTGGGGTCTGTTCTGTTTGGGGTTCATTGGACTTTCTGAATGAATATAATTTCATCTTTCATCACATCAGGAAAGTTCTCTTCCAACAAATCTTGGACAATTTTCTCAGTGGTTTTCTTTTTCTCTTCCAGTTCTGGAATTCTGATTATATATGTAGGTCATTCCTTTTGATGTTATTCCACATGAACCTTAGGCTTTCTTAATTTTGTTTTGATCTTTTTTCTGATTGACCCCTTCCAAAGAAATATTGAAGCATTTGTCTTCAATCTCATTAATTCTGTCTTCCATTGATTTGATTCTACTCCTTTTTCTATTCAATGTGTTATCTATTTTTGAAAATTAATATTAACCTCCTAGATCTATCTGTAGATTTTTTTTATCATTTATAATTTTTCATTTATTTTGTCATTTTGTTCTTGTACTGTCTTTTGAAATTGTTCTAGGGTTTTCTCTGTGTTTTCCTAAATTTTGTCAGTGTTTTCCCTGATCTGTCTCTCTATCTTTGAAGATACCTAAGTATAATTCTTTTGAATTCCTTATCAGGGAGTTCCAATGCTGCTTCTTCCTCAGGGATGTATTCTGGATCTGTATCCTTCTCCTTTGTGTGTACCACTTTATCTTGTTTCTTTGTGTGGACTGTGATGGTCTGTTGTCTCCAAGACATTGTGACATTGTTGTATTTAGATCTCTGTTAACTGTATGTGAAGAGCAGTTAAGGGTGAGTCAGGCCCTTCTTGGTGGTTGTTTATCATTGGCCAGTGGGTGGAGAAGGGAGTGGTGGCTCTCACTCAGTAAATGGAGCTGTAGGAGGTGAGGGTGTAGGTTTGTTGTATGGGCACTGTTGCTGTCTCCCATTCAGTTAGACAAAGACAACATTTGAAAAGGCATCAAAATAGTAAAAGCAAGTGAACAAAAAACATACCGCGTAAACACAAAGGAACAATCTCCAAAAAAAAAGAAAGAAAGAAAACCCACAGTATCTGGGGAGAGGGAAATAAGAGAAAAAAGGTAGAGTGGGAGAATAATGAAGAAAAAAATGGGAAATATGCAAAAAGAAAAAGAAGGAATTGTGTTAACCAAAAGAAAGAAAAAAAAAAAAAGGAACCAGGAACAGGGAAGAGAGAAAAAGCGAAAACTAGAACCTGGAAATGGAAGAAAAAAGAATAATAAAAAAAGGACAAAATAATAGTAATAATTTTAAAACAGACAAAAACAAACAAACTAAAAAACAGGAAAAAAAAATCTGGGCAGGGTGGGGCAGGCACCCAGGCTCCAGCACAGAACACAGACTGGGATGGAATTCCTGCCGGGCCAGAAGGTGGGTGAAAATAAGGATGGCTGCACCTCCATTCAAAAAGAGGGTGTAGGGTGTGAGAGTAACAAGGGGAATATTGCACCTTTCCAGTCATTCGTGTCCTGAATCTCCTTGTGGTTCCCTGCCAGTGGAGACTATTCGTAGGTCCTTGGAATCTGGGAGAATGCTGTCACTTTTTTATATTGGTTTTTCAGTTTATTAATTCCACTAATAGTTATTACCCCCTTCTTTCTAGATTTTTATTTATTTTTTTCATTTACTGATATTTTCCTAAGTTGTTAAGTGGACAATAACTCATTTGTTTTTTGTTTTGTTTCTTCCCTTTTTCTGATATTAAACAGAAGGCATTATTTCAGCTGCATGCCAAAATTTTAGACAATTTTTAATATCCGTAGAATATAAGACTCATAGTCTCTATGAATCAGAACTGACTGGACTATATATAGTCAACAACAAGCTCTCAGAACTCTTAAATTTCCCTTTAAAGGTGCCCTCCCTCCAATCTTCTTTTGTCTATTGATTATTTAAAAGAGTATTTATACTTTACAATCACTTGGGATTTTATAATATTTGTTATTGATTTCTTACTTAATTACCTATTGTCAGTAAACTATATAATATCTACTCTACAATATTTGTTGCGACTTGATTTTTGACCTAGTAATTAAATAGTTTTTTAAAATTTTGTCTTAAATGTGTGCTTGAAAAGAATATTTATCCTTTAAATATTGGACATAGGGCTCCAAAATTCCTTTTATATCAAACTTTTGATTATTTTTTTCAAGTACTTTTTTATCTTTAATATTGTGTCTACTTAACCTCTCAATAATAGAGGTACATGTTAAATTATTCTCCAATGACGGTTTGTTTCATAATTTCTCTTTGTAGTTCTATCAGTTTTGCTCTTATAAATCTGAGGCTATTTTATTACATGCATTAAAGTTTAAAATGGTAATATCTTCCTGGTGAATTAAAACTTTTATTGTCCCTCTTTTGTAGCATACTTCTTTATCAATGTTTTCTGCCTTAAAGTCTGTTTTTTTTAGATACTGCTATAGCTCCCTAGCTTTCTTTGGATTAGCATTTGCCTGTTATGGAATTTTTTTTTCTGTTCTCTGATATAGCATTCTATTTCCCTGTATTTCTTTGTACTTGATATTTCTCTCAATAATGGCATAGAGTTGTATTACTTTCAATGCAATATGATAAAGTGTTTCAATTTGTAATTACTTAATACATTTTCAACTTATTTGTACAAACATACTTTGTATTTTCTATTTGCCCATGTTGTTCAGGCTTTATTTTCTTTTTCGTTACCATTTTTATTACTATAGAGTGTTTGAGGTGTTGCTTTATTTGTTTGTTTTGCTTTTATCCTGTTACTCCTTTGGAGATATTATATTTTGTTTTCTTTGAATGGACATACTTGAAGGCTTATCACAAACTTAGATTAACAAAATCTAAAGCTATAATTTATCTTCCTCCCCAAAAATAAAATAAAAGATACTAAATTCTGGTAACTGTCTTTTGACTTGTATTTTTCTTCTCCAATATATTGACTTTTTCAGTCCTATAATTATAAATTTCATATTTTTCATAGAGTCTTATATTTATTAACATTATTATCAATTCTTTAGCCTTCTATTCATACTTGCATCTCAGTGTTCATTTTCCTTCTTCCTGAAATGCATCTTTCAGAAGGTTATTGTGAAAATCATATGGAAGTATCATTACTGTTTCAGATTATGTTAAATTATATTTATTTTACTCTTATTCTTAAACGATAGATTTGCTGTGATATCAATTTTAGGCTAATATTTTTTTGCATATTATTTTATAAACTTCTAGCTTCCATGGTTATGGTGAAGATGTCTATTCTTAGAGACTGGTTTTATTTATACTGCTTCAAGTTTTACATACTGTCTTTATCTGCACTTTTATGATTTATGCCAATTATGGAACATTCTTAGTTATTGTCTCTTTAAATATTAACTTCCATCCATTGCTTCTAAACTCTTTCTTGGACTTCAAGTAGATGTATATTAGACCTTTAGAACTCTATTTTCTGTGTTTTTAAAACTCATTTTCATATTTCTCTTGTGGATTTACCTGCAATCTAGCTAATTTCTTAAGGTTTATCATGAGAGATTATTTGACAAATAATCTCTTTAATTGTATCAAATCAAGTATTTAATTCATGTATTGAAATTAGTCTTTTTGTTCAGCTTTACAGAGAACTAATTTACACAGAAAAAAAAGCTGTCATGCTTCTGTGAACAATTTACAGGATTTATGACAAATGTACACATGACTGTAACTTCCACTAACACAACTGTGGTAGAGAATAGTTCTATCATGACAAGCCCATGTGGGCCCCGTTGAAAGTCAATCCATTCTATCCACCCCTCATGGCTTTGCTTGTTATCACTACAGTTCTGCATTTTATAAATATAAATGGAATAATACAATATGTAGTCGTTTGTTACTGGCTTATTGCACTTTAAATAATGGCTTTTGAGATTCTTCCACGCTGCTCTGTATATCATAGTATGTTTCTTTTTAATGGCAAGTGGCTTTAATGATAAGTGTCATACTACCCTTCATTTTTCCATTCACCCAGTTAATGAATGTTGTTGTTAGGTGCCATCAGTCATTTCTGACTCATATCAATCATGTTTTCAACAGAATGAAACACTGCTTGGTCCTGTGCCATTCACACAATCATTGCTAGCATGAGCATATCATTGCAGTCATTATGTCAATCCATCTCAGGGTCTTACCCTTTTTCATTGACCCTCTACTTTACCAAGCATTATATCCTTCTCCAGGAACTGGCCCCTTCAACCAACATGACACAAGTATGTGAGATGAAGTCTGGCTATTCTTGCTTTTAAGGAGCATTCTAGCTATACCTCTTCTAAGAAATTTTGTTGATTCTTCTGGAAGTCCATGGTATTTTCAACATCCTTCACTAAAACCACAATGCAAATGCATCCATTCTTCTTTGGTCTTCCAAATAGTTGGGCTGTTTCCAGGTTGAGATATTATAAATAAAACTTTATATACACTTAAATACAAAACTTTTTGTGAGCATATAGTTTCATTTCTCTGGGGAAAATATCAAGGAGTGGGATTCCTGGGCTACAAATGTTGTGAAACCTTATAACAAACTGCCAAAATGTTTCCAAAGTGACTGTGCCATTTTGTATTCTCACTAGAAATGTACGAGAGTTCCAATTGCTCCACATCCTTTCTGCTGTGGTATGGTTAGTCTTTCTAATTTTAGTCATTCTTGTGTCTATACTGGCATCTGACAGTGATTTTAATTTGCATCTCACTAGTGACTAATGATGCATTTTCATGTGTGTACTTGTCATCCTTATATTTTTTCCGATGAAGAGTTTAATAATTTCACCCATTTTTATTGTGTTGTTTCTCTACTTAGTATTGAGTTTTAAGAAATCTTTATATATTCTGAATAGAAGTCCTCTCTCAGATACATGGTTTAAAATATTTCTGTCAGTCTGTGGCTTGTTTGTTATTTTTTTCTCCATTTTTTATGGGTAAAAAAGTTTGTTTGTTTGCTTTTTTTAACATTGATGAAGTCCACTGTGTAAATTTTTCTTTTATATTTTGTGACTTCTTTTGGTGCTAATAAATCTCAGTCTAGCTCAAGGTCATGAAAATAATTCTCCTATATTTTCTTCTCTGGTAGCATAGTTCCTAAGGCACTTGACTGCTAACCAGAAGGCTGGTGGTTCAAACCCACCAGCCACTCCTCCGAAGGAAGGTTGGGCAATCTACTTCCGCAGTGATACTGCCTCAGCAACCCAAGGAGGGGTCGCTATGAGTCAGGGCCGACTTGACAGCACACAACAACAACAACAACAACAAATTTTCTTCTAGATGGTTTATAGTTTTATGTCTTTATTTACATCTATTATCTATTTTGAGCTAATGATTGTTTACAGCGTTAGCGAATAGTTGATATTCTTTTGTCTGCATAATTGTATAACTATTCTCACAGAAGTTTTTGAAGAAATTACCCTTTCCCATTGAGTTGTCTGAGCATCTTTATAAAAAATCAGCTGAACATGTATCTTTGTGTATATAATTTTGGACTCTATTCTTTTCCACTGATCTGTACATTTACCATTATATCAACATCACATTGTATTCTTTAGTACAATTTGAAAATAAGCTAAAATCAGGAAGTGCAAAATCCTACAACTTTGTTCTTTTAAAAAAGTGGTTTGGCTACTTAAGATCCTTTGAATTTCAATAAAGAATATAGAATTCACCTGTCAGTTTCCATAAAAAAAAAAAAAAAAAAAGATTTCAATGAATCTACAGATAAATTTGAGAAGAATACGATATCGATATTGAGTCTGACAATACATAAACATGTCTTATTTAGGTCTACTTTAGTTTCTCTCAGAAAATATTTTGTACTTTTGAGCACATAGGTCTTAAATATATTTTGTTGAATTTGTCCCTAAGTATTTCATATTTATGATGAAGTTTTGGTAGCATAGTGCCTAAGGCACTTGACTGCTAACCAGAAGGCTGGCGGTTCAAACCCAACAGCCACTCCTCCGAAGGAAGGTTGAGCAATCTACTTCTGTAGTGATACTGCCTAGGAAACCCAAGGAGGGGTCGCTATGAGTCAGGGCCGACTTGACAGCACACAACAACAACACAACAACAAGGAATTTTTATCTATGTTCTTGATGGATACTGGTCTAAAGATTTTTGACATTTCTTCATCTGGTTTTGGTATCACAGCAATGCTGGCTTCTTAGAATAAGCTGGGAAGTATTTCTTCCTCTTCTATTTTCTAAGTAAGTTTGAGTATAACTGTATTTTTTTTTTCTTTAATTAAATATTTGGTAGAATTTACCAGTGAAGCCATCTGGGAAAGGAAGTTACTTTGTGGAGAGATTTTTAACTGCAAATTCAATTTCTTTAAAAGTGTAGGTTCATTCAGGATGTGTATTTCTTCTTGAGTGAGCTTTCCTACATTGTCATTCAAAGAATGTATCTGTTTCCCCTAAGCTGTCAATTTTATGGGCATAGTGCTTTTCATAATATTGTTCTGTTATCATTTTATTGTCTACAGAGTCTGCTGTGATGTCCACTTTCTCATTCCTGATATTTATAATATGTCATCGTTTTTTCCCCATATAACCTTCCTAGAGATTTATCAATTTTATTGATTGTTGTTGTTTTTGTTAGGTGCCATTGAGTTTGTTCTGACTCTTAGCAACCCTATGTACAACAGAGCAAAACACTGCCCAGACTTGTGCCAGCCTCACAATCCTTGCTATGCTTGAGCCCATTGTTGCAGCCACTGTGTCCATCCATCTCATGGAGGGTCTTCTTTTTCTCTGACCTTTCACCTTAGGTAGCATGATATCTTTCTCCACAGATTGGTTCCTTCTGACAACATGACTAAAAGTACATGACATGAAGTCTGGACATTCTCACTTGTAAGGAACATTCTGGTTGCACTTCTTCCAGGGCAGATTTGTTCATTCTTCTGGCAGCCCATGGTATTTTCAGTATTCTTCACCAAAACCACAATCATTGATTACAAAGAACCAAATTTAAATTCACTGCTTTTCTATTTTATATTCCAAATATTTGTACTCTCTTTATTCTGCAATTTTGAGTTTAATTTGCTCTTCTTTTACTAGTTTCTTAAGTTGGAGGCTTACATAATTTATTTTAAACCTTTCCATTTCTAAAGTGATGATTTAATACTATACATTTTCCTCTATGCACTGAAGGTTGATGGTTCAAACCCACCAGCCACTCCTTGGAAGGAAGGTTGGGCAATCTACCTCCGTTGTGATACTGCCTTGGAAACCCAAGGAGGGGTCTCTATGAGTCGAGTCTGACTTGAGAGCACATAACAACAACATCTGCTTTGGCTATATGTCACAAATTTGGAAGGTGCTGTTTTTCCATTTTCTTTCAGTTTAAAATATTTGTTCATTTCCTTTGTGGCTTCTTCTTTGATTCCTGGGTTAATCAGCAGTGTTCTATTTAGTTTCCAGTGACTTGGGATTTTTCATTTATCATTCTCTTAATGATTTCTAGTTTAATTCTATAAAATATGAATTCATTTAAATAAACAATTATTTCATCCTTTTAAATTTATTGAGACTTTTTATATCTCAGAATATGATTTGTTTGTTAATTGCTGTATATGCACTTCAATTTAAAATTATTCTCTTGTTGGGTAGAGGGTTATATAAATATCAGTTAAGACAACTTGTACAATAGTGTTAATAACCTCTCACTAATTTTCAAATTTCCTGCTCTATCAATTATTGGGAGAGAGTTATTTGCATCTTTAATTGTGGATTTTTTCTTTCATCTTTTCAATTCTATTAGGTTTTAAATGTTTGTAATTATCTCCATTAACAGGGCACATTTAGAATTCTTAAGTCCCTTTGATGAACTGACCACTTTATCATTATGAAATTACTCTTGATATTCCTGATAATATTCTTTACTCTGAATTTTTTTTTTTTTTTTGTGACACATTAATAGAGTCATTCTGTTTTTATTTTGATTAATGCTAACCTAGTATATCTTTTCCTGGTCTATTGCATTCATACTTTTGTCTTTTTACTTGAAGTGGTTTCCTGTAAACAACATAGTTAGGTCTTGCTTTTCATTTTTTTAACTTAATCTGACAATCTCCGATTTTAATTAGTTCATTTAGATTATATATATTAAATGTGATTATTAGCATAGTTGAAAATAAATCTACAATATTGTTATTTGTTTTCTATTTATGTAATTTGTTCTTTGTTCAATTTTTCTCTTTTTCTGCCTTATTTTAGATTGAGGTTTTTTTTTCAATGATTGGATTTTATCTCTATTACTGGCTTATTAACTAATTGTTTTGTTTCATATTGTTAGTGGATGCTTCAGTATTTGCAGTATACATATTTAATTTATTACCATCTATTTCAAATGATGTTATACCACTTCACATATTGTATAAAAAGGACCTTACAATAATTTACTTTCCCTTTATGGACTGTGTCTTTTTCTGTAACTAGTTTTAAAGTTTTCTGCTGAGACTACAATTATTTAAACATATGTTATTTGATACTCTCCCAAAGCTCAGTGATATCCAATTTTTTATTAGTTTTTTTCTCTGTTTAGATTTTGGCTAATTGCTATTGCTGTGTCTTCAAAGTCACTAATCATATCATCTGCAATGTCTAAACTCATCAAATATTTTTTCAACTCAGATCTCATACTTTCATTTCAAAAAGTTAATTCTGGGGTTCTTCATTAATTTATTCATTATACTCTTGGATCATATGCAATATATTTGTAAAAGCTGTTTCAACATCTTTGTCTACCAGTTCTAACATCTTTGCCAGCTTTAGTTCGGTTTTTATTGATAGATTTTTCCTGACCAAGTGTCATATTTTCTTTATATGCATGTTAACTTTTTACTGGATGCAAGACATTTTAAATTCTACCATGATAGGTTGTTGGGTTTGGCTCTGGAATTCAGTTTGCTTGCTTAGAAACAGTTTGGTCATTTCAACCTTTACTTTTAACCGTTAAGGACAGGTCTAGAATAGCCATTAGTCTAAAATTAATTTGATACCACTAATGAGATAATTAGGAGCTCTGGTAGCATAGTGCCTAAGGCACTTGACTGCTAACCAGAACGCTGGCGGTTCAAACCCACCAGCCACTCCTCGGAAGGAAGGTTGAGCAATCCTACTTCTGTAGTGATACTGCCTCAGAAACTCAAGGAGGGGTCACTATGAGTTGGGGCTGACTCAACAGCACATAACAACAACAACAACAATGAGGTAATCATGGGAGAAAGATGTGGCAGTCTGGTTCTGTCAAAGAGTACTGCCTTCGAAACCTTAAGGACAGTTCTACTCCTTCCTGCAGGTTGCTATGAATTGGAATCGACTTGATGGCAGTGAGTGTTTTTTTTTTTTTTTGTTGTTGTTGTTGTTTGTTTGTTTGTTACTGTTGATATTGGTATATTACCTCAGGGTAAGCTCAGCTTTTGTATTACAGTGTTCTAGACTCAGCTTAAAGATTTTTTTTTAATACCTTGACATTTTTTCTTTAATTCTTATACAAGCAGAAATATATAGTAAAAACAAAGTATGTTTTATCCAGGATCATGTTTTTGTGGTAGTTGTTGTTTTCATAGCTGGAGGGGTTTGACATACCTGTTCTTGTAAACTCTCATGGGTATAAGTCTCAGTCTAGGGTGAGTGGATGGTAAAGACCAAACTTAAGCATATTATACTGGCTGTAATGAACAGAAAAAAAAAAAAAAAAAAAAACATATTCCTCTGGTGGTGGTCACTACAATTTTAAATATTAAAATGTTGGAAAGAGAGCTAAAGAAATCAAGTCTTTTTACTTTTCTGAAGAAAAGAATTAATTGATAGCTTCTACAAGAGTCTTCCATAGAGAAGACTCAAGGTGACACAAATGATGTAAACAAAAAATAGTGTGAGACCATGTTACCCAGAATCTAGAGAGCAGCCCATACAGGCTCATCATTAATCCACTGTGGCTATGAAAACAATTCCAAGAACCTCAAACAGAATCATACACATATATTTCCCAGTCTTACAAATTTTTATGGAAAATTTAATGGTTTAAAAATTAAAATTTATTATCTTCATTGAACTATTTTGGCTTATTTGATGTATAATTTCATTCTGTGCAAATACATTTTTAAATTACCTCACAGAATCTGTGGTAGTCTATTTAGACCTCTCAGTTACAGTCCTTAATCACTAAAATTATGTTTTTATTTTATTTTGACTTAACTTTCCAACCACTCTGAAAAGAAATTTTGGTAACTCTCAGTGTGTGCCAATACAAGAGGTATAGCAGCCACATTTTATTATCTTCCACCAACCTAGTATAACCAAAATTCACAAACAAGCCTTTATTATTAATGCCAAGCAGAACTTGGAATTTTAGGGTCTCTTGCATTTTTTTTAAATAATCCCTTTTAAAACTTCAGCTAAACTTTGTGTTATTTTTATTAACATTGTTTCCGTCCCTTCAAAAATCTTTCCTTCACTCATGAACATAGCAATGAATAACTCATATACTGAAAAATTAAACCAACATGTAAATTGTTAATCTTTATAAACATATCATTAAAGTCAAATAAAATCTTTCTTTCTCAACTTAAGTCAATATTTAGAACTAGTAATTAATTATTAATTACCTTAACATAGGCTCCCATTTCTCATCAACCAACCATATTATTGTGTAATTATTTCAAACACAAACTGAACATTTAATAGCCATTATGTTCCAGTGAAAACATTTTTGGGGACCTAAGCAAGGGTGGATTTGTATTGATATCCAACACTCTTCTCAATATCCTGGTAATTTGTACTGGCTTCCTACAACCATTACCATTACCCATGGGAAACTTGTGGTAGGGAGAAACAAAATGATTTTTAAATTATCTTCTGTTTCTATTCTAACTTTTTTGCCATCACAAACACATATTAAAGTACATCAATCCATAAAAACACTGGAACTTGATATTTGACATTTCATAAGCTAAAAAGAGCACTATTTATGAGTATTCTAGTGGCAAATGACTGAATAACAAAACAGAGGAGCTATTATGGAGAAAAAAGTGAAGAAAATTGGCCTCATACAATAAAAAACTGAAAGCATAAGCCAAGTCCCTTGTCTCTGCCTGTGGTTGAAACAAATTCATATATTCTAATTTCCTCTATAAAATTAATAATACATGTTTTTACAAATTTATATTAAATACCTGTATATTTCACGATGTACATGTTTAATGCCTATCATATTAAATTGTATAAAAGACTAAGGTGACATTGTATCTAAGGTGAAAATCAAAAGGTTGAATGTTTTTTAAGAAGTTATCTTTTTAAGATTAAAATGAATTTTGGGCAGAGTTTATGGCTAGGTATATTATATTCATTAATAGGTCTCAAAAGATTCTCCTCAATCTTTACCACCTGAAAGTCAAATCCACTTTCATTTGTACTTATCAAAGTTGGGATATTTTATCGAGTATCAGAAGTTACTAATTATATTTGGATGTGAACCAAATAAAGCTATTTGTTCATTAAAACTAGAGAAACCATATTTTACTTTGACTGAAAACAACTCTTAAATATTATCTCCTGCTGATAATCAATGGGAATCCTGAATAGAGTTCAAGGACAGTATTTGACACTGGCATTAATCCTAATTCTCTTGAAATTAT
Organism: Orycteropus afer afer; assembly: GCF_000298275.1. Classification (NCBI taxonomy): domain Eukaryota; kingdom Metazoa; phylum Chordata; class Mammalia; order Tubulidentata; family Orycteropodidae; genus Orycteropus; species Orycteropus afer. Next base: position 1,637,061 of record NW_006921758.1, on the reverse strand, counting down.
AAAAGAAAACATAAAAATAAGAAACTTCCGAAAGGATAATACAAAACAGTAAAATTTCAAATTCTCTGTCCTTTAGACACACATAAATTAAGTACTACTGGTGAGTTAAACTTATTAATAAGGGAAATGAACCAGAAAGACAGAGAGAGAGACAGTGAGACAGACACACACACAGAGAAAATGTGTATTTGTGTGTGTGTGTGTGTGTATGCATGTATGTATGTTTGATATGGAGTATTCGAATAGGTAAAGTGGCCATGTAGTTTAAATCTAAAATAATTCACTCATTTTTTTTTTTCTAATCTAACAGAAAAGGCCACAATGAGTGCAAGCTTTGAAAATATCTCACAGAAACCAAAGTTCTTCTTATTATAATTTGCAATTGTCCATGAGTAACTGCACATTCATTTGAATTCCTGAAAGACTGAATCTTGTAAAGAGAACAAGATGGGCCCATATTAAAACTTTTAATGACTTTAGGAAAAAAAAGGTGGAACTTTGCAGCCAGCTGGCTCCATACCGAAAGCCAGGCTGCACAGCTTGAACTTAAAGCTATCTTAACATAATGAATAAGTGCCAATAATTAGCATATGTAGTGTGAACAGGTTTGCTGGCACAAGCAAGTGAAAAACTCCAAGGTAAAGTTATTATTAGGGAGTAATTAGCTCTGTGAAGTAAATGAGTGAAACAATAGCTGCCAGCACTGACAATATGGCTAACATCTGACTATGTGGAAGATAACATTGTAAAGTATTGCTCCCTGAGCTAGAATCTGTTAATAACCATATGTTAGTGTAATTAATGCAGAGTCTTTCTGACCTGTTGTCACATAAGAACAATACTTTCTTGGAAACATTCAAACAGGCAGTCCCACACTCTGGGTAAGAAATAATTGTGAAAGTTGCTTACAAACAACTCTTACTTCTTTATCTTTTTTTTTTTTTAAGAAGAAAAAAAAATTGGTGAGTGAAAAAACTGAAGGACTGAGAATGAGACAAGGTAAAACTGTTTCCTGTCTGACATCTCAGACAGTAAGAAGTCAATTGTAATGGAATGGATCCTTTAAGGTAACTGAAATCCAGCAGATATTTGGACAGACTAAAGTACGGATAGACAGTAATTTTTAATAAGAAATTCTTCAGTTATATACCAAAGGCTCCTGCTCATTTCTCACGAGAAACACACATACCCACACCTACACCTACACACCATGGTATAACATGAGAAATACATCAAAACCATTTTAAGTTCAATACCATTAAATATCTTTTGCTACTAAATCTGCTCTCCTCAGGAATAAACACTACATTTTATTCATCTGCTTGTTGTTTGTTAATGGTTAGAGTAAGGAGTCCAGGTGGTACAATAGTTAAGTACTCGACCACTACCGGAAAGGTTGGCAGTTTGAACCCAACCAGTGGCTCTTTGAGAGAAAGACCTGGCTGTCTGCTCCCATAAAGATTCCAAAAAACCAGACCCATGGCCACTACATCAATTCTGAAGCACAGCAATCCTACAGGACAGAGTAAAACTTCCCTTTAGGTTTTCTAAAGCTGATATATATTTATGGAAGCAGACTGTCACATGTTAGTCTCGAGGACCTGCTGGTGGGTTCAAATCACCTACCTTTCAATTAACAGCCAAGCACTGAACTACTGTGCCACCAGTCTAGAAACCTTTTGGGGACGTTCTGCTGTGTTACATGGGATTACTATGAGTTGGTGCTAAGACTTGATGACACCTAACAATGGTAACAGTATCTTGCCCATACTATGGCCAATAAATATTGGTTACAAGTGTAATACACTTTTGGATTTATATTGATTTTGGCAACCCAACTGAAAATTGACTGGGGTAAATGGTAAGAAGATTAATGTAATTTGATTTCTAAAAGACACTTTCTGGAAGACAGGACCATATAGCTTTTTCCATTAAATGCTTAATTGTCATTATCCTTCCTATTCCACCTCCTCTTTTCCTCTTTTACTTCTTCCATGTCCTCCAGTTCTTCTTCTAATAATTTGTACCTGTATAATATTTTTATTATTTTACATTGTTTTCATTTATAATATTTCACAATGCTTATCTGTACCTACAAATTCACTAATGATCATCTCTCTATGAGTGGCAATAAGACTGACAGCCATATTTTGTTTAAACTAAATTTAATATTTCACGAGTTGAAAAGCTGCCAGTAGAAAGTGCAAAATATGTAGAATCAATTCTTCTCTCTTATTCTGTCAATTATGTATAAATGTTTCCCTAAGAATTTATAAGGATATTCTCATAGAGCCCTGGCTTTTAGGCATTAAAAGTGCAAACTCTGTTGAATATTAGTTTCTACCAGTTTGTATAATCCTATAATAACAAAGTGAGGGTACTTTACAGTGATGCCTAAAAAAGTGAATCACCAGCAAGACTTATTAATCTAGCTGACAGAAATCTCAGATCAGCATTCCTCTGTGATAGTAATAAAGTAATTGATGACACTGTATATTTAGCTATAGGATATATACATACATAGCCACACATATACTCACATACATAGTCAAACATATACTCACATAGCTGCACACAGACACACATATTATTTCTTGTCAAAGAAGCAAATAGAGGGCATTAATAGCATTTCTCAGTTATTTACATTTATGAAGAATTATTAGTCAAATTCCAACAGCATTCTTTAATGGAGTAGAAAAACTAATCTCCAGCTTTATGTGGAAAGGAAAGAGGTCCCAGATTGCTGAAGCATTACAGAAGAAGCAGAACAAATAAGAGGCCTCATACTTCCTTAATTCAGAACCTACTATACAACCAGAGTTGTCAGAACAGCCTAATACTGGTATACCTACTGACACATAGACCAGTGGAACAGAACTGAGAATCTAGAGATAGAGCCATCCAGCTATGAGCACATGATCATCAATAAAGGGCAAAAGTCCATTAAATGGGGAAGAGGAAGTATCTAACAAATAGTGCTGGCAAAACTGGATAATCATTTGCAGAAAAATAAAATAGTACCCATACCTGACACCATATGCAAAAACTAACTCAAAATGGACCAAAGATCTAAATCTTAGGTTAAAACTATAAAGTTCATGGAAGGGAAATCAGGGACAAAGCTAAAGGCTATAAATATGGCATAAGTAGAATATCAAACACAACTAAAAATGTACAAGCAGCAGAAGATAAACTAGATAACGACCCACCCAAAAACCACTGCCGTCTAATTGGATCTGACTCATAGTGAGCCCTCCTTGGGTTTCTGAGGCAGTATCATTACGGAAGTAGACTGCTCAACCTTCCTTCCAAGGAATGTCTGGTGGGTTTGAACCTCCATCCTTCTGGTCAGCAGTCAAATGCCTTAGACACTACACCACCAGAGCTCCTATCTAGATAACTAGCACTTTCTAAAATATAAAAGCCATGCTCATCAAAAGTCTTCAATAAAAGAGTGAAAAGAGAACCTACAGATTGGGGAAAAAGTTGACAAAAACTTATCTAAGAAGGGTTTAATCTCTAAAATTTATAGAAAACTCCAATACCTCAGAAACCAAAAGACAAGCAATCTAATCTAAAAAATGAGCAAAGGACACTTCACCAAAGAAGACATTCAGATGGTAAACAAACACATGAAGAGATATTCACCATTATTAACCATTAGAGAAATGCTAATCAAAAGTACAAAATACCATCTTATCCCAGCAATAATGGCAATGATCAAAAAACAAAAACAAAACAACAAAAAAATCCCAAAAATCCTGGCAAGGTTGTAGTGAGAATGAAATTATTATACACTGATAGTGGGACCGTAAATTGTTACTAGCACTATGGAAAAGGTATGGCACTTCCTTAAAAGGCTAGAAATGGAAATACCATTCAATCCATAAACCACACTCCTAGGTATATATCCTAGAGAAATATGATCTGTAATACGAATAGACATATGCATATTCATCTTCATTGCAGCATTATTCACAATACCAGAAAGATGAAAACAACCTAAATATTCATCAGTAGATGAATGGATAAACATATTGTGCTGTATATATAAAACAGAATACTATGCAATGATAAATAAGATGAATCTGTTAAACACCTCACAATATCAATGAATATGGAGGACATTATGCTGAATGAAATAAGTTAATCACAAAAGGTTAAATATTGTATAAAATCACTATTATAAAAAAATTCAAGAAAAGGTATAGAAAGAAACATTCTTTGATGGTTACCAGGTAGAGGTGAGGGAGGGAGCGAGAATCACTAACTAAATTTTAGATATGTTTAATTCTGGTGAAGGAGAAGTCAGTACAATGTGACCAAGACAATGGAAGACATTGAGAGGTACACAGGAAGAAAGGACAATTACAGTAAATGCTAGGAGATCTGGTTGTACATTGATTAAGGCATTTGGCTGCTAACCAAAAGGTTGGTGATTTGAGCACACCACCTGCTCCAAGAAAGAAAGCTGAGGCAGTCTGGATTTTAAAGATTCACAGCCTTTGGGGCAGTTCTACTCTGTCTTTCAGGGTTTCTGTGAGTAGAAACCAACTCAATGCCAGTGGGTTTGCTTCTTGGTTTACAGTAAATACTATAGTATATACAATCCTGCAACAACAGTAATAACAAATAATAATTTGTAAGATGATACATAAGTAGATAAGTATGCTAAATAGGTGTGGAAGGTTGTGAGACTATACGCGTGTGTAAATAAATTATAGATATGGTTGTGAATTTTTCTACATACACATTTGTATGTACTGCATATATATCCAATATATAATAGAGCACACAGGGTGCACAGCCTGGGAAACTTCTTAGACATAACCAAACACCTAGTGGGACTGAGCTATGGGGCTTGAAACTGTCTAGGGAAGCATCTAGGTCACCTGGCAGACCATAGCACATAAATCAATGCCTACATCCTAGTTTGGTGAGTAGTGTCTGCAATCTTAAAAACTTGCAAATGGTCATCTAAGGGGCAGCTATTGGTCTCTTTCTGTCCAGTGTAAAGGAGAATGAAGACAACCAAAGACTTAAGGAAGCAATTAAACTACAGGACTAATGGCCTACATGAACCACAGACTCCTGTAGCCTGAAACCAGAAGAACTAGATGGTGCCCAGCTACCACTACTGACCCTGGCCAGGGATGCAACACAAGGTCTTGGTTAGAATGGAAGAAAAATATAGAATTAATCTCAAATTCATAAAATAGACCAGATTTACCACTCCGAAAGAGACTAGAGGAACTGCTGAGATTGCTGCCCCGAAACAACCTTCTACTTCAAATTGAAGACCCTTCCCGAGGCCACATTTCAGCCAAGTAATAAAAAAAACTCATTGCCCTTGAGTCAATTTGACTCATAGTGACACCTTCTTGGGTTTCTGAGGTGGCGTCTTTATGGAAGTAGATTACCCAATCTTCCTTCCGAGGAGTGGCTGTTGAGTTTGAACCACCAGCCCTCTGATTAGCAGTCAAATGCCTTAGGCACTATGCTACAGAGCTAATGTTGTTGTTGTTGTTGTTGTGTGCCGTCGAGTCGGACCCGACTCATAGCGACCCCTCCTTGGGTTTCCGAGGCAGTATCACTACGGAAGTAGATTGCCCCATCTTCCTTCTGAGGAGTGGCTGGTGGGTTTGAACCGCCAGCTTTCTGGTTAGCAGTCAAGTGCCTTAGCCACTATGCTACCAGAGCTCCCACAGAGCTAATAGGACTATAAAATAAACAATAACACCTGGGAAGAATGTACTTCTTAGAACAAACAACTATACCAGACCAAATGGCAACATTTGCCCAAAAGTAAAGATGAGAAGGAAAGGAGGGGCTGGGAAACTAGATGAATGGCAACAAGGAACCCAGGGAAGAAATGTAGAGTGCTGACGCATTGCAGGGATTACAACCAATATCATAAAACAATGTATGCATAAATTGCTGACCATAAAAAGAATTTGATATGTAAACTTTCACCTAAGGCACAGTATAATGACTTTAAAAAAAATTACTAGTGATATGCAAAATGGAAATTCAGTTAAATATAAATATATTTATAATGATATTTTCATGATCATGAATTTCACCCAGTATCATATCAAAATTGTATATTATAAGTATGAGAGACACATTACTTGAGCATTTCTTTCTCTCTCCCTCTCTTTCTTTTTTTTGGGGGGGGCTATATTTAATTTACATGGAATATTCCAACTAAACTTCTTAAATATAGCTTACAAAGAAGAAATGCACATTAATAAGCATTTATAAACTATAAGACCGCATGTGGTCATATTCATCAATTCCTGCAAAAAGTTGATAACTTTCAAATCCTAATGGAATTAAATCTTGATAATAAAATAAAGGGCTGCAATTTAATGGATGCTTGTTAGTAATTTTTTCACCTTTTTCAGAGGGGTAGGTTTCTTTAGCAACGTTTAATACTTCACAGACTAAAGTGGCCAAGTAAAAGAGCGCTGCATGTTTGAGATCTCACACATTCATCTTCTCACTAAACATCTGTTTAAGGCCTGTGTGATCTACCTGTCAGCACTAGTGATCCATAAAGTGTTTGAACCTCCTGTCACAAACCTCTGAGCTGGTTTGATCAGAGGCTTTGTGCACACTAATCACACCCTTTATCTTTCTAATGTTAGAGTGAAACACACACACACACACACACACACACACACAAATACACAGCAAAGCTGTCTTCTCAACCTGACTGTAATTAATCTTTCTAAGGTGGAACCTGCCTGGTTTGAAAAGGAAAAATCTGATGGGTTGCTGCTCTTTCTGTATAAAGGCCTTATTTTCCTACTAGGCATCTTTATACTTGGGAATTACCCTTTACAAACCACCTTAACCGGTGGCTCAGTGACAGTGAAACAACCTTCAAGATCACCTTATGAATGAACCTGTTGGTAACTTTACCTAAGAAAAGAAACCAATAAAAGAAGTTCTACAGGAGCTCGTTTAAATGATTCTCTCTTTTAAACTGCATGCAGGAAGAAAGGAGCCAGAATGCGAACCAGTCCCCTTTTCATGTTCCTTGTAAGCTTCTCTCTCCACTAATAATCCCACTGCTACTTTTCTCTTACTCAGTTGAACACAAAAGTATCAAGAGCTGCAGGAGCTCCTAGAGAGAGAACATTTAATATCTTTTTTTTTTTTTAACTGTTTAAAGTAATGCTTTATGCATCTTGCCTCTTGCCACTATTTGCTTTTATTGCTTTAAGTGAGATTAATGCCATGGTTGAAATAGCTTGCAATAGCACTGATATTCAAAATGTAATGGACCATCCCCAAAGGACATAATCTCTTGTATAACAGTTTAAAAACAATTTGGAATATAGCAAACAAAAGGCAAAGAGGAAAAAAACAAAACAAATCAAAACATAATAAATATATGTATCAGCCATAAAAGTAGATAAAGGCAAACAAATTACAGTTGTCTAATGACTTTTCCCTATTCATTGACCCTGGTATGAAATATTGCGTTTAGTACTCATCCACAATATTGAAACTAAAGATCAAATGTTTTTAGGATGCACATAAATCCCACAAATAAGATACTTAGTCTTATACTGGATAAATTCTATCAAGTTATACAGAAAAACTTCTGTGGGATTTAGCAGCAAAGACTAATTTAAGGTGAAAAGATATCTAACACATGTGAAGATCCTGTGAAGTTTACAGCAAAACTCCTACCAGTAATAAAAAAAATTAGAATGTCTTTATAGTACTTCTGGGTGGGTGAACAAAAATTAAAAGGTAGAATGACAAATTATTCTAAATATTTTAAGTACTAAAGAAAACCTAGTTAAATTGGGGCTAAACTTTTAAGTTCAAACACATAAAGTTAATACAAAGATGTTCAAATAAATGAATGAATATGTTATTTGTTGAGAATTATCTATTTTAAAACCTTACAATTAGAATTTTTGTATTTAAGTAAGTTATATTAGGATTTTTATGTCAATAAAAACTATTCATCTGTGGTGTTAGCATAATTTATGCCTAATCAATATTTTTATTAACATATTTGGAATTATGACAGATCTGGATGGAGGATATCACTTAATTATACTGATATCTATATATTATGCACAATTAATATGACTACAAATCTACTTCAGACTGTATAACCATGCTTAAAACCATGTATTTTAAGACATTTTACTTAGCTGATGGTTTAAAAATATTCCTTATGATGTCCAACAAGTCAGTAATATAAATTAGATTTATAATGTGGTTATGAAATATTTTTAATAATTAATCTGTGTAGGCTATAATGACTGATCTAAATTTCATTGTATTGAAGTTATTTCTTTAGCCCCCTGCATGCATTCTTCTCAGTTCTAATGAAAAAAGCCCATTCATTTTCTTGGCATCCATAGCTGAATGAAGAGATTTATTTTGCTTTAAGGCAATCTTTGACATCTACTAGAACATCAAAAGTAGCCTAGCATGTGGTTATTGTTGTTGTTGTTGTTGTGTGCCTCGAGTCCATGTCAACACACAGCAACCCTATAGGACAGTAAAACTGCCCTATAGGGTATTCTAGGCTATATGTAATCTCTAAAGCACCATGTCTTTTCTCTTGTGGAATGGCTGATGGGTTTGAATCGCTGATCTTTTGGTGAGCAGCCAAATGACAGAACTAGTTTTTTTAAGACTGTTTCTGAACCAAAGCAAACTAAAGAAATCCCTATCTGTTGAGCCACTTAGTCCTGACCACTAAGTGAATTGATCTGGGTATTTTTAGGCTGAAAGAGCATGGCTTAATTTGACTTCAGGGAGGAAGTTATCCCATGAAATTTTGCATCCTCTTACAGGTCGGGGCCTCTACACTGGAGATAAGGGGAGAACATACAGAGAACAATGATTATATGCTACCATTAACATATTGTTTTAAAATTTCAATCTGCGGGATCTCTTTACTTTCTTAGCCTGACAGTTAGGTTGAATTTCTTTTTTAAACCTACAAGTGAAATAATTAAACATTTCTCCAGTCTTTTTAAGATTACACTTTCATTTCAGGAACTTTTTGAATATAATGAAACTACTCTTTCGAAATAGGTACCTCTCTCATTGCTCTTAAAGAATTGGCTAAGAACTTAATTTGCACTTATGGTGCACACATTTTTAAAATACAATCTGAAAGTGTTGCTGATTGTAAAGAATCCAGATTTGATGAGACCATGATTGAATTTTAGAGCTAGAATTTATCTAGAATAGCCTTTTATAGATGAAGAAGCTGAGGACCTTTATTTTCAATCGATGCCTTTACTAATCAATGGATGTGCTTCTCACAAGATACTCAGGTACATGTTGTCTGTAATATACAATACTATTTAGATTCTTCTTTCAGTGAGAGAAGATTATTTGAAGAAATACTTAAATAAGGATATCATAAGGTAGAAAGCAGAAAAGGTGCAAAAAGGGTGTAGAATGTTACACTGCTTTAGGAGCTCAGAAGAATGATTTGTTCTAGGAAGCTTTGTTGTTGTTGTTGTTATGTGCCGTCGAGTCAAACCTGACTCATAGCGACCCCTCCTTGGGTTTCCGAGGCAGTATTACTACGGAAGTAGGATTGCCCAACCTTCCTTCCGAGGAGTGGCTGGTGGGTTTGAACCGCCAGCCCTCTGGTTAGCAGGCAAGTGTTTGGGTAAGAGGACATATAAATTTGGCTTTAGTGAATGTGACTGGATTTGACATGAAGAAAAGTAGGAAATCCTACTTTTGGAAAGGGAATCCAAAGGACTGAAAGCAAAGAGGCTGAAAAGTGAAAAATAGGGAGAATAGAAGAATAGTTTGGTTTGGATGGAACATCAAGTTCATAAAAGAAAATAATAGAAAGTAAAATTAGGAACATAAGTTACCACAAAATGGTAGAGGATCTTGAAAGATAGGCTTATATACATACACTTAAACTTTAATTTTGTAGATAATTAGCAGTTGTGATTTTTAAGCAAAGAATGGATATTAGCAGAATTCCTCAAGAAGGAGAATATGACAGCAATGCACAAATGTGACTAGATGCGGAAGCTTCTAGAGTCAGAACAGATAGGTAACCATGGCAGAGATGAAGGCTAATGAGAACCTGAATGTGGGGCAGGAAGGTAGAAATGGCAGATATAAGGGACAACATGAAGCCGAAATCAATACGCTTACAATGTTACTAGAAATGAGTACAAGTTGTTGTTGTTGTTATGTGCCGTCAAGTCAGACCCAACTCATAGCGACCCCTCCTTGGGTCTCCCAGGTGGTATCACTATGGAAGTAGATTGTTGTTAGGCATTAAAAATGAACTCAAAGTTTTAAAGTTGAGTTATTGGGAAACAAGTTGGTGAGTGATATTATCATTAGCTATTTCTAGACCAGGAATTCACAAGACTATCTAAGGCATTTGACTGCTAACCAGAAGGCTGGTGGGTTTGAACCAGCCACTCCTCAGAAGGAAGGTTGGACAATCTACTTCCATAGTAATACCACCTCAGAAACCCAAGAGGGGTCGCTATGAGTCAGGTCTGACTGGACTGTATATAACAACAACAACAACAAAACACTGGTTTATACTGCAGTCATGGGTGTTGATACATGGTTTACTTAGCATACACTTCACATTCCATTTCAACATATACCATCATGGGAATCATTTCATAGAGATGTGTCCCTGTTGTATTGACCTATAATCATTTCTCTAATACATCCCGAATAATTTCCTATAGAGTATGAAGTGGTTGTTCTTGTTGTGTTGTTAGGCGCCTTCAAGTCAGTTTCAACTCACATAGACCCTATGTCCAACAGAATGAAACACTGCCCAGTCCCCACCATCATCACTGCCATTGCTCTGCTTGAGCCCATTTTTGCAGATCCATTTCACTGAGGATTGTTTCTTTTTTTCCACTGACCCTCTAACATTGCTAACCATGATATCCTATAAGGTTAGGGAAAATTATATGCAAGGAACTCTTTTAGGAAGTCAAATCACAAAAGCATCCTCTTAATACTCAGACACTTGGAGTTTTACCAAAAAAAGAAAAAAAAAAAGGCAGTGTTCTCACAGATCGAATGTACTAACAAGTACCCTAAGAAAATGGAATCCTAAGAGAACAACTTTAATTCCACTCCATTAGAAGTAAATATAAATGCACAGAGTTGGAGCTAGGGAATAAGGAGAATATGTCAATAGCTTGAAGCCAAGAAACCAAGAAGGATGGAATGTTTTAGCTATGTTTGTTGTGATTTTGGTAATAGGAAGATCTATTTTTTTCTGAAAAGTATTGTTTCTATGATACTTTGATGGAAAAAAAAAATCACTTGGGATAAGAATACAGACACACACAGCATGACAGAAAGATAAAATCTTTTACTGGATTAGGTAGAGAGCTTGCTGTATATGTCAATTTATAATTTTGGTCTGGTAAGGAGCTCTGGTAGCATAGTGGCTAAAACACTTGACTGCTAACCAGAAGTCTGGCAGTTCAAACCCACCAGCCACTCCTCGGAAGGAAGGTTGGGCAATCCTACTTCCGTAGTGATATTGCCTCAGAAACCCAAGGAGGGGTCGCTATGAGTCGGGGCCGACTCAATGGCACACAACAACAACAACAGCAACAACATTTTGTCAGTACATCATATGTCATTGTGAAAATGGAATGGCGGAGGCATCTGATCTCCTCTAACTTCACCTGGGGGGAGGAAGATCAAGATCAACAGACAAGGGAGATTCCTGTGAGGCATAGATCAGGCATGCCTCTGCCCTCTTCCTTTTTTTTTTTTTTAACCAATTCTGACACCAACCGTCCCTCCCACAGCGCTCTCTACTTCTCTGCTTGGTTTGACAATTTGTTGTAACAGTCACATAGAACTCACAGATGATTCTCACAAGTATGGGGTCTATTAAGGAAGTAACATTTTACAATTCAAGATCAGGAATAATCAGGATACAGTTCTTCAACAGGACAACCTTCCCTCAGCTGTGACCAAAGGCAAGTCTCTCTCTGGCTGGCCCCTTGTCCCGACCTCTGCCCTGCTTGAGTGAATGTTATAAACTTCTGTTAGCTCTGCCCAAAGGAACCCCTCTTCACTAGCAAGTATCCTGCCCAGAGGCAGTCAGCTTTCTCGCTCCTGGAGCCAGGAGGCCTACCACACCACCTTCCACCGGAGTCCTGGTTCCGTTTCCTCCACTGTACCTGCTGATTCTGCTGCCTCTGCTTGCTGCCACCATTTCTCACCATCTCACGGGTGTTACAGCTTTCTGTCTCTTGGGTTGAGGATGTTCAGTGCAGGGATCTCAGGTCTAAAGCACATGCTCCACTCCTAGCTCTTCTTTCTTGATGATAGTTAGGTCTCACTCTTGTTTCAGAATTGGCTCTCTTTTAAGCATAGCAGGATGATAAAACTGACTAATTCCCTTTTTTAGGGTTCTTTACATGTTATTTGCATGGTCCCACCCCACAAATACTTAATATTTAAATATCCAACACTTAATATTTAAATATCCTCCATTTGATATTTAAATATTAAACACTTAATATTTGAATATTAAATACTTAGTATTTGAATATTGAATACTTAATATTTAAAATGGGATAGATTTCTGGTGGTGTCATGCCTAAGGTACTTGATTGCTAACCAGAAGGCTGGCAATTCACACCCACTGGCCACTCCTTGGAAGGAAGATCGGGCAATTTACTTCTGTAGTGCTACCGCCTCGGAAACCCAAGGAGGGGTTGCTGTGAGTCAGATCTGACTAGATGGCAGTGAGTTTGCTTTTTGGTTTGTTCAATATTTAAAGTATTGCACTGGGCAAATCTGCTGCAAAAGACCTCTTTAAAGTGCTGAAGAGCAAAGATATCTCTTTGAAGACTAAGGTGTGCCTAACCCAAGCCATGGTATTTTCAATCACCTCATATGCATTTGAGAGCTGTGTGTATATATATATATATATATATAGGAGTTCTGGTAGCATAATTCCTAAGGCACTTGACTGCTAATAAGAAGGCTGGTGGTTCAAACCCACTAGCCATTCTTCAGAAGGAAGATGGGGCAATTTACTTCTGTAGTGATACTGCCTCAGAAACCCAAGGAGGGTTTGCTATGAGTTGGGTCTGACTCCAACTTGACGGCACAAAACAACAACAACAACAACAACAAGCTAAGCTTTACTGTTTTTTGCTTCTCTAGAGAACCCAGCCTAACACTTTTGGTAACAGTTGGTACCAGGAGTGGGGTATGTTGAGATATTCCTACTAAAGTGAAGAATAAGTTATTGCATCTGGCTTCCCCCACAACTGAAAAGGAGGCACAATGTTGGGTGGGTTGGATTTTGGAGGCAGTTTATTACTCATTTGGGTGTGTTGCTTCAGCCTATTTATCAAGTGATTCAGAAAGCTGCTAGTTTTGAGTGGGGCCCAGTACAACAGAAGGCTCTGCAACAGGTTCAGGTTGCCGTGCAAGCTGCTCTGCCGTGTGGGCCATACGATCCAGCTAATCCAATGGTGCTTGAAGTGTCTGTGACAGATAGAGATGCTGTTTAGAGTCTTTGGCAGGCCCCTACTGGTGAAGCACAATGCAGATTCCTGGGATTTTGGAGCAAAGCCATGTCATCCTCTGCAGATAACTATTCTCCTTTTGAGAAACAGATTTTGGCTTGCTACTGGGCTTTAGTAGAGACTGAACACCTAACTATGGGCCACCAAGTCACCATGAGGCCTGAGCTGCCCATCATGAAATGGGTGTTGTGTGACCCACAGAGTCATAAAATTGGAAGTACACAGCAGCACTCCATCATTAAACGGAAATGGTATATCAGAGATCAGGCTCGAGTAGGACCTGAGGGCTCAAGTAAGTTGCATGAGGAAGTGGCCCAAATGCCTATGGTCTCCACTCCAGTCAAATTACCTTCCCTCTCCCAGTCTGCACCTATGCCCCCATGGGGAGTTCCTTTTTATCACTTGACTGAGGAAGAGAAAAGTCATGCCTGGTTTACAGATGGTTCTGCACAATATGCAGGCACCACTTGTAAGTGTACAGCAGAGCTGTAGCCCCTTTCTGGGACTTCCCTGAAGGACACTGGTGAAGGGAAATCCTCCCAATGGGCAGAACCTCAAGCCATGCACTTGGCTGTTCACCTTGCATGGAACAAGAAATTACCAGATGTATGACTGTATATAGATTCATGGGCTATAGTCAATGGCTTGGCTGGATGGTCTGGGACTTGGAAGGAGCATGATTGGAAAATTGGTGACAAGGATGTATGGGGAAAAGGTATGTGGATAGATCTCTCTGAATGGGCCAAAAGAGTAAAGATCATTTGTGTCTCACATAAATGCCCACCAAAATGTAACCTCAGAAGAGGAGGACTTTAACAATCAAGTGGATAGGATGACATGTTCTGTGGAAACCAGTCATCCTTTTTCCCCAGTTACTCCTGTCATTGCCCAATGGGCTCATGAATAAACTGGCCACGGTGGTAGGGGCAGAGGTTATGTGTGGGATCAGCAACTTGGATTTCCATTTACCAAGGCTGGCTTGACTCAGACACTGCTGAGTGCCCAGTCTAACAGCAGCAGAGACCAACATGGAGTTTGAGATATGAAACATCCCTAGAGCCAAGTTGATTACATTGGACCACTTCTATTATGGAAAGGACAGCATTTTGTTCTTACTGGAATAGATACTTATTCTGGATATGGATTCACCTTTCCTGCACGCAATGCTTCTGCCAAAACTACCACCTGTGGACTTAGAGAATGTCTTATCCATGGTCAGTGTATCACATACAACATTGCTTCAGATCAAGGGACTCACTTCATGGCAAATGAAGTGTGGCAATGGGCCTATGCTCATGGAACTCACTGGTCTTACCATGTTCCCATAATTCTGAAGCAGCAGGCTTGACAGACGATGGAACGGTCTACTAAAAAGACAATTACTGCGCCAGCTAGATGGCAATAACTTGAAGGGTTAAGGTAATGTTCTCCAGGAGCCTGTATACACTCTAAACTAGTGTCTAATATATGGTGCTGTTTCTCCAATAGCCAGGATTCATGGGTCCAGGAACCAAGGGGTGGAAATAGGAGTGGTACCATTCACTATTACCCCTTGTGACCCATTCAAAAAATTTTTGGTTACTGTCTTTGCTACCCCATGTTCTGCAGGTCTGGAGATCTTTGTCCCAAGGGGAGGAACACTCCCACCTGGAGGCACAATACTGATTTCATTGAACTGGAAATTAAGAATACCACCAGGCCATTTTGGCTTCTTCATGCCTCTGCATCAACAGACAAAAAAGGGAGTTACTGTACTGTCTGGTGTGATAGATCCTGATTACCAAGGGGAAATTGGATTGATATTACATAACAGAGGTAAAGAAGAATATGTCAGGAATACAGGAGATTCTTTAGGATGTCTCTTAGTACTACTATGCCCTATGATTAAAGTCAATGGAAAACTACAGCAACCCAATTCTGATATGAGTACTAATGTCCCAGACCTTTCAGGAATGATGGTTTGGGTCACCCCACCAGGCAAAGAACCATGACCAGCAGAGGTGCTTGCTGAAGGCAAGGGAAATAAGGAATGGGTGGTGGAAGAAGGTAGTTCTGAATATCAGCTAAACCACATGACCAGTTGCAGAAATGAGGACTATAATTGTTGTATTTCTTCACTGTATGTGTGCATTAAATATTTTTGTTTTCTTCAGTTATAAACTATGAAATGTAAACAGGGTTAATGTGTTTCAGTTGTACATGTGTTAGTTATCATGTTAGGTGCAAATATGACTTTATAATTATCCTTATTTAGAGATTATATATGGTTAAGGAGATGTATACAACTGCCAAGTTGACAAGGGGTGGACTATGATAATTGGGGTTGTGTGTCAACATGGCTGGACCATGATTGTGAATGGTTTAAACAGTTGTGATGTGGTTATTCCCATGATGAGATTGGATGTGTATGTTTCAAGCAGCCAATCTGTTGAAAGGGAGTTTCTGTGGGGGTGTGGCCTGCTTCCAATATAGACATGGACATCTTGGGAAAATGAGAGAATCTTCTGTGGATCTAGATCCTGTTGTGCTGCCTACAATTTCCTATGAGCAAACAGTCCACCATTCAGCCTGGTGATCTTGGATTCGTCATCTGCTGGAGTCAACAGTCAGTATACTGCTTACCAGTCTTGAGCTCGTTGGCCCCCAAAGCTGCATGAGTTGGGAAAAGCTTCTAGTTCGATGTTTGATCCAGGAACTTGGGACTTGCCAATTTCTGTAAGTGTGTGAGCCATTTTCCTAAGATAAATTTTTCTCTCTCTCTCTAAGCTTTACTGGTTTTGTTTCTGTAGGTAGCCTAGCCTAATACAGGTGCCATGCGCCTAATTTATAGTATTAGTAGGTAGTCACTTGGTGGGAGTTACAAAGGCTACTCATTGCCATCTAGTCGATTTGACTCATAGCAAGCCCTCCTTGGGTTTCTGAGGCAGAACTTCTACAGAAGTACATTGCCCAATGTTCCTTCTGAGGAGTGGTTGGTAGGTTTGAACTGCCAGCCTTGGGTTAGCAATCAAATGCCTTAGACACTATGCCACTAGAGCTCCTATTATAAAGGTTGGAAAGACCATATTAAGTAATTCACTGCACCATGGACATTAAAACTATTTTCAACATAGATCCATCACTTCAGAGTTTATCTTGAAATCAGGAGTATAGAAAGTGTCTTGTTCTGTTGTTGTGGCTAGGTGCCATCAAGTTAGCTCCGACTCATAGTGACACTATGTACAACAGAATGAAACACCACCTGGTCCTGCGCCATCCTCATAAATCCCTGGTATGCCTGAGCCCATTGTTGCAATCACTATGTCAATACATCTTGTTGAGGGTTTTCCCCTTTACTGCTGACCTTCTATTTTACCAACTATGATATTGTCTGCAATGGACAGGCCCCTTCTGACAACATGACCAAAGTAGGAGAGATGAAGTCTGGCCTTTCTTGTTTTCAAGGAACATTCCAGCTGCACTTCCTCCAGGACAGATGTGTTCATTCTTCTGGCAGTCCATGGTATTTTCAGTATTCTTTGCCACCACCAAGAAGCTCTGGTGGTGCAGTGGGTAAGGCATTTGGCCACTAATCAGAAAGTTGGTGGTTCAAACCCATCAACTGTTCCACAGGAGGAAGATGAGGTAATCTACTTCCATAGTGTTTTACAGCCTTGGAAAACCTGTGGGGGTGGTTATGAGTCAGAACTGATTTCATGCCATTGTTGTTGTTGTTGTTGTTGTTGTTACGTGCTGTTGCGTCGTCTCCAACTCACAGCACCCTTATGTACAACAGAACGAAACACTGCCCAGTCCTGTGCCATGGCACTGTTTTTTTTTTTTTTTTTTTTCTTTGTTTTGCCAACACCACAACTCAAACACATCAACTCAGCTCTTCTTCAGTCTTCCCTATTCATTTGTCCAGCTTTCACATGCAAATGAGACAATTGAAAATACCATGGCTTAGGTTAGGCGCGCATTAGTCTTCAAAGTGGCATCTTTGTGCTTTAACACTTTAAACAGATCTTTTGCAGCACATTTGCCCAGTGCAATACAAGTGTTGTTCTATGCTCTCTTAATTGTAAATATACATTTTTCACATGCCAAAAACAAAAGAAGTATTATGTTTTTAAGTACAGTCTACTTCCATTTTGTCTATTTTTTTGTTTACTTAAATAATGTGCCACTTTAAGGAAGGTCTGTTAATTGATAAAGACTTACTGCATCCCAAATGGGTGGGGTGGAATAGAGAATCCACATCACACAATAGGTTTGGATAGTCTTCATTTCTTACAAATATAAATTCATCACCATCAATTAATATTTATTAAACACTCCAGGTACCTTGTTTTTGATATAATATTTGCAAAATAATATAGGCAAACAAGTACATACATTATCAGAATATGTATTTATGCCAAATCAACAATGTTGGCACATATCTGCTATGTATCTTTGAGGCAAACATGTATTATTTGATGGATAAAATTTAAGATTAGTAGTATATTTCTATATTTTCCTCAATGTATTATAGTTTTCTGTATTCAAATTTCCTCATCAAATATCATTTTATGAAAGGATGTGCTGATCAACTGGATATAGGCTATAAAAAATAAGATGCTATAGTAATTAAACAAATAAAACTAAACAGAAAAATGTTAAAGAAAGAACCTGAAGTAATTGCAATTGAAAAACAGAACTTGAAAACTTTAAAATATTTTATTTATAAAGTAATTATCTTGGCACAAATGACAAAATCTGACTCTTACTACAAAATAAAATAAAACAATTTCTTTATTGTAATTACTATTTGTTAATTATTATGATCACTGCCCCATATATTCTACTAGTATTTTTCTTTTTAGCTACCATTTATTGAGCACCTTCTTTTACATGGGTCTTTGTTTCTGCTTTAATTTCTTATTTCAAATAACTACAGCATACGTGAAACAAAGGTGTATTTTCTGTGTTTTACAAATGCGGAGAGCAAGTAAATTAGTCAGGCCATACTGCTAGTGACTTGTAGAGCATCCGTGTTCTATCTGACTGAAGAGCCCTTGTTATTTTTTACTACACCTCTCATTGGATATAACCATGTCACAACAATGCCAGTATACCAGCTACCATAATTAATAAAAGCTTAGTCAATCAAGATGGCTTCCTTAAAAATTTAATTGAATCCATCAAATATTTTGGCATCATATTAGACACAGCCTAAAAGTGATACATAATTCTGTATCCAGATGGTCAAGAGTCTAGTGTATAATGACAATAACGAAAATATGTAAAAGTGGTATTTTACAATTTCTTAATGATAAAGGCTATTTGTACAGATCTCAAGGACTGAACTAACAGATTAGGTATATATGACCTTAGACTATGTCCATATGATCAGAAATAGCACTGTAAGAGATTTATTAATTGTAACTTAATAGGATAAACCACACAGCCAGAGTCTAACAGGAGAAAATATACAATCACAATAACCATCAGTCATTATGAGCTTTACACATGTCAGTATTATTACCTAGAGTTTACAGGTGAAGAAACTGAAACACAGAGGATTAAATAATTTTCTAAGTTTATGTAACTACTAAGAGATGGGTCATGATTTAAACAAGTCCTCTGAAGCTGAATTCAGAGCCTTATTGACTACATCAATCAATGATAATACTGTATCTTTTCCAATCACAGCCACATTGAAAAACAACAACCTGTGCTGTGACCAGAAGTTAAACTGTAAATATATCTACAATGATATATATACTGTGTACAGTACTCCTGGGAGTCATGTTTCATTCTTCTCTTTACTCATTCATTTAGTGTCAATATTTCCTTTTTTTTTTTTTTTTGGCAGTGAGGTTGTTTTTTTTTTTTTTTTTTTTTTTTTTAATTATTTTAAAATTTAACAAAACTAAAACCCAA
>NW_006921758.1:1615670-1617225 GCF_000298275.1 Orycteropus afer afer | reverse complement strand
TTTTGAGTTTTGTTCCACATTGGTCTCTCTCTCTATCAAGGATCTCCTACATAGATCCCCTTCCAAGTGGATGACAGTGGTAGCCGGGCACCATCTACTTCTTCTGGTCTCATAGTTGTATAGGCTGCAGATTGGATGGTGTATCAGTCTCTAGTGTCAATACTTTCTCAAAGACACAAGATACCTAATAGTCTAAATTACTGAAGTTCAGGTTTATGGTTTGTACCCACAAGCCACTCAATTGGAGAAAGATATGGCAGTCTGTTTCTGTAAAGATTAAACCTATTGTGAGTCAGAACTGACTCAACAAAAACAGGTTATTTTTGGTTTTGGAATGAACTCAATCTCCCAAAAAGATATGTCCAAATATTAACCCTGTGCTACCTGAGGTTGTGACCTTATTTGCCCCTGCTATAAAGTCTTTGAAGATGTAAAAGGACCTCAAGATGAGATCTTCCTGGATTTAGGTTGGGTCTTAAATCCAATGGCTATAAAGGAGAGAGAGGTTTGAGACACACAGAGACAAAGAAGAGAAGAAAATTAGAGGACAGAGGCAGTGCCAAAGATAGTGGCATGGTATGAATTCTTCTTCAGAGCCCCAGGAAGGAAATAGCCTAGCCAACATCTGGATCTCAGAGTGCTGGCCTCCAGAACTGTGAGAGAATAAGTCTCTGTTGTTTTAAGTCACTATGTTTGTGGCAATTTGATATGTATGCAACGCAAAACCCAACCATTGCCGTGGAGTAGGATCCGACTCAAAGCGACCCCTCCTTGGGTTTCTGAGGCTGTATCACTACAGAAGTAGATTGCCCAGCCTTCCTTCCAAGGAGTGGCTGATGGGTTTGAACCTCCAGCCTTCTGGTTAGCAGGCAAATGCCTTACGCACTACGCCACCAAAGCTCCCTTTGACAAATACAGGCAAAGAAAATAATACAATAACAGTTCTAAAACAAGTTAATGAAAATTTCACTCTACCAATACATGGCATGTAGAATTTCTTGGAATTCTGGATGATTAAGAGTCTAACATCATTAATTCAGCCCCAGAGTATTTCTGGGGTGTTGGGTCTGTCAAAATTATCTGAATTGTCAATTCTGTAGCAATTTGCACTCGTCCTTCAAGTTTCATATTTCACTGATAGAAATAGAAACAAATACATTCTATATGTGTATATATTTGTATATTTAAGTTATATGTGATGATAATATATATTTTGTCCCATGGTTAGCATTTTTAAAAGCATCTTATTGGTTATGTGTCCTCTTGGTATATTTGTTCTGCTTTACTCATTTTAACTTCTGCAAAATTTTTCAATATGTGAATGGATCATATGAATTTACATTCTCAATACATTTTAAAAATGTAACATAATGGCAATGGCAACAGGTTAATTTTTACACCATTAAGTTACCCCCCACTATATATATAGGAGCTCTGTAGCATAGTGCCTAAGGCATTTGACTGCTAACCAGAAGGCTGGCGATTCAAACCCACCAGCCACTCCTTGGAAGGAAGGTTGGGCATTCCTACTTCCGTAGTGATACTGCCTTGGAAA
>NW_006921758.1:1597524-1615339 GCF_000298275.1 Orycteropus afer afer | reverse complement strand
TTTTCTTTAAATCCTCCACTTAAATTTTAAGTAAAAAAACAAATTCACTGCCATTGAGTCAGATCCAACTCATAGGGACCCCTCCTTAGGTTTCTGAGGCAGTATCACTATGGCAGTAGATTGCCAAACCTTCCTTTTACTTAAACACTTATAAAATTTTTATCAAATGTCTATGCATATAGTAAGCTACACAGTAGAAATAAGTTAATATAAATTTTATGTCAAAAATGGTCTTAACAAATAGTGGGATTTCATGGAATTGTTTGAAACTAGTACATAAGGCACTGAACTGCTAACCAGAGGGCTGGTGGTTCAAACCCACCAGCAACTCCTCGGAAGGAAGATGGGGCAATCTATCCGTAGTGATACTGCCTTTGCAACCCAAGGAGGGGTTGCTATGAGTCGGGTCCGACTCGACGGCACATAACAACAACAACAAGAAGTAACAGCATTGGGTTCCCTATTTTTAATGCATCCTGTGATAGGACTGGGGGACTTACTTGTTCTGTAATTCATAACTAAGGATTAGTCACTTTCGTTTCACATCACCTAATCAGTGACATCAGATGCAGTGAACTCTAACATACAAAAACTTAATATTTAAAGTAAAATAAGATGTTATAAATGGTACCTATGTAATTTAATATTATATTATAGATAAGTAACATTTAAAGGTCAGATAGAAATTATATTATTATTTCTACTCTGTAGAGATCCCATTATTACTCTAAGTACCTTAACAACTTTTATGACCAATAACAACATTAGTAGTTATCCACTAAATACAGCTATGCCAGGTTATTGGACACAGCTGGAGGCAAGATGCCAGTTGTGATGAAGCAATCAACTGCTCCCATATGCTCCTTAGAAAGAATGAATTCTATAAAGAAATATTGGTGGTAAAGCATGCAGCAACTTAGCACAGAGTCCAATAAATGGTATTCAAAGAAAAGAGTCGTCATTAACCACCTCCCCCCAAAAAAATTGTTACCAAAGACAGTTTAAAATTTAGTTAGCAATCGGAGAATTTGATCTCACTATTTATCATGCAAGTATGATTATTATTAGCAATACATCTCAGGAAATGTTCTGTTTTACAGAGATCTAATAAAATTTCCATACTAAAAACTGATACAAATTTTCACACAGAGGAGTTGAGTATTTCCCCTATATTTACAAAAATCTGGAAGCAAATGGTATAGAAAACCAACTTATGCGACACACATAAGATATTGCAATCCATGATCAAAGTAATATTTAATTTTTGTAATTCTTAGTGTAGTTACATACAACTAAATTATCTGAAGATTTGAAAAATGGGATAAAACCTAAATTAAACTTGACTAAGGCCAAAGTTCATTCAGAGATGTAAATCAACAAAGACCTTGAAAAGCAGCATTCATTATTATTGATATAGGAAAAGAAAAATGGAGAGAACCTTGAAATGATTTTGTAAGGCAATTGTCCTGTCCATTGTTTCTAAGGGCATATCTATTATTTGACTTGTATGTAAACTTATAGGAGCTCTGGTAGCATAGTGGCTAAAAGCACTTGACTGCTAACCAGAAGGCTGGCGGTTCAAACCCACCAGCCACTCCTTGGAAGGAAGGTTGGGCAATCCTACTTCCATAGTGATACTGCCTCGGAAACCCAAGGAGGGGTCGCTATGAGTCGGGGCCGACTCGACGGCACATAACAACAACAACAACAACAATGTAAACTTATATCTATGCCATATATATATAAAGCTAGTTGTATAAGTTGTTAAGTAAATTTATAATTCTACTCACTCCTGCTCTCTCTAAAGGAAAAATATAACTGAAAAACAAACAAAACCTTTCTGGGATGCTGATTACTCAAATTTGAAGTTAAGAGTGCTTCCAGAGGAGAGAAAAATGGGTTACTGAAAACAACATATTTGCTGTAGTGCTCTGAAAATCATAACATTTACATTATTGCATTTGATTTTTTCTGTACAATCATGTGAAAGATTCTAAAATTTCCAACTTACAGATGAATAAGTTGTGACTTGGTAATATTAATTCACTTGCTCCAAGTTAGACAATAAGAAAACAGTACCTAAATTCTCCTGTAGCACAGTTTTTAAAGTGTTTGGCAGTGAATCAAAAGGTCAGTGGTTCAAAACTATCAGTTAGTCCATGGAAGAAAGATGTAGCAGTCTGCTTCTATAAAGAATCACAGCCTTGCAAACTCTTTGGGGCAGTACTCTCTCCTGTAGGGTAGCTATGAATAGGTATCAACTTGATGGCAGTGGGATGATCTATGTACGGTCAATTTAGCTTCTCAAGGACAAGATCATCATTCTTCCATCTAGTCTTTGCCCCAGGGGCCTCTCAGTGCACTTTTACTTAAAGATGGGTCTACCATCCACATACAAAGAAATGCTTTTGAATCCCTAGGTTTAGCTCTTCTTATTACTTTGGACTCTCTTTTGTGTTTTCAGCTCATACTTCTTATTCCTAGATTTTTGGGGCCCATGGAGAATTGAAAAGCCATCATCACTGCCTCAATTTGCTCTTGTAATAAAGAAATCTATATTTATTGGCTTTTTTTTTTTCACAGGATTCTAAAAATCTTGGTAATGTGTAAATATGGTTAAAAGGTGATAAGAATGTCTTTATTACAGTTGAGCAGAATACCTAAGATATTTGATCCTTATGTTTTTGATAAGAGCTCTGGTAGCATAGTGCCTAAGGCATTTGACTGCTAACCAGAAGGCTGGAAGTTCAAACTCATCAGCCACTCCTTGGAAGGAAGGTTGGCCAATCTACTTCCGTAGTGATACTGCCTCGGCAACCCAAGGAGGGGTCACTATGAGTCAGGGCCGACTTGACAGCACATAAGAACAACAACAATAATGTTATTGATGGTACTTTGGGGAGAGGGTCCCTTGTATTTTATACAAAGAAAAGTAAACTTTCTAATTGGGTTTTAAAGGGTCAAAAATTGTACTTGTGTTAGTCACATAAATTCTAATGAAATGTAACTTTATGTATTAAAATGTCCAGCAAATATAATCTACAGTTCATAATTTTTATTCAGTCTTCACCCTTGATTTCTTTTCTTTTGCCTCAGTAATTACCTGCCAATGACAAGCATTACTTAATTATTGCTCTCTCATTTTTTGCAAGCTATTAAACAGTGAACAGAAAAAAAGCCTGTAGTATTTCTTACCATCATGTTTACTAAGAGCAGCTCAGGATCACATAGGGAAGAATTATATTTCCTATGCAACCAGGTGGGTATCTAGGATTGTAAAAAGAGAGTTTCAATGAATGAGTCCCTAAGAGTAAGAGCAGATCATTATAACAAATGATGTGGACAGACATCCCACTGACATTTAGCACAGCTTAACACAGCCAGAATGGAATAAAACTTAATAGTGGTCAAGGTGGAGAAAAGGGACTCATAGTAATGAAGTATGTGTCGCACATCCTGAGGTTGTTTTCTGTTTCTCCTTTAAGTTAAAGTGATATTGTAAGGAGAAAAGTTTTAGAACTATACTCCAGTTGTTCGAACAGCTCATTGCATTGAGGGAAAATGTCTACCTAATGTCTTAGGCCTTTCTTTGATGATTTCTTCTTTGAATTTTAATAGGTAACTTCTAATGCTTGCCTGATGCCTCAATGGTTGTTATTAAAATAAAAGATTAAAATTTTGTAAACATGCCATTTAGCCTCCTAAAAATATTTTAAAATGAAGGACTCTAAGTTAAAGATATTTAATTTTGTCATCTTCATGTAAAGGAATCATAATGTGTATTTCATGAAGGTATGTATATCATAAAGATGCATACTATGAATGTGCATGTGTGGAGTAAAGATTCCAAATAGAAAAGAACATCAAACTTTCAGTATATTGCTACTTTTTAATGCTAACAGAAGTCACTAATCAGAGGGGGTAAAAAAAAAATTAAGTGAGGTAATTATTCTGGGTTATATTCATTGCTTAGGCTTTCTAAAATATTTTCAGGGAAGGAAGATAAATAAAAAATTCAACAATTATTCCTTCAAGAGGACATTTCAGTTTCATCCAGAGGCTGTAAAACCCTTAAAGATAAGGACTGAATTTCTTCTCTTAATCTTTACATCTAGAAAAGGAAATTGAACAAACAGGCTCAACATCTTAAGGTCTATATTTTTAAGGACTTGGCAGAATTAGATCATGGGAGGTTAATCTAAATTGAACTGGGATGGTTGCAAAAGATAGTATTTTCACAAACCATGTTTAATCCCTTCAGGGTTTCCTGTGAAAACTCAAGATAATTTTGATTTGTCTAAGTCTCTCTGCATCCATTTCCCAGGTATTATGTCACTGCACATTGTTGCTGTGTGTCGATGAGTCAGTTCACACTCATGGCGACCCTCTAGGACAAACTACAACTGCCCCACAGGGTTTCCTAGGCTGTAATATTTACAAGAGCAGATTGCCAGGTCATTACTCTGTGGAACTGCTGGGTGGGTTCAAACTTCCGACCTTTTTGGTTAGCCCCTGAATTGCCTAACCATTGTGCCACAGGGGTACTACACATGAACCTGTATCAAAACAAGGGCTTAGCCCATATTAATGAAAAACCTCATAAGACATCCAACTTAGGGTTAAATGGAGAGATTTATTTGTTTTTCCATTTATTTTCTATTTTCTCTGACCAAATATCAAGTTAAAGAAAACCAATCAAATGTTAAAAAAAAAAAGGGGGGGAAGAAGAAAAAAAAGAAACTAGGAAAAGATGGAAAATAATAGCTGTTACATGAAGGTATATGGAGGAGATGGGTTAAAGGGAAATATTAATTCCATCTGGTCCCAAATATACTACTAAAAAGCTTACTGAAGAGTCACCACTCACTTATGTTAGGTAAAATAAGAAATTGTGAGGACTTAATCAGGTAAAAAAGAGAACAGCGAGGATAATATCATATCTTGGCTTCAAAAGCCGTTAATGATCTTCTCAGAGTGCCCAAAGTGATAGCATACACAATTCTGAGAAGTCCAGCTAGTTGCATGTGTATGTATGTGTATATATACACATACATACATACATACATATATATATATATATATATATATATATATATATATATATATATAAAATGAGCATGATTTTGTTTAACTTAAAAATAGCCCAAGAATGATCACTAATTGGCTTCAAGGTTTATATTTTTTCTCATGCTATCATCTCTTGTACTATAATTTCTATGACTATAACTACACTCAAGAAGGAAATCATCACTTGGCTTGCGTTACAACATGGATAAGCAAGAATTTTTCTATAAATTAACCTAATTGTCACATTAGTCAAAGTGAGAATTTGTCTACAGGTATTAATGTTGCATTTCACAGTTGCTACATAAAAGGATATAAATGAAATATACTTATGATAGTACTGTTAAAGTGAAAGTCACAAGATATCTAAATTCTCTTAAGATAGGTAAGGATTATTAGATTTTTTAATGCCACTAGTATGAAATAATGTCCAATGGATAGTTATTTTTGCATTATGTTTCTCCTCCTAAATTCTCATTACCACAATCTGTTGTCTAGAAATGATTTTGTGTTACAGGGATGGGAATAATTGGTACAAAGCAATTGGGGAAGAGACAACACAAAAGAGAGAAAAAAAGATGAGGTGGCAGAAGACAGGTTAAAGTATTGATGTGTTAACAGAAGTATTTGTACACTTCAAGATCATACTTGCAATGCATTTAAGAGCATTGCTTTTTTTTTCATTCACAAAGGAGATTTCACTCAATGTATCAAGGGATAGAGATTTTAGAGGAAAGGATTGTTTTCCTTTTCCCTTAGATGAATGAAGCACCTGTTACAGAACAAAACAGAGACAGGATGTTTTAAAACAATAGGAAACAAAGACTAAGCTTTCACTAAATTACAGAATAGAAGCATATCAAGTATGCTAAATGAGAAAAGTAGGAACGGGTATCTTTTTACAGTGAGAAAAAAAGCAAAATCAGTTGCATAATGGGAAAATATCTTCCTTGATCAAAATATTCATTTTGTATTTCAGGTTCTTAACAGATACCTAGAAATCAAAGAAATCCTTTAAAATATTTAAATTTTACTTTGAAAGAGCCTCAAATACTATTTATAAAAATTAATCCATTTCTTGGAGAAGCACATCAGACATTATTTTATATGAAAACACCATTTTAAAAATCTTTTTACTTTATAGCCTCAAATGATACAATATTCAAAATTGTGATCCAAAATGGATCAGAGAAATTACTTCACTGTAAAAACTGCTGCTCACTATGTGCTCACAGTTGCATATGATCTTGATTTATTCAATATGAATAATCAGGACCAAGGTCAAGACCCAAAAGACCAGAGTCTACACCTAATTAGTAACAGAACTTTGGGCACAGTCTTTATTATTTCTGGACGATATCATCTTGATCTACAAAAGATTAAAAAATTGGACTAGGTTATTATAATGCCTATTTTTCTATATAAAGTATTTTGTCAATCAAAGAGTTGTAATTCAGTTCTACTCAAAGTTTTGGTCTTTGATGAGTTCAATAATTATAACCAGAATGTAAACCATTAAACTACTACCTTCACTACATAACTCTTGTAGTGAAAATGAAAGTCAGAAGAATTAAAGTGTGTTTAGCAAGCTCCTGATCTCACTGAAGATTTCTAACAGTTCATAGACTGGGCTGAAGACAGCACTGTTTTGTTCTTCCTGCTCATTCTAATGATGGTCTTCACAATATCTAAAAGTTTTACTTTGGTAGCGTAGTGCCTAAGGCACTTGACTGCTAATCAGAAGGCTGGAGGTTCAAATCCACCAGCCATTTCTTGGAAGGAAGATGGGGTAATCTACTTCCATAGTGATACTGCCTCAGAAACCCAAGGAGGGGTCGCTATGAGTCAGGTCCAACTCGAAGGCACATAACAACAACAAAAAAAGTTTTATAGTAATATGGACAGTAATAGTCTTTAGTCCTATAGCAATTGAGAGGAATGAACAGATGTGCTGGTTCTATAATTATACCCCTCAAACAGTTGACTGTTCATTAAATAATTAAGAAACTACATATTAAGTTCAGCTTATCAAGACATAAGTCAAGGAAGCTTTATGAATTAATTATGGATATGGTTATCATGGGGATCTCTGGTGGCATAGTGCCTAAGGCATTTGACTGCTAACCAGAAGGCTGGCAGTTCAAACCCACCAGCCACTCCTCAGAAGGAAGGATGGGCAATCTACTTCTGTAGTGATACCACCTCAGAAACCCAAGGAGTGGTCACTATGAGTCAGACCCGACTCCATGGCAATGAGTTTTTTTTTTTTTTTTTTTTATGGTTATCATAACCATGTCTTCCAAATCTAAAATTGGGACACACAGTCTGACAAAAACCAATGTATGTCTAAGTTATCAAAATGAAGCACGTCATTTAAATAGCATGGCTGGGTTATTAGATCTAGAGTTAGAACACATTCAACATTGCTCAGGCTTAAAGAACCGAAGAAAAATTTCAAGCCTCAAGTTGAAATACTGAAGGAATCTATAGATAAAATAGTGAACAATGCAGGAAGCATCAAAAGAAGATGGAAGGAATACACAGAGTCACTGTACTAAAAGGAATTGGTTGACGTTCAGCCACTTCAGGAGATAGCATGTGATCAAGAACTGATGGTATTGAAGGAGGAAGCCCAAACCTGCACTGAAGGAACTCGTGAAAAACAAGGCTCCAGGAATTGATGAAATACTCACTGAGATGTTTCACCAAACAGATGCAGGACTGGAGGCGCTCAGTTGTTTATATGAAGAAATTTGGAAGACAGCCACCTAGCCAACTCACTTGAAGAGATCTGTATTAGTGCCTATCCCAAAGGTGATTCAACAGAATGCAGAAATTATAAAACTGTATCACTAATATCACACACAAATAAAATTTTGCTGAAGAAAATTAAAAAATGGCTGCAGCAGTATATGACAGGAAGCTATCAGAAATTCAAGCTGGATTCAGAAGTGGGCATGGAATGAGGGATGTCATTGCTGATGTAAGATGGATCTTTGCTTAAAGCAGAGAACACCAAAAGATGTTTATTTGTGTTTTATTGACTAGGCAAAGGTATTTTACTGTGTGGATTATAACAAATTATGGATAACATTGCAAACAATGGGAATTCCAGAACACTTAATTGTGCTCATGAGGAACCTATACATTGACCAAAAGGCAGTTGTTCAAACAGAACAAGGGGTTAAAAATCAGGAAAAGTATGTGTCAGGGTTGTATCCTTTCACCATACTTATTCATTCTGTACGCTGAGCAAATAATTTGAGAATCTGGACTATGTGAACATGGCATCAGGATTAGAGGAAGACTCATTAACAACCTGTGATATGTAGACAACACAACCTTGTGCGCTGAAAGTGAAGAAGATATAATGCACTTAGTGATGAAGTTGAAACACAACTGTCTTCAGTATGGATTACAACTTAACACAGAGATAACAAAATTCCTCAAAACTGGACCAATAAGCAGCATCACAATAAAAAAAGAAAATATTGAAGTTGTCAAAGATTTCAGATTACTTAGATCCATAATCAACACCCATGGAAGCAGTCAAGAAATCAGACGTCATACTGCATTGGGAAAATTTGCTGCAAAAGATCTCCTTCAAGTGCTGAAGAACAAAGGTATTTCTTTGAAGACTAAGGTGCACCTAACCCATGCCATGATACTTTAAATCACCTGAAATTTAAATGCACGTGAAAACTGGACAATGAATAAGGAAGACTGAAGAAGAGTTGATGCTTTCGAGTTGTGGTGTTGGCAAAGAATACTGAAAGTACCATGGACAGCCAGAAGAACTACCAAATCTGCCCTGGAAAAAGTGCAACCAGAATGCTCCTTGGAAGTGAGAATGGGCAGACTTTGTCTCATCTACTTTGGTCATGCCATCAGAAGGGACCAGTCCCTGGAGAAGGATATCATGCTTGGTAAAGTGATGGGTCAGCAAAAAAAGGGAAAGACTCTCAACAAGATGGATTGACACAATGGCTGCAGCAATGGGCTCAGGCATAGTAAAGATTGTGAGGCTGGCACAGGACCAGGCAGTGTTTTGTTCTGTTGAACATAGGGCACTATGAGTCAGAGCAGACTTGACAGCATCTAACAACAACAATACTGCATTGTATAAATCTGCTGCAAAAGACCTTTTGAAAGTGTTAAAGAACAAAGACGTCACTTTGAAGACTAAAGTACGCCTGATCCAAGCCATGGTATTTCCAATAGCTTCAGATGCATGTGAAAGCTGGACAATGAATAATGAAGACCACAGAAGAACCAATGCATTTGAATTGTGGCATTGGCAAAGAATATTCAAAGTACCATGGACTGCCAGAAAAATGAACACATTTGTTTTGGAGGAAGTACAGCCAGAAGGCTCCTAAGAAGTGAGAATGGCCAGACTTCATCTTTGATCATGTTGTCAGACTAGGGACTAGTGCCTGGAGAAGGATATCATGCTTGGTAAAGAAGCGGGTCAGTGTAAAAAGGGAAGACTCTCAATGAGATGGTTTGACACAGTGGCTACAATGATGGATTCAAGCATAGCAAGGATTGTGAGGATGGCAGAGGACCAGGCAGTGTTTCCTTCTGTTATACACAGGGTTGCTATGAGTCCAAGCTGACTTGACAGAACAATAACAACATCTTATTAGTGAGCCAAAGAGTACAGAGAGAGAATAACATGTAGGGACCAACAGTCAAAAAATATTTGAAATCTGAATGTCCTTGAAAATTTAGACCAGGATATAGGTGTATTAAAATCAAACAAAATCCATTGCTTTTGAGTCAATTACAATTCATAGTGACCCTACAGGACAGAGTAAAACTGTCCCTTAGGATTTCCAGGCTGTGATCTTTATGGAAGGAGCTCTGGTGCCATAGTGGACAAGGCATTTGGCTGCTAAACAGAAGGTCAGTGATTTAAACCTACTGCCATTCTGTGGAAGGAAGATGGGGCAATCTTCTTCCATAAAGATTTACAGCCTTGGAAACCTAATGGAGGTTGTCATGAGTTGGAATCGACTCGATGACAGTGAGTTTGGTGAGTTTGAATCAGACTGTCATAGCTTTCTCCCATGGCAGCTCATGGGCTCCAAATGGCAACTTTTGCTCGGCAACTAGGTGCTTACCTACTTCACCTCAACCCCTTGGATATAGCTTCACTGTACATGTAATCCTAATAACCGAGTACAGAAAAACTGTCATTTTCAGAAGGTCCTACTTGTGTTGCTTATGTCCCTATGGGAGCTCTGGTAGCATAGTGCCTAAGGCACTTGACTGTTAACCAGAAAGCTGGCGGTTCAAATCCACCAGCCACTCCTCAGAAGGAAGGTTGGGCAATCTACTTCTGTAGTGATACTGCCTCAGAAACCCAAGGAGGGGCCCCTATGAGTAGGGGCAGACTTGACAACACATAACAACAACATCCCTATATATTCTTTCTATTAGAATAGTCTCAATTTTATGTTTAAAATTAAATAAGAAATGCATTCCTACCCTATTCTTATTATATAATCTTGATGCTTCAGTTAGAAATAACCAAAAATTTTAAATATATATTTTAAATGTTAAATATCTATTAAAAAAAAAAAAAGGAAGAAGAAAATAATCATTGGGATTGTCCCTCAGGATGAAAATTACTATCTATATAAGTGGATGGCATTCGTATTATTCATGCATTTGAAGGCATCCATTTGGTCAAAGCTAGATGCTTATATAAAAAAATGTTAGAGATCTGTAGTTATGTATTTTAAAAGTTAGGTGATTCAAACTAAGGGCAGTATTTCATCACAAAATGTGTGTATTATTTAACCATTAGTTAAATTAAAACAAATTGCAACCCACTAATAATAACGCTTTCTCTTTCATCCTCTACATAGCTATATGCTTGTTGAAAATTTTTTGTCTTTCTCCACATACAAATACACATATACCACATTTCTATATACATTACTTCATTTGAAATGTCTTTTAGTGCTTCAGAGTCTGACTGATGTAAGATGTTATTTTGAACATGCCAAAGCATCTAAACAGCTCCAGTCTTTTCTTTTCAGCCTGCATTCCTTGATAAGTGGCAAAGCTTCCCACTTATCAGTCACTCAAAGTGACTGTAGCTGTCAGTTGTGTACAAAGCGCAATCAGTTTGGAAGTGGAGACACCAGCATTTTTCTTCTCAGCTTGAAGCAAACACGTTTTGACTGCTAGTCATTCAATTTTAAAGCATCCTCAATTAGGGGCGGATGAAGATATAAAGAAAACACATCCTAAACACCTCCACCAGGCAACAGGAAAATTTCATTGTTATCTTTTGATTTACCTTCCGGCAGTACCATCCCTCTTCTTTTTCTGGATGCATGACACCGGTGCTCATGACAACACACCCTCTATCATGAAAAGATTGCTATAATATATTATACTAACACTTTGTGGAATCTCTGTTTGCGCCTGCTTATGTTTTCTTTTGCTCTCTCCCTCTTGAATTGCCCCACATAAAATTAAATACTTTACCTTTTAAATTAAAACAAAACTCAGTCTTTTGACTCACTTTTGTTTATTAGCGATCAAGTTTTTAACACAATGGAAACATAACACACAAATCAATAATGAGAAGAAAGAGAAGAAAAGTTAGGGAAGTGGACTACGGGAGGAGAAAATTAAAAAAAAATAAGGGTAAAGAGAATGAGCAGTGGTTACATCCAGTGTGCCAGCAGCAGATATGGATGTGAGTACTGGCAAAATCATGAAGGGGGGATATAGAGACAACAAAAGAGTAAAAAAAAAAAAAAAAAAGTGCTACAGAACTAGATGATGGTTATGTCAGAATTTAAAAAAAAAAAATGTTGACACTGAGCAGATGAGCAAAAAGGATGAAGGAAAAATAAATAATTAAAAAGACACAATAGAAACCTGTGTGTGTGTGTACACACAAGCAACTCACACACAGTACATATATCATACGCTATCAAAACTAGCTCATTGGTTTATCACTTTCAGCTAAACATGTGTTTATCTTTTTAAATTTCCTACTTAGACACAGCAAGATTGTTATCATAAAATAATTATTTTTAAAACAATAATATACATCAGACTTTGCTAAGTAGTGACTGCGTCTTAAAAATTGTGAGCAGCCATCTAAGGTGCCACTATTGATCTCTTTATATCTGGAGTAAAGAATAGAGAAAAGAACCAAAGACACATGGAAATAATCAGTCCAAAGGACTAATGATTCTCAACTTCTATGATCCTGAGACCAGAAATAGATGGTGTCCATCTACCACTACTAATTGGAAAGTCCTTGGTAGAATAGGGGAAAATATGGAGCAAGACTCAAAATCATAAAAAAGACAAACCTTCCTTGTTGCATAGAGACTGGTAGAACCCTTGAGATTATAAACCTTAGTCACCCTTCAGGCCTAGAACTGAACTTACTCCCATGCCTCAGTGTTCAACCAAATAACAGACAGATCTACAAGGTGAACAATGACACTAGGGAGGTACACAGTCCTTGGGACACTCAACCATTTGAGATCAAAGGGCAGTATTTGTCCAAGAACAAAGTTCAGAAGGCAGGAAGGATTAGGAAAGAAGGAGGAATTAAACACAGGGAAGAAGAGGGCTAGGTGATGTTATATTGTAGAGATTGCAATTAATCATATGAAACAAAATGTGTATGAATTGTTGAATGGAAGGCTGATTTTCTCTGTAAACCATTCAGATCACAATAAAAAGTTTTTTTAAAAATTTAACAAATGATGATATATATCTTTCA
This sequence comes from Orycteropus afer afer, assembly GCF_000298275.1. Lineage (NCBI taxonomy): Eukaryota > Metazoa > Chordata > Mammalia > Tubulidentata > Orycteropodidae > Orycteropus > Orycteropus afer. The sequence continues at coordinate 1,602,510 of NW_006921758.1, read as the reverse complement.
TAAACATAGCACATTATCTTTTTGACATTATAGATGAAGGCTTTGTTATATGAAATATTTGCTTGTGTGGACTGCATCTTTCCCTTACTGAGGCTGAATACAAGAATTAGTTCTATATTTAATACTTTATGCAGAATACTGTGTATAAATGGGTATCCTCTTACTTAGTTTACTATGGGAAACAAAACTATATTACTTGAAAAAAATCCTCCCACATTTGCCAATTTAATAGTTTACTCAGTTTAGTGAGAGCAAGCATACTTATTTTCTAGAGGTTATCTGAATTAAATCACTCATTACTACTCCAATAAGGAAAGAAGGAAGAAGGTACTTTTTTGTTTTACAAAGTACTCAACTACCAGAATCTCAGAAACTACACACACACACACACACACACACACACACACACACACTTCAATTCTATTGTCTTTAAAATGCCACAACCTATCTAAAGTGTCACGACAATTATATGAGCTGACTTCTGTGGTGTGCAAGCATTTAATACACAATGGCTTGGTCCATCTCCACATTAGTATACTACAAAGTGATCATACTGATTTTTTCAATATTTGCAGACAATATTGTTATTAAAATAGAATGCCAATTAGAAGATGGCATAAATTATAATTAAATAGCTCATGGTTTATAAATCTTGGCTAAGATTATTAATTTAGAAATGTTTTAAATAGAATGAAGGTAAAAATTTTATTGGAATTACTACTCTGTTAAGAGAAGGAGATTTAAGTCACCTTAAAGAAGTTGATAGAGTAACAAATCATATACAGCACTCAAACCAAAAAAAAAAAAAAAAAAAACCTCACTGCTATTGAGTCGATTCTGACTTGTAGAGATTCCCTTTGGGTTTCTGAGATGATAAATTTTTACCAAAGTAGATTGCCCAGTCTTCCTTCTGGGTGGCTAGTGGGTTTGAACCATGACCCTTCTGGTTAGCAGTCAAATGCCTTAGGCACTAAACCACCATAAAAGGCAGCTATCCAGCACTAGAGAAGTACTTTTTTTTTGATGGTTCCTTAAATGTCCATATTATTTCAATATCTTCTGAAAATACATAATTATTATCTTGCTTATTATTTTTTACAGACTGGACAATTGCTGCACTTCATCCATTCATTGAATTAATATTTTAAAGTTCTTATTATATATCAGGAATTATTATAGGTACTTTGGTTACAGCACCAAGTAAACAAGCTAGACAGACTCTTTGATGCCACAGAGTTTATTCCCAAATGTGTGTTGTGGTGGTGGTGGCAGCACACCAAAGATCAAGTAAATATTGAGGTAATAAGTGTTATAAGGAAAAATGAGCTGGTTAAGAAATTAGAGACTGACTGGAGGGCATATGGTCTATTTTATACTGGGTTGTCAGAGAAGGTCTCCTGAGGAGAACAGCATTTAAAGAGAGATATTAATGAGTGAGTGTCTGAGTTATGTGATTAATTGGAAAAAAAAAAAAAAAAAAAGAGCATTCCAGGCCATGCCACAAGAATGACATATACATGATTTGGGTGAAGGGAAAGGCAATGTACCAAATGTGAGTGATCAACGTGGTGGCACTGAGGAAGAGGAAGACATGGAGAGGTGCATGGGAGGTACAGACAACGAAGATGAACCCTTTGCATATACACTACTGCATTGTCAGTGATGTCAAACATTGATATACAGGTGGATAGATGAATGGACAGGCTGAATGATTAGGCATGTCTAGGCAGGAAGGCATGTTCCCATGATCATGTATTGGTACGGCAGACAATGTTTCTATAAGTGTACTGGCATGTTCTGTAAGAATTTCTAGGTATATAGTAGAAGTGACAAGGGGCAAGGTTGTAGTCACTTCTTGGCCACAGCCAGCTACCAACAGGGAGCATGTAGTTGGACCTGTGGGCTCAAGAACACAGTCACAAGGGACATCAAGCTCAATTGGCATAACATACTACACAAAAACAATGTTTCACATTCTACTTTGGTGAGTACTGACTGGGATCTTAAAAGCTTGCAAGCAGCCCTCTAGATGCAACGATGGATCTCTCCTCATCCAGAACAAAGAAGAATGAAGAAAAACAAAGATGCATGGAAACAATTAGTCCAAGGGATGGGTACGCCATGCCATCCTCAGCCTGTATTACTATGAGATCTGAAGGACTAGATGGTACCCAGCTACCACCATCAACCACTCGGAGGGGGATCTATGTAGGAGATCCTGGATAGAGTGGGAGAACAATTTGGAATAAAACTCAAAATCATAAAAAAAAGGAACCATGTTTCCTGGTCTGATAGAGCCTAGTGGAACCCCTGAGACTATGGCCTCTAGCTGCCTTTCAGGTCAGGAATTGAACCCACTCCTGTGGCTTCCAGCCAAACAAAAGATAGGCATATGAGCTGAACATTTACATGAGATAGATACATTCCTTGGAGAGATCAATCACGGGAGAATAGAAGGGCTGTGTAAGCATAGGGAGGCAGTTTGGTGGACAGGAGTGCATGGGTGAGCAGGACACAGGAAGAGGTAACTATGGGGAGGAAATGGGAAGAGAGCTGTTGCATTGTGGGAAATTTCAGTCAATGTCATGAGACAAAGTGTATGTGAACTGCTGTACTGAAAATGAATTTGCTCTGTAAACTTTCACCCAAATCAAAATAAAAATTAAAAAAAAAAATGACAAATGCAAATGCCTTGATGCTGAAATATCCTTGACATATTCCTAGAATACTAAGTACTGACATCTAGAGTGGAGGGTATGAGGAAGAGACTGATAGAAAGAACAGTTAGAGATGTTGGTAGTGACCACCAAAGTAGAGTCCAATAGACTAAGATAAGAAGTGTGAATTTATTTTAAGTAATACAATTTTGAGCATGAGTATGGCACAATAGGGAGCTCTGGTAGCATAGTGGCTAAGGCATTTGACTGCTAACCAGAAGTCTGGCGGTTCAAACCCACCAGCCACTCCTCAGAAGGAAGATGGGGCAATCTACTTCCGCAGTGATACTGCCTCGGAAACCCAAGAAGGGGTCGCTATGAGTCAGGTCTGATTTGACAGCACAAAACAACAACAAACAACAACATGGCACAATAATATTAAAAAAAAAAAAAAGCATTGTAGCAGCTATGTGAAAAGTATACTTGGGGGAGGTCAGTAGAGAAAGCAGGATAACCAACTTGGTTAGATACCTCCTGCAGTATATGTGGGAGATGATAGTGACTTCTAGGGTGATTGTAGAACAAATTGGTCAACTGAACATAGAGTTTGAAGACAAAACCAATGCTAATAGATCAGGTATGAGAGACAGTAGTGATAATGCCTCAGAAACCCAAGGAGGGGTCGTTATGAGTCGGGTCTGACTCAACGGCACATAACAACAGCAACAATGAGAAAAAGAGACGTTTCAAGGATGACTCCTACAATTTTGGCCACAGCAAGTAGACAAATAGTATGAAACTTAGAGAAGGATAAACTGGTGAAGAATTAGTTTGGGGAAGATAAATAAGGGAACTATTTTGGAAATATTAAATTTAGGTGCATTATGTACCCAATTAAAAAGGTGAGTTGGCAGTTAGATATCTGTTTCTAAAGTTCAGGAGAGAGATCTTGCTGGAAAAATAAATGTTGTAGTATTCACTAAAGGATGGCATATAAATCCTTTAGAGTAAGTGAGATCATTTAGGAAGCAAGTATAGATAGACAAATCAAATGATGGATTATAGCAATTCAGCTTTTTAAGGATGGGATAAGAATCCAGCAAATGAGACACAGAATGAGTGGCTAAGAAGTGAAAAAGAAACATAGAGTATGGTCTTTTGGGAGGCCAACTGAAGAGTGCTACCAGAAAGTGGGAGTAACCAATTTTGTCAAATGCTGCTGAGAGCTCAAGTATAATGAAGACCGAGCATTGATCACTTCCAGAATATTCGTTGAAAAAGAAGCAATTCCAGATTTTCTTCTGGCTTCTTCTCAAAAGAAAAGTAGGGACTATTCTATTTGCCATTTTACTCTTCTGTTGGCCTCTAACGAAAAGTAGAACAAAAACCAAACAAAAAGAGAAACTCAACATATACATAAACAAAAAGTCAATTCATTTCTCATTGCATATAAATTACATGAAAATTTATCAACTTTTGAATATAAATTGGACCCTGGGTAGAGAGCTGGTGTTAAGAATGTAAGTGCTGGCTCCTGATATACGTGTGCTCTTTATAGAATACTCATTTTATGTTAACATTGTGTTAATTTAGTTGCCATGTAATTTTCTAACTATTTGTCAACTTTCTTCAAAGATACCAGACAAATTCTTTCTAAAGATTTTGTGATTATTCACTGCTACAGCATATATGTTTACCACACTATGTGTAAACTAGGGTTAAGTCAAAAGGGATTCATTTTAGGATAACGCTGACCGTTGGCCTATATTCCACAAGTCTTTCATCGTTGTTTACTTGCTTTGTTTTGTTTTGTTTCCCACTATTTGACAATTAAGTTCCCAGGGTTTTATCTAAACCCTGACAGGACCTCATTTTGTTAACTGATGGGATATGGACTGCAGAGCCTCAGTGAGAAACAACTATTTCAACTTTTTCCACAGGTAATGCTGTTTGGGAAAAGGTTGAAAAGTCGTGGGAAAACTGCTGTCACCCTGCTTTCTGGGTCAGTATCAGTGATTCTGGAATGCCCATATTTACAACTTAAGAAAAAGGTGCTGCTCCAGACACATAACAGATTTGGACTTAATATCCCCATTGCTGAAGCCCACTGGTTCTACAGCTCTGTAATTTTAATTTACATGAGGACCTCTCTTCTTTATACTGTGGTAACACTAACCAAAGCTAAACAAATATCTAATGGACTAAATAAACCCAGTATTCATTACACAAACACACTGAGAAGAGAAAACTGGTGGCGAAAATGGGAGAGCCAAAAAAAGAAACAATGAGAATGACTATTTAAGAATCCACATTAAAAAAAAAAAAAAAA
>NW_006921758.1:1540514-1597267 GCF_000298275.1 Orycteropus afer afer | reverse complement strand
GAGTGGCTGGTGGGTTTGAACCGCCAGCCTTCTGGTTAGCAGTCAAGTGCCTTAGCCACTATGCTACCAGAGCTAGGATCTGTGTAATGACACTGAAATACTTAAACTATTAAGGGCATAGAGCAGTTTTAAATTCTACATAGACTCATACTATTTGATAAATTCATCAAAAAGAGAAAAAGGTTTTCTAGAGAATGGTGAAACTCTGTGTCTCTTGTCCTCACTGTCTCCTCAACAAAGAAACCAACAAAAAAATACATAAATACATCACACATTATACAATTCCTGGGTGGAAGACCTTTTTTTTTTTAAAAAAAAAATGATGTCCTGATTATGATCCATTAAAATCATAAAAGCAAATAACAAATTGTTAAGTCTATACCATATAACATAATTAAAAACAAAATGCATGTATAGGCAAGAAATTTGACTAAATTTTTTGAAAATAAAAAGTAAAATGCAGTGTGTTAATTGACAAAAGTGGGCTGAAGAAAACTAAAGTCTACCTGCTGGAAGGTTGCTGCAAAGATGAGTTTTTATCTGCCCTCAAAAGCAACAAAATTCTAGACACTTGAAGCTCAACATGTGAGAGAGAACAGGAGTAAAAACGGAGCTGAAAATAATGTTATTAATTGAAAGTGCTTTTCATCAGTTATCTCCACCCTGTATGAATCATCTTCCTTCAACAGAAATTGAGTAGCCAACATGGGGGAATTTAAGACAGCTAGAATGATCACTGGCATTCCCAAGCAAAGGCATTCCTGTACTCATGTTCAGAGTTCCTGAAATGTATGGTTTTCCTAATCTCATTAAAGCCGTGCCCACCTGTTAACTAGCCTTATTCAGATTCAGATTCCCAGTCAGCTTTATCTTGTCTCCTGCTTAAATTTGTTTGAGTCACTAAGCATCTTTTTTTCAAGGAAAGACTTTAAGTTGAAAAAGAAATATCAAGGTAAACAAGCAAAGGAAAACGGAGGAAAGAATGAAGAAAATAAGAACAGTTCCTTTTTCTTTTTTTTTTTTTAAAGCACCTTCAAATTTGTATCATTTGAGATCAAACCTCCAGGCATTGAGTTGATTCCGGCTCCTGGCGACCCAGTGTTGTTGTTGTTATGTGCCATGGAGTTGGTTCAGACTCATAGCGACCCCTCTTTGGGCTTCCGAGGCAGGCGGTATCACTACAGAAGTAAGTAGATTGCCCAACTTTCTTCCGATGAGTGGCTGTGGGTTGAACCGCCAGTCTTCTGGTTAGCAGTCAAGTGCCTTAGGCACTATGCTACCAGAGAAAAATACCCCAGCAGGTTTCCAAGGCTTGTAAATCTTTACAGACTCAAACAGCCATAGCCTTTTCCCACGGAGTGGCCGGTAGTTTTGAATCACTGACCTTTCAGTAAGTAGCCAAGTGCTTTAGCCACAGTACCACTCGGACTTTTATAGTTCCAGACAGTCAAGCAGAAATGGTCCATCAAACAAGAGTTAAAAAAAAAAAAAACGTGTAAAAGGAATTACCAGACAACAGAAATACATTTCTGGAAATCAATTTCTCAAATAAAGATTCAACAACAGAGTTTAGAGGATAAAGTTTTAGAAATCTCCTGGAAAGAAAAATTAAGAAAAAAATAGAGTATTAGTGACAAGAAATATAATTGATTAAATAAAAAAATATAATATCTGTGTAACAGGAGTTCTAGAAAGAACTAGAAAATAAAGGTGAGAAAATGACCAAACAAACAAAATCTAATAATCTTTCAGAACAAAAGAACACAATTCTTTAGACTAAAAGATCTGCAGTGTATACAAAACAAAAAAGAAAAATATCTGATATCTCATAGTGAAATGTCACAGCAAATAGAATATACTAAAAGCTTTCAGAAAGGAAAAAAAAAAAAATATTGGCCACCAAGAAAAAAAAAAGTCAGATCAGCATCATATTTCTCATGGGCACTGGAAGACGAGGCTCAGTGGATTTCAGATATAAAGAAAAATGGTCTCTAGCTTACAATTTTATTTGTAGCCAAACTATAATCAAGTATAAGAGTAGACTAGAACATTATTACATATGCATACATCAAGAACATTTTTTTTTCAGAAACTTTATATCCTATTCATTCTCCCACCTCTTCTGTCTTAGGAAGTTCTTTGATGTGGTTGTCCAGCAAAACAAGGAAGTAAATCAAGAGGGAAGGCTTCTTAAGAAACAATGATTCTGGGAGAAAGAAGGGCTGCTTATGCACAGGGAGACAGCTCAGGGGGCAGGAGCACATGGAGGGATGGACACTGGGAAGGGGTAACTATGGGGAAGAAGTGGGAGGGTAGCTGTTGCATTGTGGTAAATTGTGGTCAGTGTTATGAGACAAAGTGTATGTGAACTGCTGTATGGAAAGTGAATTTGCTCTGTAAATCTTCACCCACATCACAATTAAAAGAAAAAAAAGATAACTTAAAAAAAAGAAGAAGAAAAAGAAATGGAGGTGAGATAGTGAGAACGATTGCACAACTTGAAAAATGTAATCAATGTCACAAAAGTGGACTTGTAGAAATTGTTGAATTGTTCTATGTTTCATAGTGTGCGTTTTTACCTATTTATGTGTAGTTATATATATATATGCATATATATATGCATATATATATATATATAAGGCTGGAGGTTCAAACCCACCAGCTACTCCTTGGAAGGAAGGCTGGGCAATCTACTTCCATAGTGATACCACCTCGGAAACTCAAGGAGGGGTCGCTATGAGTTGGATCCGACTCGACAGCAGTGAGTTTGGTTTTCTGGTTTTGGCATTTTATATATATATATATATATATATATATATATATATATTTGTTGTTGTTGTTGTTGTTATGTGCCGTCGAGTCGGCCCTGACTCATAGCGACCCCTCCTTGGGTTTCCAAGGCAGTATCACTACGGAAGTAGGATTGCCCAACCTTCCTTCCGAGGAGTGGCTGGTGGGTTTGAACCACCAGCCGTCTGGATAGTAGGCAAGTGTCTTAGCCACTATGCTATCAGAGCTCCTATATATATATATATATGGTTTACATATTTATAAATGTTTTATATAAATTTATGTATATACATATAAATGAAAAATAAACAAAAATTTAAGATTATAAAGTGTCCCCTTCTTACTATTAGTAAAGGATAAGGAGTGCAAAGGGGCTTGGCCAGGATCATGGCTTTCCATTACTTTCTTGTACTCTTGTAAATATGTAGCATGTTTTATACAAATAAAAATTAAAACATATATGTGTATGCATATCTGTATGTATACCTTCATCTATAGAGACCAGTTTGCTGAAGCAGAGTAACACTTAACCTATGCATGACTGAAGTTCTTTCTTTAGGTAGTCACCAGAAGACCAATAAAAAAATAATAAAGGATTTTTAAGTGGCTCCCTCTGCGTAAAAAGGCAGAGCAGTCATGAGTCATATCAAGAAAATGTATCCTGTTCACTTGCAGTATGTGTTAGTTTTTATGGTAAAACATTAGTCAGAGCTCAAGGAGTTAAAGTATTTCTTTTTCAGGTTGAAATGCTACCTTAATAGCATGGTGTTTATTCTTGGCATTTCCAGTCTCCCAAAGACACAAGCTTACTTTGTAATTTTTTTGTGCTCATGTATGTGTGTAGGGACTTGCTAAGGAGGGAGTAAAATGCTTCCAACTTACCACACTTGGAGAAAGAAATCATAAATCAGCAGGTCAGTCAGGTACTATTATTTCACCTTTAACGTTATTATGTTTTCAGTACAATATTTCAATGGGTTTCTTTCTGAATAATAATTTATTAAGAATTACCATAACTCTAATGACTTCAGAGAACTTTGGCACTAATAAAATGAAACCTTTATCACAGATTGGTTGAGCCCATAACTGCAACTTAATCATTCACTTGTACTTAAGTCCAGTTGTGTTTTTACTTTGTAGCAATATGTTCTCAGGGAAAGAAAACTCATTTTCAAACTTTAGCTGTTAAGCCTTAAATGGCAGAATATCAATGAGAGAAAAATGAACTGGGCTTAGATTTGGCAACATTGGAACCCAGCCATGATTCCATAAGTAACAACGTATGTAATTGGGAAAATCTACTAACTTTTCATGGTCAAGTTTACAAATGTCAAACTGTTAGGTCCAAATAAAGCTTTCTAAAAATCACTTGTAGCTCTAAAATCATATACATTTACAAAAGTGAGCTCACAATTTCACTGATTACTGCAATGTAGATTACATTCCTTTTACTAGAAATTCTCTTGTTAAAATCAGTCATTAAATTGCCTATCATTGTAAATGTAGAAATAATAAATTTAACTAATGCTTTAGGCAATTCATTTTACCTCTGTGTGCTCACTACATACCAGGCATAATTCCATTTAATCCTTAAAGTTACCAAGTGTAAGTTAGGTGTATATAATTCACATTTTATTGATGGGAATAATGCAACTCAGGGGAATTAAGCAATGTTCCCAATATTGCACAGTCAACAAGCTGTGAAGAGGCAAAGACTGAATTTGGGTGTGTCTACTTTCAAAGATCCTATTTTCAATCTTTTAAATTTTTATTATTTAATAAAATTAAAACTTTATTTCACATAGTTAAATACAAGCATATACCACTTCAAGCTCTTTCCCATGTACTATGGAATGTACACTGTAGTTAAGAATACAGGGTAGAAGAGTCATCCTTCATCCTACCCTTGTTGTTGTTGTTGTTATGTGCCGTTGAGTTGGCCCCGAATCATACCGACCCCTCCTTGGGTTTCCGGGGCAGTATCACTACAGAAGTAGATTGCCCCATCTTCCTTCTGCGGAGTGGCTGGTAGGTTTGAACCACCAGCCTTCTGGTTAGCAGTCAAGTGCCTGAGCCACTATGCTACCAGAACTCCTCACCCTACCCTTAGCTCCAGACAAAATCAGTGACCCACAGTTAGTCCTTGTCCTACACACACTTATCTTATGAATCAAGAGCATTGGGGGTTATTAAAAGTCTTTTTTTTTTTTTTTTAACCTCTGAGAACACAATTAACAATAGCTGGAAAAGCTACTCAGAAAGTGAAACACAATTAATTTGTAGAATCTCTTATGAAAGTTGAAGCATGGACTCCCACCCCCCACCCCCAACCCTGTATGGGAATCATGATAAAAAATGTTCTTGGAAATAACATACCCCCAAACCCAAACCCACTGCCGGAGATTCGATTCCAACTCATAATGACCATATAGGACAGAGTAGAACTGCCCCATAGGGTTTCTAAGTCTACAATCCTTACAGAAGCAGACTGCCATATCTTTCTCCTGAGGAGTGGCTTGTAGGGCCAAACACCAACCTTTCTTGTTAGTAGCCAAGTGCTTAACCAGTACACCACCAGGACTCCTGAAAAAAAATATAGTATCCTTACATTTGTTCCTAAAAATATCTCAAGTGGATTTCAAACTTGAGCATGTTGTTGGGTTGACCCTATCAGATGCTAACTTCAAAAGATAAGAAACTTAAAACTAGCATGTTACCCCAACACATGCTCAAAGCTATATAAACCCTGTACCATTCAAAGCTTCAAGATTAAATAAGACTTGGGTCTATAGGACACTCAGTTCATTGTCATAATGGGAGTTGAATAGAGATCACCCATTTGTTTTCTTTAAAAGGTTTTAGTAGGAGTGAATCAGGTCAAGATAAACTATTGGCCTAGGATCATGATTAGAAACAAAAGTCACCTAATCATCAATATTAGAAACAAGTGAGTTTACCACAAAAATAAATTAGAAAATAAAATTGCCAAAACATAGGAATATAGTGTGTGCAATAAAACCAAAACCAAACCCGTTACTGTTAAGTTGATTCTGACTCGTAGAGACCCTATAGGACAGAGTAGGACTGTCTCTTTAGGTTTCCAAGGCTGTAAATGTCACAGAAGTAGACTGCCTCATCTTTCTCCTGCAGAGTGGCTGATGGGTTTGAACCACCAACCTTCTGGTTAGCAGCTGAGCACTTAACCGCTGTGCCATGCATCTTGCATGTGCAATAGAGTAAAAAATAAATTTTCCCTCAAAATTAACCAACTAGGAAGATTATTTTTTTTCTAACATATCTATAATTTTTTCCCCTTTATTAATGTGCATTAATACTAAACTGCATATAGTATGGAAACGCAAAAATGTTCTGTCATGTAAGGAAAATAATCAGACAAAGATATTAAAGGAAAGCATTGCTGAATAGTAGAAAAAGAAGACCAAAACTTCTTCATGTTCCTAAAATTAAGAGTTTCATAAAAAAATGGCAATGGAGAAAAATGGGATATTTCTGGTAATATGACATTATCTTACTTGCAGAGTGAACTGATTTCAGATGTTCCAAAGAAAGCAGAAAATTACTTCAATTCTGCTTTTAATCCTAGTGAGTTATATGAATAAACACACTAGAAGAGTATAATCCTTTATGCTTTATAAAAAGAGGAATGTAGATTGAATGTTCATTCCAAATAGAATCATGGAATCTTAGAGCTAAGGTTGCTTTCTGGAGAGCCAGATTAAAAAGAGTTCATAAAGAACCGATCCTGAGCAACTAAATAAAAATATTCACATGCAAATTCTTCTGGCACTTTTAATTTAATAAATAACTCTAGAGTAAAACCTAGCACCACTCTCTTCATCTCACTCATGTTGAGAAAAGACAGAATTAAAAACCAAGGAGGAATTTTAAATAATGAGTACAGATGAGAATATGTGGACATTTGTACATACACACTGAAACTGGTTAACACATATTCTTTAATCAAATGACATAGGCATCAAATGGAATAAAGATGTCTAAATTAAACTCTCCTTAAAAGAGCTATCACTAAAAAAAATGAGGAAAATGATGGGGAACATCATCCTTCCTGTCATTTCATATATCCATCCAGTGTGCAAGGAGCTCTGGTGGTGTAGTGCCTAAGGCATTTGACTGCTAATCAGAAGGCTGGTGGTTCAAACTCACCAGCCACTCCTCAGAAGGAAGACTGGGAAATCTACTTTCGTAGTGAGACCGCCTCGGAAACCCAAGGAGGGGTAGCTGTGAGTCGGAATCAACTCCAGGGCACTGAGTTTGGTTGTTTTGGGTTATCCACTGTGCAAATTGATCCTGCTCTAACTCTTAGCCAATCTAACTCTTGTTCTTCTCTATTTTATGCCTTTGCTTCCTGTTGGATCAAGTTAATGTCTTTTGAATTTATAATTAAAACAAAAATTTTAAAGGCAACCTTAATTATGGATTACATAACACTATTGCCAACTATTCCATTAATATAGGAACTCAGATGCATGGTTTTCTAAGGTCCAGAGAAACAATAATGGCACAAAATACCTAAGATAATGCAATCAAGATAAATAATGTAAATTGGAATTTTTACTTCTACAAGGTCATAAGGCTCCATATTTATGAAAGACAATAAAAATATCAAAATCAAAATTTGATAGCTGGGTATTTTCAAATACCAAAGAATTTTAATCTATGATATTTTTTTTATGGGAGGATTTGATTATATATGCATGGATTATAAATATAATTTATAATAATATTTGTTAAAATTTTGATTTGCTTTCCATCATAATGGGGTTGATTTTTATTTTTCTTCCTCTTTGTTCTATTTTGACAAAGAAAAGGAGGAAGAGAGAAGAAGGAGAAAAGGAAGAAAAAATATTCTAAGAAGAAACGTGCTGAGTTTATATGAGAAAACCAAATCTGCACTACTTCTTAAATCTTCTGTTCCTACACATGTCACTACTTTAGGCTTCTCACAATTGTTTGAAAAATCTCTCAGTAGATTAAATAATTTGAACATATTGTAACTTTATTATTAAGTATGTAAAAGACTGCCCCCAAATTAACAACTTATTCTGACTATAAAACTATACTTTTATTTAATGACTATACTAGAAATTGTACAAATGAATTCCTTTTAGATTATATGTCTTGCTCATAACTTTTTTGTTGTCTGGAGCAAACATGTCCTAATTCCCCTAATTCAGGCTTTTTTTTTTCCCAATAAGCACTTGATAGTTTTCACTCCCTCGATTTTGTTTTCTTGCACTAACCCTTGAATGAATACAAATACATAGATAAAGTACCTCAATACCTCTTAATGTTCCTCTCAAATTATTTGTAGTGTGACATCATTTCCTTTAGGGACGGTTTGTTTATTGTGGTTGGTTTTATTTTCTTTTGTTTTCCCACTCTGTGATCTAGTAGAGGTCAGCAGCTTCTAAGCTATTACATTTTCATACTCAGCAAACTTTCTACTATTAGAAAACTTAAGTTCTCATCACTTTTCCACAAATAACTACTTTTGTGAGCTTGAGCAAGTCATTAAACTTGGTCTTAGTGCTCTTTGATATACTTTCTATAATCATACTGTTTCCAGGAGATAATTTTTAAAGACCTTTTCATAAAAAGAAATCCTGACTTTTTAAAGACCTTTTCATAAAAAGAAAGCCTGACTTATATAAGCTTCAGAGCAAGAAATTCATCCACTGCAATACTTACTATTAGGACAGACCTTAAAATCCACCTTATGAGTCTAGTGGTTTTAACAGTGTAATGATACCAAAAAGTACACTGAAGATGGTGGCTCAATTGAAGTGATCAGAGCACATAGCTTATTGAGCTTTATAAATACCTAACACATAGGCTTGACATATTTTGCAACTCTGTTTAACAAAGGTCTTGTCTCAATAGCCTCAATAGTGCCTGGAGTAAAACTCACCCCCAGGGGTGGGCTCTCAGCTCAATAGTTAACAAGATGTACACACAGCCACTCAACCCAGGATGATGCACCCACATACTCTACGGTAGTACATCCCTTAGGGCAATAGACCATGGGACACAAGAGGACCAACATTCAAATTGAGGAAATGCAGGACAAACAGGAGCGCGTAAATATGAGGGGCACAGGGGGAGGGTTGCAAGATGGGGAGGGGAGGAGACTAGGTTGTGGTTGGACATGGTAGAAAAAAAAATTGAAAAAGAAATTAAAACTATTGGTACTGCATTAAATCCCAATGAAAGAAAGTGGCTTGCAAAGGGCCATATTCTTGTTATGGATTTATATCTTGTTTACAATAGAAAGTGACATCATATTTTTTTTAATCATAGTGAGTTTTTTCAACAATTAAAAACATTTTAAACATAGATAACCTGGTGACATCAGCAAACTATATTCAAAATCAATGTACTTAGGCTGAAAAACATAAAATCTAAGGATAATTTTAAACCAATGAATTTAATAACCACACTCCAAATGTGAATAGGTGATAGCACATTAGAAATGTGTGGTTCAAAACTACAGAAAAGGAAGGTAAAAACCATTGGCTGGAGCATGCCACAGAGGCTCTGACCAGCTCACTTAATATCCCAGTTACAAAAAGAATTAAAAAAAAAAAAAAAAATCACCACAATTCTGACACATGGGTAACTCCATGTTGTTCAGAGTACAATGCACAGTTCCATAAGGTTTTCAATGGCTATAAACTTTTAGAAGTAAATCACCAGGACTTTCTTCCAAGGTACCTCAGGTTGGATTCAGACCTCCAGCCTTTTGGTTATTACACAACTGCTTAACCATTTGTGCCACCTAGGGACCCCAGAACAAAAATGAATAAACCCCCATTGGGCCAGATGATCTTGAAATTATGTGTACATGACCCATTTAGAAAAATTGGAGAAACTTTGCTGGCAAAAGAAGTTAAAACCTATTCAATTTGTGAATGAAAAAATCTGGAAATCTTTGTTTGTTATGTTTGTGATATATATACATATACTTATTAAAATATGTTGGATTCTTAAAATATAAAGTCAAGAGAATGATAATTTTTCTCCCCAAATTAGTCAACTGCAAACTAACAGTCATCTCCAGGTAAATGATAGTAGTATCTATCGTTAATATCACATACAAGTAAAACTTTGCTGAAAATAATTGAAGAACAGTTGCAGCCGTACATAACAGGGAACTGCCAGAAATTCAAGCCAGATTCAGAAGAGGACATGGAATAAGAATTTTCACTACTGATGTAAGAAGGATATTGGCAGAAAGCAGAGGATACCAGGAAGATGTTTACTTGTGTTTTATTGGCTATGCAAAGGCATTTGACTGTGTGGATCATAACAAATTATGGATGACTCTGTAAAGAACAGGATTTCTGGCACACTTAAATGTGCTCATGAAGAACCTGTGCATAGACCAAGAGGCAGTTGTTTGAACAGAACAAGGAGATACTGCATGGTTTAAAATCTGAAAGGTGTGCATCAAGATTGTATCCTTTAACCATTCTTACTCAATCTGTAGGCTGAGGAAATAATCTGAGAAGCTGGACTATATGAAGGACAACATGGCATCAAGATTGGAGGAAGAGTCTTTAACACTTGTAATATGCAGATGGCACAACCATGCTTGCTGAAAATGAAGAGAACTTAAAGCTTACTAAAAGGTTAAGGACTACAGCTTTCAGTATGGCTTACTTCTCAACATAAAGAAAATGAAAATCCTCACAACCAATAAGCAACCCATCATGATAAACGGAGAAAAGATCGAAGTTGTCAAGGATTTCTTTTTACAACAAGTTGTTGGTTTTTTGTTGTTAGGTGCCATCAAGTAGGCTCCTACTCATAGTGACCCTATGTACGACAAAATGAAAACACTGTCCCAGGTCTGGTACCATCCTCACAATATTTTCTATGCTTGAGCCCATTGTCATAGCCATTGTGTTAATCCTTCTCATTTTTGAGGGTCGTCCTCTTTTTCTCTGACCTTCTACTTTACCAAACATAATATCCTTCTCCAAGGACCCATCACTTCTGACAACATGACCAAATTATATGAGATGAAGTCTGGCCATTGATTCTAAGGAGCATTCTGGCTCTCTTCTTCCAAGACAGATTTGTTTTTTCTTCTGGCAGTCCATGGTGTTTTCAGTATTCTTCACTGACACCACAATTCAATGCATCGATTCTTTAATACTTTGAAGACCAAGGTGTGCCTAACCCATGCCATGGTATTTTCAAAAGCCTTATATGCATATGAAAGTCAGACAATGAACAAGGAAGACCAAATAAGAATCGATACATTTGAATTACGTTGTTGATGAAAAATATTGAATATAATACATGGATTGCCAGAAGAATGAATAAATCTGTCCTGGAAGAAGTACAGCCAGTATGCTCCTTAGAAGCAAGAACTATGAGACTTTGTCTCTGGTACTTAGGTCATGTTATAAGGAAGGACCAGCCCCTGGATAAAGTTATCATGCTTGGTAAAGTGGAGGGTCAGCAAAAAAGGGGAAGACCCTCAATAAGATGGACTAACACAGTGGCTGCAACAATGGGCTCAAAAATAGTAACAATTTTGAGAATGGCACAGGACCAGACAATGTTTTGTTCCTTTATACATCAGGTTGTTATGAGTCAGAACTAATTTGAGGATACTTAACAACAACAACAACAAGGGCTGGATTTATAGCTTAATGAATGAGATTTCTGTTTTTGCTAGTCAGAGTAAATCTGTACTGAAGGACTTACTATGAGCTTTGGCACTATACTATGGCTTCCATACGCGATGTCATTAAATTCTCATAAATCTCTATGAAGTAGGTGTTTTTATTATCCCCATTTTCAGAAAAGGGACCTAAAAATATTATGAAAGTTTATGCCACTAGCAAGTGGTAGAGACAGGACATCCTTGACAATTTAATTTTTTAAAAAACCGATTCAGTGCCTTCTCTCCTTATTTGATTCTTCTCATAATTCTAAATTCCCATATAAGAAAAATATGAAGGTGACAGATCCCTCAGACTTGGTTTCTACAGATAATATCAAGGGTGAAATTTAACTTGGATGCCAAACCATTACCTTCCTTAACTCCCACCTTTATCACACATGGTCTTTGAGCAGACAGTAAAAAAAATAAAAAAGTTCCATCACTGGCCCTCAAACTGAAAATCTACAGTACCTATCTGCTTTGGTTCCCTTGCACCAAACCTTTAAGAACACTGACAGACACATTTTGAACATTAACGTATAGGAAAAAAAAGTTAAACATCCTTTTACAATAATCTCCTCTCATCATAGACTGGAAATTACTATCAGCTTGCCTAACATGCAGCTCCCCAACACAGTAAGTTATGTCACAGAAAACCACCAGTTGCAAGATTTGCATGTACAGGAACCAACATTTTTGTGAATTAGGCTGAGAGTAATTTTTATTTTGAAGGCTATTTCAGTTAAGTCACATAAGAATGAGAAACAAAATATATACTATAATTGGAAGTATATATGAAATTCTGATTTCTGACCTGGATCTGTTGCTGAAGCAAATTGATTTTGTGTTGTTGCTGCAGAAGCTGCTGCTGTTGTCTTGCAATCTGTGGAGAAATCGCACATGAAAATTTTAAAAATGGATTTTAGTCCTGGAGGTAAAGTACCAGTGCTCTGTTTCTTAAAGTCTGACTTGACACTTTAATGATGAAAATAAATATGGTTGTGCCTCTAAATTATCAGCAATTCATCCTTATGGGGATCCAAAGAGGTATTTATTCTTCAGGAACAATTATGCTTCCTTTGACCTAAAACAAACAAAGCCTACCACGTGGCAACAGTGATCTATTCCAGTATGAAATGTTAGAGTTGTAAAAATCCCTCTTCCTGGTTTTATATTAGGAAGGCACTTCCTCTGACATTTTCAGCCAAAGAAAGAATATTGCATAAACAGGGGTGTGGCTGTGTCTGAGCAGTTTGGTGTAGTTTAGAATAGTGTAGTTCAGTGTAGAAAGTACTGGAAGATATTGTATTCCTTAAACCAAAAAAAAAAAAAACATAAAACCAATTGCTATCATGTCGACTCAGACTCACAGTGACCTCGTGTGTACCAGAGTAGAACTATGCTCCATAGGGTTTTCAGTGGGTGATTTTTCAGCCTATTCTGGGGTGCTTCAAGCAGACTTGAACCTCCAGCCTTTCAGTTAGAAGCACAGCCTGCTAATCATTTGCAGCACCCAAAGACTCCACTGCATTCCTCAGTGAGGGCTTTATTTTTTTCCCTGATAAAAAATGTCCTTATTTCTTCTTCCTACAAATTCTTAAACCACCCACTACTCAACAAAATCCATTCTCATTTCTTTACCCAAATGATTCTTAATCGAGTCACTAATCACATCCATTTGTCTAATTCTGAACTGTTTTTCTTTTTCGAATTTCTTTGTCTTTTTCATCCTCATTTTTTTTGAACGCTCAGCAGTATTCAATACTCAAGGGCTTTCCTTTGATCCTGAACTACTTTCTTCTCTCAGCTTTAATGACATTGCACATTTCTGGTCTTGTCCTACCTTTCCAGATATTCCTTCTCAGTCATCTTTAATGGTTCTATCCAGCCATATTATGCTGTAGTTGCATAAGTCTCAGATTTATGCCCTTTTCTTTTCCCTCTTGCCTATTTTCACATGTATGCCAAGGGCTTATAAATTTGTTTCTCTAGCCTTGACCTCTGCTTTAAGCTTCAAATCCATTTATCCAACTGTGTACTTGAAGGTACTTCAAATTCAATAGGTTCAAAACTAAACCTAGAACTTTAGCCTTCCATATAGTCATCTTAAGAATTTTCTAAGCCAGGAAATAGCATAATAGTTCTCCTTTTATTTACTCTCATAACACTTTCTACATTTACTTAATAATATATCACATTATAATTTAATATTTATTTGTTTTTGATTCTTTGACTTTGCTATTACATCTCTCTGACTCCTAGGAAGAAGTTTATGAACAGATAGGGATTATGTGTATTTTGCTCACCATTTGCACAAAGTCTGATACATAAGGGGTACTGAAAAATACTTGATGAAGAATGTGTGAAAGAAGAATATTTTAAACATTTTATTACATGATATAGGGTAGAAAACCTACTAATGAAAATGCAACTCCTAAACTCAAGAAATTTATCATTCTCTTATAAATATACTCTAGTTCTTATTCTCATCATGTTATAATCACTATCATTTTCAGTGCAAAAATATTTCCTTAACTTTTGTATCTAGCTACAAATTCAGGAAATAATGGATACATGTAGAGTTAACACTGTGAATGAAAGTTAAGAACCTGTAATGCAGGTAGGTCTACATAGAGTAATTTCTTATTTCCTTTATAGACATAGGTAAAGTTCTCATTATTTTAATGATTTTATTTTATCTTAGGAATATAGTAAATGCCTTTTTTCCTGATAAAAATGTAGGGAAGAAGATGGTAGGGAAAAAAAAAATACTCTTTTCTTTAAGTCTGGTTGTTTCTTCCCAGGTATCAATATTTCCAGTGATATGTAATTCGTTTTAGTGATACCCTAAGAATATATCAAGAATCTAACTACTTTACACACTTCATGCTTTCTCCTTTTCCAAGCCACTGTCATCTCCTGCCTGGATTTGTATAACAGTTTCCTATTTTCTCTTTCTGCTTCTGCCCTTCTCCTTACAGTCTATTATAATCCAACACCTGGAGAGAGATTTTTAACATAAAAGTTGTGTGATATTACTGATCTTTTCAAAACCTGTCTCAGAATAAAAGTGAGTGTTCACAGGATGTCTGTACTACATTACTAATTACTGCCGTCGAGTAGGGTCTGACTCATAGCAACCCCTCCTTGAGTTTCCAAGGTGGTATCTCTATGGAAGTAGATTGTCCAATCTTCCTTAAAAGGAGTGGCTGGTGGATTTCAACAACCAGCCTTCTGGTTAACTCTGGGGGCACTACGCCCACAGAGCTCCCATAATTTGTCCTCCTGCTACCTCTTTGATTTCATCTCTTCCTTCTCTCTTCCTTGTCACTCCACTCTAGCTACACTGGCCTGTTGAACACATTTTCCAAGGGAATACCTGCCTCTAGGCTATTGCATTTGCTTTTCTTCCATCTGGAACACCCTTTTCCTAGGTAGTTGCATGGCTCACTTGTTCACCTCCTACAAATACTGGTCATAAAAAGATGTGACCTTATCAATGAAGTCTTTCCTGAGCATATGTTTTAAAATAGCTTATCTCTCTACCTGGCACCCTCCCCAATACCCTGCTTTGTTTTTCACCCTAATACTTTTCAACATATACTGTATTTTATTAGTTTATTTATTCATTGTCTATCTCCCCGCAAGTAAAAGTGAACACATGAGAGATGTTTATCTGTTTTATTCTCTGCTGTATCCCCAGCAACTGAGACAGACTCTGGCTCAGTCAATATTTGTTGAATAGATGAATGTGGAATTGAGTTCAGAGTTTCATAAACAAGCATCAGAATATTAGAGTTCACAGAGTAGGAGCACTGAACACTGAGTAGGGAGTGCTAGGAGAAGGCTCTCTAAGAAGATGGACTTGAGCAGAGCCTTAAGGAATAAGTATAAAATGTCTTTCACAGAGTTCCCTGTCTCCTGATGAAATGATCAGTGATCATAAAAGTGATAACTATAAATGCCGGCAGTCAATTCTCTGGGTTTATACTCACTGTAAGGCATCCTTGTGGTACAAACAGTTAAGTGAGCAGCTGCTAACTGAAAGTGTGGTGGTTCAAACCTACCCGCCAGATCTGTATGAGAAAGACTTGCAGCTCTGCTTCCATATAGATTATAGCTAAGAAATTCCTGTGGGGCTGTTCTGTCACATAGGGTTGCTATGAAGTGAAAATGACTCTATGGAACCTATCAACAACAAAACCATAGTCACCGTAGCCTACCTATGATAGAGAAAATACAGGAGAGCAGATTACACTCTAGAAACCTGACCTGTTGCTGTCACAAGGGATCTTTCCTCAGGCTGTGTAGGCGTCATTGCCCGGCATCTCTCCTACACAGTAAAGAAACTCTGGAAGAGTTTATGGGTCTCTAAAGTTCCAAGAAGAATGTCAGAGCTCTTGATGAAGTGAAAAGAAAAAAAAAAATTCTAGAATCTTCTGATGATATTCATTCAGGGAGGGCTCAGTATGTGAAAGAGAAAGAAAAAGCCTTGTTCTCCATTACAGATTGCTTAAATTTTTCAGGACAAGTTTGCCCTCAGACCCATCAGGGCAAGTAGGGATTCTCTGAAAACAAAAACAAAAACATACAGATAGACAGATACACACACACACACACACACACACACCCCTATCTGTAGGTACATTTTCAGAGGCCTCTAGGATTTTCTGGAATTCAGATGTTCAAAGGCATTGAGAATTAAGGAAGAGTACTGTTTTTCTTGATGGCCACAGGTGAGCATTCTGAAATCTTCCTTTTTCAGTTGCACATTATTATTATTATTATTATTATTATTATTATTAACTTTTTATTGCGATTTGAATGAAGGTTTACAGAGTAAATTGGTTTTTCATTTAACAAGTCATACTCATTTTGTTTCCTGACATTGATTATAATGCTTACAATATAACAGCACTTTTCTACTTCCTCCCTGTGGTTACCATTTCCCTTTGCCCTCCTGTCTTATCCATTGCTACCTTCCAAGTGTTACCTCCTGGGCAAATGCTGCCCTTTTGATCTCTTATGGTTGACTGTTCTAAGGAATGTGTGCCTATCTGGTGTTATTGTTCACTTCATAGTTCTCTATTGTTTGGCTGAATGTTGAGACAAGAGACTTGGGCCTGAAGAGTGACTAAGGCCCATGTTCTTAGGGGTTCCACAAGTCCCTCAGACCAGTAAGCCTGGTATTGTTTTTAATTATTATTTTAAGATTTGTTCCATATTTTTCTCCCACTCTATCCAGGATCTTCTTTTATGATCCCTGCCAGAGTGGCTGGCAGTAGTATCCAGCCATCATGTAGTTCTTCTGGTCTCAGGGTCATGGAGGCTGAGGTTTACATGGTCTACTAGTCCTTTGGACTAATTGATTCCCTGTGTCTTTGATTTTCTTCACTCTTCTGTGCTCTGGATAAGAAGAGACCAATAGTTGCACCTTCATTCTGAACTCTTTTGTCACAAGATTAAAGCAAGACAATATGGGACATCTACTAACAGGTAAAATACATTATTATGAATATGATGAAGCATTTCATTTTAAAAATGTCACCTTTCATTCATAAACGAAACAAGTAGGGGAGTGGGGGGCTCTTAAATGCAATGCATTCCGAGTATTTCTTCACCTTTTTTTAATGCTTTGAAAGCTGTTTAAAGGGCTCTGCAAGGATGTGTGTGGTGGTGTTAGGTGCTGTTGAGTTGGTGCTCACTCACAGTGACCCTATGTCCAACAGAATGAAATGCTGCCCCGTCCTGTGCCATTCTCACAACCTTTGCTATGTTTGAGCCCATTGTTGCAGCCACTGTGTTTATTTATCCAGTTGATACTCTTCTCTAGGGACTAGTCCATTCTAATGAATGTCCACAGTACATGAGACAAAGTCTCCCCATCCTTGCATCTAAGGAGCCTTCTGGCTGTACTTATTCCAAGACATGTTCATTCATTTTCTGTCAGGCCATGATATATTCAATATTCTTCACCAACATCATAATTTGCCAACATCATGACTGGATGTGTAGAGACAAAAACTGTTGTTGTTGTATGCTGTGAAGCCGGTGCTGACTCACAGTAATCTTATATAACAGAACAGAACTATCCCTTAGGGTTTCCTGGGCTATAGTTTTTATGGAAGTAGATCATCAAGTCCTTTCTCCTGTGGAGCTGCTGGTGAATTTGAACTGCTGAGCTTTCAGTCAGTGACCAAGTATTTAACCATTGCTCCACCAGGACTCCATAGAGACACAAATACCCATGACTAAATGAGTGCCTCACTTCCACTTGGTATGGTGATGGACTGAACACATAACATGTGATATAAAGGGATTTAGTCCAGGAAAATAGATGCCATCCTTAAATTTAAGATGACCCTTCTAAACCTGCTACCTTCCCATCAAATTACTAGCAACTTTCCTGACTTGATAGTTTGTATGTGTTGTTCCCATTTTCTAACTGTATCTTTGTTAGTTCTTATTGTCATATTTCCGCTTATAAAACTCCACAGAAGGACCACTCTTAAAAGTAACAATGACAAATTCAGTAACGTCCTGTTTGTGCTAGAATAATGACATTAATTGCCTGTAGCATTTAACACTGTTGCCTATTCTTAAAATCTTCATCTTCTCTTGTTCCTATGACATTGCACTTCTGGCTCTCTCTGTACCTTTGATTACTCTGGATATGCTTAGTTTCCTGTCCCTACGACCTATATGTCAGCATCTCCCAAGGCTCTACTCTTAGTTCCTTTCCATTTTCTCATGACACCACCACTCTAATTTAAGGCCTATCAATCTGCTCTTCCTCTTCAAGAAATACTGTGCCTTAGATATTAATATGGCTGCCTCTCTTTTATCATTTAAGCATGAGCTCAATTACCACAACCTCATAAAGATCTATCCAACCCTCCAATGTAAGAAGCACTGTCTTGCCTTACCAATGAATATTTATACATTGCTCTTTTAAAGTTTCTTTTAATTATTTATCGCTATCTGAAATTATTTTGTTAATATCTCTGTTCCTTTATTAATTGTCTCTCTCTTTGCACTAGAATTTAGGGATTTTGTCTTTGTCTTCTGGTTAACTGCAGCAGTCTCAGCAGTTAGTATAGTGCCTGGAAAGTAAGAGGCACTCAATTATTATTTCTTGAATAAATGAATAACTCATATCTGCTCCAATGGTTTAAACTTCCACTATCATGTACATAATCTAAGAAATTTAGCTCAGCAATCCTCTCTTCCACACTGCTGATTGTTATTTCTGTCTTTCACAAACTTCCAGTTGGACAATAGTTCTAAATCAACATGTATAAAACCATCTTATTTTCCAAATTTGCCCTTCTATTTGCCCTCTTGACTTCTGCTACTCTGTTGAAGATATCTCTCATTTCTTCTATTGCTCAGGCTCAAAACCTTTCCACTCTTTTTTATCCACTCAAAAAAATTCTATTTACAATAACTCTTTTGCCTGTTTATACTTTCCATCTCTTTGTTCACAGTCATCCATCCACCCAGTTTACTCTACCCATTCATTCCTTATTTAGATTATGTAATAGCCTCCTAAATGAACTGCCTGCCCCATAATTATAAGTTCACTTCACTTGTTAAATCCTATCTGTCCTTTAGAACTCATCTCAGATATCACCAGTTTCATGAAATCTTTCATAATGTTCTGGACTGGAAATGTTTTTTCAATTCCTTTTTGTACTTTGCTCATGATCTATCAAATTTCACCTTGATTACTGTTACTTCTGCTTTACTTAACCACCATAGTCATTAAGATTCTTAAGATCACAGTTTTTCATTTGTTTGTTTTGGTCTTTTTCTTTTTTCATTTATTTGGAGTGAGGGATATTCCCAGTCATCTTTGTGTGCCCAGGATAGTGTAGTATAAATACCAGGCAAGGAAATCGTTTGTGTCTCTAGTTCTTACTTACCTGTTCTTGTTGCTGTTTGGCTAACTCCATTTGCTGGCGCTGCTTCTCAATCTGAGAGGCTGCCAATTTCTTCTGCTCGTCATGGGCAGCCAATAGCTGCTCTCGTAAGCTAGTCAGTTGATTGATCATACCCATGAGTTGCCTCTCTTTCTCAGCTAGGCTCTCGGGAGTCCCTGAAAATAATATGGTGATAAAACATGAAATGAGAAATGGGAATAGAGTAATTTTTCAATGACAATATCTCTGCTATGTAAAGAATTATTCCAAATACAAGGTTCAAAACACATATACATAAACAAACATATCCCTCACATCTTTAAGACTTTTTCATTCAACAGTAAAAATGATAGCTATTATGTGTTAAAATACACTATAATGAGCAAACAATGATTTTTGTTTATAATGACAAGTAATACTCTAGCTTTTTTTCTTTGATTTTTGCAAATAAATAAAGAATTGTTAGCTGAGCATCTACTATTTTCAATGTTCTATGTGAGGCTGTGGACAATAAAAAGATTTCTAAAGCATAGTTCTTGGGTTTTAGTATTTTTTTTAATCTAATTAAAATAGTAAGATAAAACATGATTAAAAACCGTAATTATTAAATAAGAGATCAAGGCATATGTATCAATAATATGATTCTGCTATACTTAAACTGAATATTTAAGAATCAGTATCAAATAATCCCATATTAAAGGGGGGGGGTAAAGAATCTGTTTAGTCAAACAATGTCAAGACTATTTTCCCTTGTGCCACTCAGAAGCTCTCTACAAAAACCAAAATATAATTAACAAGTAAAATGTTTAAGTTTGAGAACACAAATTTAGGCTCACACACAATGACTTTATGTGGTTGGCAAACTAACAGATCACATTGTGGACACCTGAGATTATATATAAATCCAAGATTTGGAGAAGTAATGGTAGTCATTTAAAATAAACAGCATACTTAACTAGTTAAACACGACAGTGAATTTTCTTAGGTTAAAATAACCATTTGATACACAGGAAATGTGAGCTCACTGAAAGACAAACAATATCACTTTTAATTATTCTTCTAAAATTCACTAGACAGACAAGACCTCTGTGGTAAAGTACCAGCAACAGGAGAGAACACACTTTTTAATTACAATTTTCACTACATATCTAAGACACTAAGCAGTATTTTAATAATGGATTTGCCACATGTATATGTAATTAGATAGAAGAATCTGTTATAACTCCGTCACCCTTCCCTAACCCATTGCATTTTTCCCCACCAATCTGTACAGAAAAAGCATGTGCCTTTTCAGGAAGTAAGAGCTATAGTTAGTGGATTATGATTTTCATGTGCCAATTTGGAATGGAAATAAAGTTTCTAATGCATTTTAGACAAACTAGAGAACGAATCAGGAAAATAAAAAATCTCTGTACATAAACTTATGCAAGAAGACCATGTCTTATACTCTTAATTAATACCACCAAGCAATGCTCAGGGCAGATGTGCAATAAATATTTCCTAATAATTTATTATACCTCAAATATTTGGATTCTATCACTAGAGAGGAACATTTACTCTGAAACGAGTAACTGCCTGACTGCTGTAATTAGAATCCTAATATTAAGGGAAGCATTTTCAGATGTTCCCACTCAATGCCAGTAGCATATACACCACTAAATTGCCTCCCCCCTGCCCCACCCCAGCCAAGAAGTGACAACTAAAAATGTTTCCAGACATTGCCAAATTTCCACTGAGGAAGCAAAATCCCCTCCAGTTGGGAACCACTCCACTCACAAAGCCATGTCATTGGCTTTTTCTTTAATTCATTCACAATGTATTTACAGAGCAGAACAATTCCTGTATGCTCACACATTTCTAGAGGTTAAGGATAATGCAATGGACAAACCAGAAGAGGGTGCCTTCTTCATGGAACTTACTTTTAAATGGAAAAGTTTTTTTTTTTTTTTTAATGTATCTAGATAGTAACTTAAATGCCAGCTCCTCAGTGGGTATTCCCTGAACACTGAAATCATGCAACACACTCTTCCATTTTCTATCTATCAATATTAAGGGTAAAACTGCTGTAGAAAGCAATTAAATATCTGACAAATAGCTATATCTTTCACCACTGTCACCCTATGCATCGATGGATGTTTTGTTCTGGGAACATTATGAAACAGATGTGTGCATTATTACTTTTGTAGTGAAAGCAAAAGTCAACCTTGTTATCTTTTTTTTTTTTTTTTTGAACAGCATGGCTCTAAGAAATATTAGAAATTTTTACTTTTTAATGAAGATTGTCATTTTATGAATTTTTCCCAAGAATGTTGTTCCATGGACTCATTTGGAAATTATACTTAATATGTAAAACCCACAAAACCACATATTCCACCTCACCAGCATTAATTGGGAAGGATCAAAAAACAAATCAGAAAACAATAGATATTAGTGAGATTGTGGAGAAACTGAAATCCTCATCCATTGTTGGTGAGAATGAAAAATAATGCAGATGCTGTCAGAAATAGTTTGGTAGTTCCTCAAAAAGTTGAACACAGTACTACTATATGACCCAACAATCCCAATCCTAGGTATATATCCAGAAGAAATAAAAGCATGACAGAAACAGAATCCTGTACACCAATGTGCATTTGTTACATTTATCACAAAAACCAAAAAGTGGAAAAGCCAAAATGCCCATCAACAGATGAATGAACAAAATATAGTATTTACATAATAAAATATTCAAAAAATAAAACCAAACTCATTGCCCTCCAGTCGGATCCAATTCATAGCGACCCTTCCTTGGGTTTTGGAGGCAATATCACTACGGAAGTAGATTGCTTAATCTTCCTTCCCAGGAGTGACTGGTGGGTTTGAACCATCAGCCTTCTGGTTAGCAGTTAAATGCCTTAGGCACTATGTCATTACTCAGCCATAAAGAAAAAAAATAAGGAGTTTTTTTTTTTTTGTTTGATCTATGCTACAATGTGGATGAAACTTAAAATATTATGCTGAACCAAAGAAAAATAAAATTCAGTCACGAAAGAACAAATATGATATTATCTCACATATATGAAGTAAGGGAGCTCTGGTGGCGTAGTGTCTAAGGCATTTGACTGCTAACCAGAAGGCTGGTGGTTCATAACCAAATATACAGAAACCGAAGATTACTAGTGATTACCAAGGGTAGGAAGAAGGGGAAAAGGTGGAATTTTGCTTAGTTTATATACTGGTGGTAGAATAATTAGGAAAAGGAAAGCAATAATGATTGTACAACATGAAGAAGGTAATCAACATCACTGAATTATACATATAGAAACTGTTGAATTGGCAAAAGTTTTGCTGTATATATTGTACTACTACAACAAAAACAAAGTAAAAACCAGCTGTTGTTTTATTTTTAATACTGTATTAAATTTGTTTCATTTGCAGACCTGAACACAGTCATCTCAAAACATCACATTTTTCATTTGTCATTCGTCAGGTATGTACTGGATTCCTAACTTTGGTCCAACGGTATGATTAACAGTCTACAACAGTAAGGAAGGTAAATAGCCTAACAAAATAGAATATTGCCTCTGTGCTAGGAAGAGTTTTAAGTACAAAATATCATGAGTGCAAATCTGTAGGGCTCTTTATCTTGTTGTGCTGAGTGTGGAAATGTTTTAAAGGATTTTAAAAAAAATCACCCAGTGCGATTTTATTGGCTAGGTGAGAAGTGCAGTCTTAGAAGCCAGGAAGTATTCATTCAAAATTTTGCCACAACTAATGGTATGTAATTTTGGACAATTAATCTCTCTGAGTCTCAATTTCTTCATATATAAAATGGGAATAAAGTGACTTTGCTATCATAATTTTCCAAGGGAAATCTTTAACAAGTACCTGTCACATAATTAGGCATGTAATCAATAGTAATCTGCAACTTCTATAAAAATGAACAGATGAGGAAATAAATAAAATGAGGTAAGCTGATTTCCAAAAAGTCAAACCACAAGTACTTGGAAAAATTAGGGCCATATGACAAAAAGTCTTTTTGACTACACCACACTTCCCTACTAAGAGAAATGTTAGTTTAAAACAGGAAAAATATTTTAGGTTAATTGCATTATTCAATGATCTGGATAGTATTTCAATAGCTTTGGAGTCCTTGCCTTCAAGAAAACAAATCATGTCTTTATAATTCTTTTAATTTTAGAATCTTCAAGCCCCTGGCACAAATGAGTATTTGTTATATGAATGAATACATTTTTAAATGGAAACTATACTGAGGAGAGTATATGTATTTTTAAACATAGAACCCAGAGTAAATAAGAGTTATTATTATGTTTAAAGCATACAGTTATTAAGTACATTCTTTAAAAGTAATGTTAACTTTCTTATTTATGGTCCGGATCATTAATTTACACATCAACTGATCCAGTTGTTGAGTAGTCTCTTCTCTCCCCTTGCTGGGGTTTAGACTTTGGCATGAGGATGCTGGCATCCTGAGAAACAGAAAGTCACTTTTTTTTTTTTTGTTTGAGAAGTCACTTTCAGCTTTTATAGATATTGCCAAACTTATTTTGAAAACTTAAAATGCTGTGTGCCAGCAGCCTTTCTTTAGTTCTTATGAAGTAGTTTTTACAAAAGTGAAAAAAATCACTCATCAGCAACTACAGAGGAACAATAGTACAAGCTTAGTAGATTAAAAACATTAAACATTTACTCTATTTCAAGTAAATGACTATATGTTTTGTTCCTTCTTTGTGACAGGCTCCTGAATTGAACAAATTCCAGGTCCAACAGTTCCCTCAGAAAATAATCAACATTTCAATTGCTTTGAGAGAATGTGCACACATACATGTTTTTAGGGTAATGTGAAATAGTTAAAAGGCTGAATTTGTAAAGAATGGGTTGAAAAGAACTTTCTAAATGATAGAACCTCTTAGATATCTAAATGCGGAAATTTTAGTTTCCATGGTTTAAATTTACCAAGAATCCCTTACTAGATTTACTGCTTGGGGTCTGATTCCTATCCCAAGTCTACTTCTTTTCAAATTGTCAAATGTCATTTAAAAAGAATTATTTCTTTCTTGCCACAAACTGAATCGACACATTCCTTTTATCTCAAAACTGTACATGCCACCTGAGAGATTATCCATTTTAATCCACACATTGAATCTACATAGCATTTGTCTTTAATTCATGGGCTCTCAAAGGCTATAGTATTGCTGAATGGATTATATCTTTAAATTGACTAGTGACAGTTCTAGAGCTCTTTGGTATTTGACCTTATGCCCCATCTTCTAGAAAGAACAAGATTATAGCCTTCAAAAAGCCAATAACGTATTATGCCAAATGCAGTTGACATTTTCCATAACATCAGCTACAACACTTTTGCAGGCCTCAATTAATTTTAGTTATATAAGAAGCTATGCATTCTGAGTAGGGTGAGGAAAGTCCATCAGGGATCTCAGTGGCACATAACCCAGGCTCTAAAGAACTCTTCAAACAAAGCAGGTGGAAAAGAATGCTCTAGATGTTTCTGAGTGACCCTGCCAGAACACCTCTCAATGTCCTACTTTTATAAATACATCAAAACAAAAATATTTATGAGAGAATAGTGCATGCAGTTATTTGTGTTATAATTTTACAAACACATATTAAGTAAGGAAAATATGAATTTTGCCATTACTTTGTTAAGAAATAAATGACCTGTTTTGATAAGTCAAAGCTACCATGGACCCCTAGATACAGCCCTCAGGTAAAACACGAATGAAATGACCTGACCTTCAGTATAATGGAATTTCTCGCTAGCTGATAAAATTGTGTAACACTCTTGGTCACTAACTGGGGCACAAGTGCTGCTGTTGTCACTTCTTAATACCTATGGGACTATAAAAGCTAAGTCCTCACCTTTCACACTACTGTTATTTGGTGTTCCGCTAGAGAGAAGGGCAAAAACTGTAAACTGGCCAGTTATATTATATGGCTGTTTAGGAAAAAAAGGAGACAAATAATTCCTTCAGGGAGTAAAGAGTAAATCAGTTTATAAAATATCTTAACTGTATGCTGTTGGAATAACCTTTTAGTCAAACTGTTTTATTCCACAAAACTGTATTTAGTGTATTTATGCGTGTATTCATTAGATGTTGTTTCTAATGCAACTTTAAAACCTAATTATTTCATATTTCCAAAGCACCAGAGCATAAAATTGTATAAATTTTAACAGGAACAATAGTCTACATAAAAAACAAATATCTGCTTTCAGAAGTAGGTGACCTTTATTATCTCACACTGTTTCTTAAAAAATGAGATTGATTTTAAGTGGGTATGAGAACTTTACTGACAATTAAACTATGTAAGGGAGCTATGTAAATTAAATTTTATTTATTCTCCCATTCAAAAATGTTTATCACTTTTACTTTCTAAGTATGCAATGGTAAAAAATATGTTTTTAAACTTTGCCAAGCTGTATTTTTTAATATTTGTCCAAATACCCTGAAAGCAACTTACTGATAATAACTTAAAGTCGGTACTTTGGTACTGAGCTCAGTCTTAACTTGGCAACAATTTTAAACATTTAAGAAAGGGATGCGTGCACACGTGCGTGCATACGTGCGCACACACACACACACATGTTCCAAGCTAATTACCACTTAAGTGAAAACTGGACAGCTTAAAAGTTTAAATGGAAAAAAAGAAAGTTTCAATCCACATGAAGACCCTGTAAATACTTAATAAAGCCTGTAAACATCCTAATACATGGAATGGTTCTATTCAAAAACATTGTTTAAATTGCCATTACCCAATAGTTGAATAAGTTAAGATTTTAAAAACTCATACTTATCCTTCCCTTTCCTCCCTCCTCCAAAAATGGTGTACGTGTACATGAGACTTTATTTGCCTCATTAAAAAGAGCTGCCAAACAGCTCTGCCTTTGTTCACGTCTAATTTCTTCTGGGGTGGCATAAAAACCACATTCCTGGGCACTACATAAACACCGTGCCTGACCCCCCAAGAACCTTCAAGTCAAATTCATTTACCCCCACAGGGCAACACACTATTGTATCCTCTCTACTTTCTAGCCACCTATGAACAATGGATAGTAATTGCAACTGTCACGGGCAGTCAGTAGAAAAAATAACTCAGCTCGTATTTTCCCAGTTTACTGCCAAACCTGATCCAAGCACCTAATAACCATGCCCCCAACAGAAGAAAGACCTACAGTTGCTTTTAAAATGCATCAGAAAACAGCTTTTTGTACAGAACCAGAGAACAATAACCAAACTTGTGGTCTGAATGTGAAGCTTAAAAAACTCAAAATTAAAGACAGAAACTTCTTTTGTGACAGTACGTGGCTTCCTAAACTAACCCCCAGGCAAACCTGAAAGGACAGCTGAGCCTCTTTCCTCTAAGCTTATCATCACTGTTGTTGCTGCTTTTAAGTTTGACTTGTGAAGGAAAACGAGAGAGGGAAAAAATGTTTGTCCTCCAATGGAATGAGATCACAAAGCTTGGAAAAGGTGGTCTCTGCTCTACTTTGTTATTACCTAGGTCAAAGGAGAATAAAGAACCTTGGAGAATACAATTCTATACCTCAAGTGCAAATAGGTTAAAATCAATCAAAATAATACTAAAGGCCTTGCTGTTTCAGAAAATGAAACTTCTCAGTTTTCTTTAAACTTTGTCTTCAAGCCCTTTAAACCCAAAACCCATTGCCGTCAAGTCAATTCTAACTCATAATTACCCTATAGGACAGAGTAGAACTGCCCCATAGGGTTCCTAAGGCTGTAAATCTTTACAAAAGCAGACTGTCACATCTTTCTCCCACAGAGAGACTGGTGAGTTCGAACCACCAACATTTCAGTTACCAGTCAAGTGTTTAACCTGCACTACCAGGAGTCGTTAAGCCCTTTAAGGCACATCAATTATTATACATCTGAATTTGATGAAATTTCATTGTAGATTTTGGTTATCAAATTTCTTGAATAGCACCTATTCATTCTCCCACTACCCATTCACATCTAATCATTGCCTACTATATGTAACTCCATCTAATCATTTAACTGAATGCTTAATGAAATATTCAATCAAACATTTTCTGGAAATTTTAAATATCCAGATATTAGGTGTCATGTAAGCCAAACATTTGAGAAGACTATGTTCTGCCTTTCTCCAGGATGCTCAAGGTAGTGCAGCCTTAAGAAAGGCAACTGCCCCTCTCATTGGGAGAACACATGCACATATACACATAGGCAAAGAACTTATTCATACTTTGCCATGCATATGAATGTAATTCTAAAGTTAAATATATATTCAACCTCAATCAAAATACACACTGTAATAATATAACTAAATATTTCAATATTGAGAAGTATCTTGCTGTTACTCATTTTTTTCCCTCAAAATTAATCCTATTTTACAACTCAGAATCCTAAGTATCCTATTGGCAAGAAATAGAAATCTATAGATTGTCTACTATCCCTTGAGAAAATATGCTTTTAAATTAATTGAAAGGCCCCATTTGATTCTATTTTTATATGAGAAAATTAAATCTGCTCTTGTCATTAGTAAGTTTATTAGAATACGAATATTCAGTGTCTTCTAAAGTCCACTTAGAAATTGTCTTTTAGTTGCATGTAACTGCTGATTCAAATAAAACAAACCAAAAATATTACATTTGTGAGTATAAAACAACATTTATTTATGCCTTACTCATTCATCTCATTTTGGGTTTTAACTGTAGGTTACGTATATGTTTATTTCCAATATGTAGAATATACAAACTCACTACATAAGTTGCAGTTTTTAACCTTGATAAAGGTATATTCCCACTTATAGGATAAACCACTTAAATAAAAAAGGAAATGATGAAAACCAAAGTTTGTTAAGGATACAGTGGGGTTATTCTGTTAAGACAACATAGTGTTTATCCTATAAGGTACGCAGAGAAAATAGGAACCCTGATATGCCCCTTTCAGGGTAGAAAGAGAAAACACTAGAGACAGAAAATGCATGAGACAGAAAGGGAGGGTCAAAGCAAAAATATTTATCACCATTTATGATTTCAAATATCAAAGTCATTTTGGAATATTTTAAATCAAAATAGTCACAGGCACATTACCTTTTATTTCGCCAAAGTTCCCTGATCCCATTGCAAGAAGCTTGTCCTTCCAGTCCTTCGAGAGTAGCTTTTCAATACTGGGGGTTTCTAAATAAACAAGAAGAAAAAAAAAAAAAAAAGTAAGCAAATCAAAACGAGTATGTTTACAATAGAGCTCATTAAAAGTCTATCTGCTAAAAATAAGGCCATCCCTATCTGGGCCCCAGTCCATGATGACTTCATCAACAAACTGATAAGAAGGGAGGAAAAAAAAGAATGTCTTTTGTCACCTGCTGTTTCAAAATCATTAGCTTTTTCCTCTTGCGGAACAAAGCCATACTAATTCTTTATGACAATGGGTACATATAAACCTGCAGTTCATTGATTTTCAATTTGGTGAACAAATTCCTGCTATAATGGATGCTTGTCAATTTCAGGGTGTTAGCCCACAGTCAAAAAATAATTATGTTGATAAAATGTGAGCAAAAAAGAAAAAAAAAAAAAAAAAAAAAGACAAAGAATTAGCTCTTAAATCTGCTACATGTAATTATATCCCTCTGTGTGTTTACAGTTACATCCACTTTATAATATGTGTTTAACATTGTGTGCTGGTAAGCACACCAGCACACTGTGGGAAGATTTGCCAGTACTTCGAATATTAAAAAAAAAAAAAAAAAAAGTTGATATAAAAGAAGATTTAAAACGATTGCAAAACCTAGAGAAATAGCTAATGTCTACAATGGAAACCTATTATTTGCTTATCTCAGATTTGTATCACACTCTTTTAAAATGCCCTGTATTGGGAAAGGGCACATACATTTTACAGAGCAAGGTAATACATTAGTCTGATATTTGTGTCTATTTATCACATGGTTTTTGTCCTCTCCCTTTGTGTTGAATTTTAATGTATAAGTAAATGTAGATGCTAACAAAATTCTCAAACATTAAACTCAGTTCCAAACAATGTAATTGTATATTCTTGTCAGCATTTAGATGGGTACACAATTACAATGGCTTTCAATCCCACGATTAGCACTGCATTCAGTTAGAAAATGGAGTGTACTAAAAGATAAGTGTCCCAGTATGTGCCATCTAAATAACAATACCCACACTTATTATCTAGATCTAAGACATACACTGCCATTCTCCACATTGGTGTTTATGTGTATTTGTGTTTGTTCAGGCATTTGTTTACCCCCTACTAGGAGCATAAAGGGAGTACATGTTAACTTATCAAAGGGACCGTCTGGCCTAGAGACCATAAGATTATTAGAAACTGGTTAATTTTCCCCACAGTAAAATGCATTTTAAGGAGCCTTCGTCATTGTCTTTGGTTAATGTTGTCTTTTTTTCAGGGCCTCATCTTAACAGCGGTAAGTTACCAGAGTCGCAAAGCCTGTATGGAGTTTTCAAAAGAGCGGAAGTGCAGGTTTCCTTGGAAAAACTGCAATGGTATAAATATTTCTAACCCTCAACCCAAAAAAAACCCACTGCCGCCGAGTTGATTCCGATTTGAATAAAATAAAACAATGAAAATCTCTGATTGACCACTGCTTTACCTAGTCAGCATATACAGGTAAAATACAGAACCACATACCACAACTACTATGTCAAGATTTACCTATGTAATGTGTGAATTGTTTTTTTTTCCTTTATAACAAAATACATTTCTATCTTCACACTTAAGAAATATATTAAACAATTCTTTTATTTTTTTAAATACCCTATGTTTATACATAATGTTTTGAAAATAAAAGCATGTCTATATGTAATAAAACATTAGGTTTTCTGAGTATAATCAATATGCCTATTTGGTGAGGCTTTAAAAGTAAATTTTAAAACCTGTCAGGATTTCCAACATTTCTACATTCCCAGTAATTTTTTAAACTTTATCAGAATAGGTCAAATAAACACCACTTTCTTTTTTTTTTCAGGCCTTTACAAAAATTCTTGAGGAGCATGTAAACAGGGCACAGCCAACATGGTATGTGCAATTGAGTACTGTCAGTCATTAAAAGCTAACAAACCTTTGCAAAGCAGGAATGCTGCAATAGAAATCCATTGTGCCCTAACAATAGGCCCCTGAACCTTCCAGCACCAAAAGCAGACCATTTTACTTTTAAGGCTATTGTCTGCAAAGTCCATGACAAAGCTTTTCCCCTGCAGCTAGACAAAATATTCACTGTAGTATGCTCATAAAGAAACAGAAGTCTTCTGTCTAAGTTGCAGAGTTAAAGAAACAGCCGCCAGATTTCTGAAACCTGTAGAACATTCTTGGCCTCTTTATTACTACATAAAGATATAAGGCTCAAATACAGAGTCACTTTTTTCAAGTACCTGACTTTTAGCATATACTACTGAAAAATGAATAACTTCTTCAAGATGAGGTTATTTGGAAAAGATAAAATCAGAAACATATCTAACTGAATTTGCCATGTCTATGGATACATAAAGACACTGTTGTTGTTATGTGCCATAGAGTCGGACCTGACTCATAGTGACCCCTCCTTGGGTTTCCAAGGCAGTATCACTACGGAAGGAGATTGCCCCATCTTCCTTCCGAGAAGTGGCTGGTGATAAAGACACTAATAGTTGCTATTTAGATGAGGCATATACCTTAAATTTAGACTTGATAAACATTTATCGAGTAGCCTAGATGCCAGGGACTATGCTAGATGCTTTTACCTGTGTTCTCTCATTTAATCATAACAACCATATGAGGACTTGTGTTAGGTTATTTTATCTTTCTAACAGGCTTAAAAACAACTATCAAAAAACAGAAACACAAGAAAAGGGCTGATGTGATATTTCACAAACTGTATTAGGCAGAGTTAAGGTTTGATAAGGTTTGAAAAAAGGTTTTTTTTTTTTCTTTCCACAAATTCCTAATGCTCTTGTGGACAATGAAATTATAATGATAGCTATTAATTTGAGGGGTAAGTACTAAGTCGTACAGCAGGTCACTTGCATCTGGTATCTCAAATTTCTAACAATAATCTGGATGAGATACTGGTACATCTGTTTTGATCCCTGTCTGTGGTCCAAATGGTTAACTTAGTTGGCAGCTAACTGAAAAACTGGAGGTCTGAGTCCACCCAGAGGTGCCTCAGAAGAAAGGACTGACTGACGTTCTACTTCCAAAATTTTGCCACTGAAAACTCTATGGAGCATAGTTCTACTTTGACACATATGGGGTCGCCAGGAGTTGCAATTGACTTGTCGGCAAATGGTTTTTACATCTATTTGATAGTTCAAGAAACCAAAGCTTAAGGAAATATCTTGACTTTCTTATTACAGAAAAAAAAAAAAAAAACTGCCATAGAGTCAATTCTAATTCATAGCGACCCCTATTGGGTTTCTGAGGTGGTAAATCTTTATGGAAGTAGATTGCCCAGTCTTGCTTCAGCGGAGTGGCTGGTGGGTTTGAACCACCAATTTCTGGTTAGCATTCAGCTGTCTTAGGCACTGTGCTACCAGAGCTCCTAAGTTCAACCTACTGGGTCCTAAAGACTTTGCTCTTTCTAGTACACACACATTACTTCACTTCATTTGCAAAACAATCCTATATAGCAGGAAAAAAATTATTGCTATTAACTCCATTGGAGGATGGAGTAAAAAAGGATGAACTGAATTCCCCAGAGTAATGACCACCCATGAGTAGCAATAGAGGGATTGAAAATCAAGATTTCTTAAAATTCTCATTAACCTCAGGATATACTCCTAGTATATGACTTTGCTGTTTAGCATTCTGGACAACTTAAAGAAAACCTATGACCTACAGGCAAATATATTTAATACTTACATAGCAGATATACAGTAACATGGCTTCCATTTTTTTTATATATACTAGAAGGATATTTGGGCTATAAATCAAACAACCAGTGTTCTCTAGATCTTCTGGCTAGATCACGGATGTTAAGCACATCACTTTATCTACATAAGCCTCTCTACCTGAATTTCTGTAAAACGAAGCACTTCAAAAAAATCCATAACCAGCATTCTCCCAATGCTACCAGTTCATTTCCATGAACAAATGGAAACAAATCTCACACTAATGAATGCAATAATTCTCACACTAATGAATGCACCAATAATTGAATTTCTCTGGAAAATAGTAAAGGTTCCAGTAAAATCATGATTTAGAAATGAAAAAGATGAAATGACAAAATCCCAATTTTTATGATACACCTGTTCATTAATATGTGAATGTAAGTGAAAGTTGACACAATTATAAGTGCTGCTCATTTGCTGATGGAGTAAAATAGATTGCAGTAATTTACAAATGTCCAAATTTTGTAATATCCATAATTGTTATGTTAACGTATGTCATATATTTAATTTAAAGACTTTTAAAGATTTGACTAAGATGTGCTTCTCTTGAAGTCTATTTATTCCAAGCATTGGAGTATCATGATTACTTTCAAATGAGGAATTGAGGATCCCTATATACTTTAATGGGAGCTCAGGTGGAATAGTGCCTAAGGCATTTCACTGTTAACCAGAAGGCCGCTGGTTCAAACCCACCAGCCCCTCCTTGGAAGGTTGTTGGGCAATGTACTTCTGTAATGATACTGCCTTGGAAACCCAAGGAAGGGTGGCTATGAGTCAAATCCAACTCCATGGCAGTGCATTGTGTTTGCGTTATATATTTTAATATGGTGTTACTGTTGCTATGTGCTATCAAGTCAGACTGACTCATAGCGACCCCTCCTTGGGTTTCTGAAGTGGTATCACTACTGAAGTAGATTGCCCAACCTTCCTTCCAAGGAGTGGCTGGTGGGTTTGAACCACCAGCCTTCTGGTTAGCAGTTAAGTGCCTTAGGCACGATGCTACCAGACCTCTCTATAGGGATCCCTGATTCCTTATTTGAAGGTAATGCCTATATATTTTAATATACTCATGTAGAGTTGATTCAACTCATAGTACCCTCTCCAGGGGTTTCTGAGGCGATATCTCTATGGAAGTAGATTGCTCAATCTCCCTTCTGGGGAGTGGCTGGTGGGTTTGAACCACCAGCCTTCTGGTTAGCAGTCAAATGCCTTAGGCACTATGCCACCAAAGCTGTCATTAAAATATATAGGGATCCCTAATTCCTTATTTGAAGGTAATCATGATACTCCAATGCTTGGAATAAGTAAACTTCAGGGGAAGCAAATCTCAGTGAAATCTTTAAAAGCCTTTATATTAAATATATGACATACGTTAACATGACAGATACGGATATTACAGAATTTGGACATTTGTAAATTACTGCAATCTATTTTACTCCATCAGCAAATGAACAGCACTTATAATTGTTCTGTCAACTTTTACTTTACTTACATTCACACATTAATGAACAGGTGTATTATAAAAATTGGAATTTTGCCATTTCATCTTTTACATGGTGGCATAGTGGATAAGGCACTTGACTGCTAACTGAAGGTCAGCAGTTCAAACCCACCAGCTTCTCTTCAGAAGGAAGACAGGGTGATCTACTTCCGTGAAGATTTACCGCCTCAGAAACCCATTGGGGTCGCTATGAGTCGGAAATGACTTGATGGCAGTGAGTTTGGTTTTTATATTAAAATAAGTGTGATGAATAAAAATAACTGTTATTATTTGCATAGATTTCAATTTACAGGATGCTGTCATTGACAACATATCTGTCAATGGCACTACTACTATCACATCCATTTTGCAGGTGAGGAAACTAAGGTCTGTAAGATGAATTGCCCAATATCACCCAGCCAGAAAGTGAAACAGATGAATACAAAACCAGGTTCTCTTAGTTCAAGGGTCTATTCTTTTCAGGGTAAAGGCAAATGTGTATATATATTAAAAGAAAAAATAAAATAAATGTTAAGAAATAAGCCATAGGATAAATTAGAGAGAAATAAAAGATATCCTTCATTAGTAAACACATTAATATGAATCTAATTGGATTACTTTTGTCTCTTTCTGCCATCAGGAATCTTTTGATATATTTGCTTGCTTTTCCCTTCTCACCCTTGCCTCTTTTGCTCACATGTGCTTCTTCACATCAATGCCTGTGGCAATCCCCACCAGTGAATAGCCCCCCCAACTGTGCTAGCTATTGTTACAACAGCATCCTTCCTCTTTAAGGTCTGTTCATTCCTTATAACTCTCACTCCTTTTTCCCTTCAGTGCCAAACCCTCTTAAGACTTACTCCCTCATCTGGAACAATGAGACCTAGAGACTCATGCCAACATATTGTAATTCTCCAACAAGCTGCCAGTGCCAAGAATTAAACCACATTCGCTCCAGTGCAGTAGCTTTACACACAAGCTCAGGTTTTTGCTTTGTGTTTCTGTAGGATTTATTTATTTATTTTTGTCCTTAATCTACCTCAAACTGCTATGGCAGAGTTCACTGAAAAAGTGAACAAGCAAAAAATACGTATGTATAATATTTGACTTTTTAAACAAAGTCCCAGGAGTTAGATCATACCAAATCTACTACTGTTTATACTTTAATTTTGTAGCTTAACTAAACTCTGTTGTTCCTGACATGTGATAGGATACACATTTAGGAATGGGAGTCCTCTTTGGGAAGAAACAACAGTATGGCTGAACTTCAAACTATGTCAACAAGGAAAGGCATAAGTATATTCTTCATATCATAAAATCAGAATTTTAGAGCAAGAAAGAATCTTAAGGTATCATTTAGATAAGCAATTCATAAAAGTAATTTACTAAAACATAATATCAGACATAAAAGTTTTTACTTAAAACTAAAAATAAAACAAAATAAGCATTCCATTTTCATGTAAATCTAATTAACACTAAACAAATTTAGATTTATTTTTTACAAGATTTAGATCTTTTCATATGCTAACAGACTGCCAATCTTTAAGTGAATTATGGATTGATTATACAGTTTTCTGTTATATCTGACCAAGAATATTAGTATTGGGAGAGTACTGTTTTGCTCAATACAATTTGGGTAATACTAATCTACATCAAATCTTCCTTCAACAGACTGAAAAACTGTAAATAAAAGAGAGGTTAAACAACTTGTCTAAAGTCACACAACTATCAGTGATAAAGCAGAGTGGGAAGCCTAACTCCTGGTCCAATGCTTTTGTCAATATACCTCGTAACACCTCAAGGTCTTTTAATGTAAACTCAGAACTTTTTAAAAATGCAATTTTGATTGGCCCCCTCACCTAGTTTTAGTTAATAGCTTTATGATAGGTCCCTGTGGTTAGGATTGTTGTTGTTGTTGTTGTTGTTATGTGCTGTCGAGTCGGCCCGACTCATAGCGACCCCTCCTTGGGTTTCCGAGGCAGTATCATTACGGAAGTAGATTGCCCAACCTTCATTAGGTATTGTTAATTCAATATTTTCCTCTTAGAACCTTTTACCTGATGGCCCCATGAAACTGAAGAGTAAGTTTGTGCCTTTGGTCAAACATATTTTTCTAGTTTCAACAATTCTCTATGTTTCCTTTAAACTTATTATATAACTGATAATAAGATTATCTATTTTTGTATGGGAGATGAGCCTAACTCTAGAAATCATGTATTAATAAGAATACATTCATATGACAATATCTGCAGGTCTAAACAATATTTGGAGACAATATTAAACAATGCAAAGAGAAAAATGTAATCCCTTTAACATATCTGGGAAGTTATTTATGCTTGGAAAGACAGAAGGCCTTGTAAAAGTCCCATTATAAAAGCACTATAGATAATTTGTTACTGAAGATATGAAATTCTTCTAGGAAATTAAAAGAAAAAAAAAAAACATCACAGTACACACGATGGAAGCACATCTGAAATTCCTAAGCATTAGGGTTTCAATAAGCCTTATTTTTATATGCAATTATCCTGAACTGAATTAAGCTCTGGAAATACTTTTAGTACTGCCAAAATACTTGTTTGTTTCCACTTGAAAGTTAA
Organism: Orycteropus afer afer; assembly: GCF_000298275.1. Lineage (NCBI taxonomy): Eukaryota > Metazoa > Chordata > Mammalia > Tubulidentata > Orycteropodidae > Orycteropus > Orycteropus afer. Next base: position 1,560,864 of record NW_006921758.1, on the reverse strand, counting down.
TAAGAGCTTGTTAACAGAAAAATAAATAAATAATAATTCTAGCCTGCTGACTCAAGTTTTGAAATTTTTAATGTGCAATCAGTTTTTGGAATGTGTAATACAATCATTACTCAGAGGTTTAAATTTTCTTTTTGCATAAGCTGAAATTACTAACACACCTGTTCTGTTATACCCAATCATATATCACATTTTATAATTTTTCATCACAAGTGTGCATATTCTACAATCAATATGGCATAATTGCTACATATCAGTAAATCTGGGTTTACTTCTCACAGCATGGCACAATATTTTCTACATATAAATATCTACTATGTGATAGACTGTATGCTAAGTATAGCAAGGATCGTGAGGTTGGCACAGGACTGGTCAGTGTTTCGTTCTGCTGTGCATAGGGTCACTATGAGTTGGAGCTGACTCGATGACACCTAACAACAACAACAACAACATGATAGAGTTTAATTTGTGAGTGATGGAGTAAACGGTTGTTTCATCTACTTCTTCACTCACAAAGCAAGTGCATTTCCTTACACAGACTACAACTATCTGCTTTATTCTTGTTTCAAATATTATATTACAGTAAAAATAACATAAGTTACATGAAAGTAGCATTTTAAAAATCAATTGCAAAGAATTACTCTTAATTACTATGTTATCTTCTTAAAAAGAAATAATTTAATGTCATGCAACGTGACTCCATCACTTTCTAGTTGTATGACCTTTGGCAAATAATCTAACCTCTCTATACCTCAGTTTACTCATCTGTAAGAGGGATCATAATTGCACTCATCTCATATGACTTTTGTGAGAATTAAATCAGATAAATCATGTAAAGCCCTTGAAATAGTACTGAGCTTAAAACAATACCTAATAAATGTTATTGGGAGCTCAGGTGGCATAGTGCCTAAGGCATTTGACTACTAACCAGAAGGCTGTGGGTTCAAAACCACCAGACACACCTCAGAAGGAAGATTGTGACCACCACAGAAACCCAAGGAGGGGTCGCTATGATTTGAAAATGACTTGGCGGCAGTGAGTTTTTTTTTTTTTTTTTTAATAAATGTTATCACATGGAACTAATATTACAACTACAGCTTAGTAGGCAACAATCCAAAGGAACTACTTCAAAAATCACTGCAGCTATATACATATGCTTTACCATGACTGCACTGAAACGAATCAGAAATCAAAAGCATCATTAATAGGTAATAAGTTCTATCTCTATGCATTTTATGGTAATGACCCACAACTCAGTCTTGTTGTTTAACTGCCTCTCCTATGAATTTTTTAGCTGACTCATGTCAACAAAAATGATATGGCCCCCTAGACTATGACCTTTAGACACTTGCAAACCTGGAACTGAACCCACCCCTGGGGGGTCAACTTTCAGCCAAACAACAGACAGGCCTATAAAGTGAACAATAATACCCTTGAGGAATGTAATTCTCAGAACAATCAACCATATGAGAATAAAGAGGGGCATGTGCCAAAAGCAAAACTCAGAAGGCAGTAAGGGGTAGGAAACAAGGAGGAATGGAAACAGGGAAACCGGAAAGGAAGTGTGAAGAGTCCTGCCACATTGAGGGGGCTGCAAGTAATGTCATAAATTAAAAAAAAAAAAAATATTAGTGGTTGCTCTGTAAACTTTCACCCCAAACACAACAAACACACACACGCACACACATACAAAACTCAAAGATGATATGTGAGAGTGTTGTAGTAGTAGGATGGGAAACAAATGTGTCACTTCCATTAGGTTAGTAATGAAATGACTCAAAACAACAAACACACACACATATACACACACAAATGCTGAACTAATCTAAACCTGCTTTTTTTTCCCCCTTCCCTGAACAGTTGTCTTTCTAACTTTCTAAAGATGCTATTAGGTCCTCAACAATGGCAAAAGCTTTTAAGCCAGTGCTGTTGACAAGTGGAAAGGAACAACAAATAGCTTTGTAGTGCTCTTTTCTCAGGGTCACTCAACCAACAGTAATAGTTATTATTTTTATTTATTAGCACTGTAGCCCTGTCCTCTATCATAGCTAACTCATCCTCACCCCCGTGACAGCAAAATCATTTTAACTTTTAATAAAATTGGGAGAGTGCGGCACTCCTTTGTAAGGCTCTTTGGGTAAAATGCACAGCTAATGAATATTGTCCATTTGGATCCGAATAATTTATGATGTCATCAAAGTGTGGGTGGGGAGATGTGAATCAAGTTCTAACCATTACTTACAATGAGAGGAGTTAGAATAGAGAGTAGGAGGAAGTAATGCATTACTGGGGAGAACAGGGAAGAACAGAAAAGCAGAAACAACTGTGAGAAAGAAAATTGGGAGGAAAGATGTTTATGACACATGCATAATAGGCAACTTATTAAAAATAAAATATTTCCTACAAAGACTTTTGTAATGACTTTTAATATTTCATCCATCCTATAACAAAATTTCTTAAAGAACTATTTTAAAAATGTTAAATTGCATATATTTTACTTCAAAAAATATTTGTGTATAGATGAAATAGAAAAAGAAAGAAAAAATACAAGAGAAACCTTAAGAACTAAATTATAACATATTTGAAAATTAGACACATTTAAGACAGTCTTCATTTCATAAGACAAATTTATAAACACACTGAGGAAAAGTTTAAGATGGCTGAGTGTATCATAGCTTAGGAAAAGCAAGAACGCATAGTTCCAAGCACATTATGTGTCCAATGACATATTTAAGAAAAGAATTATCTAAATGTGTATTTGGATTATAAATGAAGTAATTATTACCTACTAGGGAGAATGTATTCATATATCATTCATGTAATCATATACCTAGACCATGATTAAAAGAAATATTAATGATCATATTTGTAGAATTTTTTTGGTGGTTGTTCAAAATTGTGAAAGGCGTTGCTCGAGAAGATACAGAAAGCATAAGGATAGAATACAGCTTAACATACATTAAAATAAGAATTGCAATGCTTAAAAAAATATGACAGAATGTTTTACCACTGGAAGTGAGAATTAAAGTGCATACAGCCTGATGCTAAACCACTACACATCCTGAATCTTCTCTATCACAACATATGTGAATACAAATCACAATCTCAGCTTGCCAGATGCCTGAAAAGATACAAACAATAAAAACTGACATGATTCATATGATAAATCAGAGATTGTGATATTCAGGTAGTTGGACGTTGAGCTGAATAGCTGGTAGTAATTCAAATTACATTGTATGTGCTAATACATAACATTAGATTTAAAAATTTAAAAAAAATCCTCTGATTTCCTTGAAATCATATATTAAAATTTGCACATAGTCTTCTCAACCAAAGCAGTCCATCTGTCTTAACAACTTGTTACATTTGGTCTCTTAATAACCTTTCATGTTTTGGATTGTCTTTTTTTTTTGAGTAATTTTAGATGAGGAAATACAATAGTTTTATTTGCAAAATGGCATTTAGTTTTCACGAGTTTATACATAACCCAATCAACAGGGAAACCAGTAGTTGTGTGTTAGTTATGATAGACGGTGACCTCCAAATATTTAGAACAGCAAAAATGTCAACCTATAAGAAGAGTTCTCTTTAAGAGCTATTTTTATTCAAGAGGGAATAAGTGAAAGAAGATAAAATAAGGAAGCAAATTAAAAAAAAAAATCTGGATAAACAGAAAAAAAGAAAAGCAGGCAGTGGTTTTTACTTTTTCTGTACCAACAGATATTTACCATTTTCAGTGTTAAAATCAGAGGGCATAAAATTGGACATGTATAATCCATTGACCTATTTATTTTATTTCTAAGTTGAAAATGTATAAAACTATCTTCTTTGTCTTTAGTGGCATAATATAAGAGCTATCAAACTATTTTAAAAAATATGTATCATATGAAGATACAGATATTTCTTTTATTTTTCTCAATTTAATCACACACAATCAGGAGGCATTATCCTATTCATTTATTCATTCATTTATCTATCATCTTTTAAGCACCTGGTGGCACAATGTTTAAGCAGTTGGCTGCAAACCAAAAGGTTAGTGGTTCCAAGCCATAGGCCTCTCCATGGGAGAAAGATGTGATAGATAGTCTGCTTCTGTATAGATTTACAGCCTTATAAGCCCTATGGGGCAGTTCTACTCTATCCTACAGGGTCACTGAGGGTTGCAATAGACTCAAAGGCAACAGGTTTGATTTTTTGGTTATGGCCCTGTGATAGGTATTAAGACATGGTGTCCATTGCTGAACAAACTCATCATTTTGTGGAGAAGATGTATAGACTAACAGTAATCAGATTCTAAAACTTTTGACTGAAATTACTGTGCATCACTGAGGTGCATGCAATCCTATTGTTTCATTTATTGAAGTAAAATTACAGAAAATTATACCTTAGTTAAATTATTATATGAATGAATAGTGAAAAGATGGGCTGACAATTTTTTTTTCAAAAAGCTATTCTCATAAAGGAAGTTTTGGTGGCATAGTGCCTAAGGCATTTGACTGCTAACCAGAAGGCTGGCAGTTCAAACCCACCAGCCACTCCTGGGAAGGAAGGTTGGGCAATCTACTTCTGTAGTGATATCACCTTGGAAACCCAAGGAGGGATCACTATGAGTCAGATCCGACTGGATGGCAGTGCACTGTGTTGTGTTGCCGTTGCGTTTATTCTCACAAAATTGTTACAAGGTAAGAGTTATAAATTAGTTCTCTATTTATCAGTCAAATCTGCTGTGAAAAAAATTCTACCAGGCAGTAATTTCTCAAAACGTTGCCAATTTCTCATCTTGTCCACATTTGGAAAAATAATATTAATTAAAGTTCACAGCAGTTTCAAATTCAATTAAAAATATGTATACCAATAGGATTAGTAGAGTGTGTTAATTCAACAAATGGTAGGTAGTAGGCAGTCTTCCAGGTATGAGGGCTATCATCAAGAACAAAACAGAAGTGGACCCTATTAACCTGGAATTCATAGTCATAGGGAAACTGTGATACTCAGATGACACAAAACCTTACTGGCTTGCTGAAAACAAAGAAGACTTGAAGTACTTACTCATGAAGATCAAAGATTACAGCATTCAATATGGATTAAACTTCAACATAAAGAAGAAAAAAAACTATCATAACTGGACCAACAAGCAACATCATGATAAATGGAGAAAAGACTGAATTTGACAAGGATTTCATTTCACTTGGATCCATAGTCAATGTCAAAGAAACAACAGTCAGGAAATCAAAAGATGTATTGCATTGGCATATTTGCTATAAAAGAGCTCTTTAAAGTGTTAAAAAGCAAAGATGTTACTCAAGCCATGGTATTTTCAATTGCCTCACATGCATGCAAAAGCTGGACAATGAATAAAGAAGACCAAAGAAGAACTGATGCATTTGAGTTATTGTGTTGGCAAAGAATATTAAATAACCATGGACCATCACAAGAACAAATGCATCTGTCTTCAGTAAAGTACAGAAGGAATTTTCCTTAGGAGTGAGGATGGAGAGACTTTAGCTCAGACTTTAGACATATTATCAGGAGGGACCCAGTCCCCGGAGAAGGACATCATGCTTGGTAAAGAAAATAGTCAGACAAAGAGAAGAAGACCCTTAACAGGATTGGTTGACACAGTGGCTGTCACAATGGGCTCAAACAGAGCAGCAATTGTGAGAATGGTATAGGACCAGTCCGTGTTTCTTTCCAGTGGACACAGGGTCGCTATGAGTGGAAACTGACTTGATGACATGTAACTACAACTATGCCACCTCGAGAGCCTAGTTTATTATGTTTTAATTAAGTCTCAGGAATGTGCAATTTTCCAAGACCCAAGGTAATATTTTGATGAATAAATGCTGATTCAGGGTATAAAAATATGGATAAAAACATTAAGGCTTGGGATATCTGAATTGGAAACTGATTTCATATTATTTGACTCATAGCGACCCTTCCTTGGATTTCTGAGGTAGTATCACTACAGAAGTAGATTGCCCAACCTTCCTTCTGAGGAGTGGATTTCAAATTAGTAAGACTCAAAGTATAATCTGTTACATTCTCTTAGAAAGGTGATGGAATTTTACTAGCACTGCAGTGTGATTTGAGTAATAATTAAATGTTATCAACTAAAACATTAGAATCTATTGCAATAGTTTTATTTTTTTATTTTACTACCCCAGGAAATACAGCTTTCCTAAAGGAAAAATAAAAATCACATTAAAATGCAACAAGGAACTACTAAAAACTAATACATATTTCATCTGTTAGAAGATTATTCATAGAGTATTGAAACCAAATATTTTGTTTAAAAATTTTTAATAAGGGTTCAGGAATCATGTAAACCACGTACTAGAAACATATACATATATTCTTTAACACAGTGTATTATATGCTGATGTAAGTGGCAGGCAGATAAAAGAAAATCCTGAGAGTCAGCTCAATGATTGGGACATCATCTCTGTATGCTTGAGAACTGAGGTGCCAGGTAGGTTCAGAGAATGGTGGACTAATGTTACAAGGCATTTGATTTATAAGAGAAGAACAAATGAGGTAACATCATTAGTCAAAAATTCTTTGTTTAAAGTCTTTAAGGGCAGGACCACAAATTACTTAATCTTGAAAAGGCCATATGGTGTTGCTGTTGTCAGTTACCATGGAATGGATTCTGACACACGGCTAACCCATGTTTGCAGAGTAGAACAGCAATGTAGGGTTTTCAGGGCCGTAACCTTTTGGAAGCAGATCGCCAAGCCCATCTTTCGAGGAACCTCAGCATGGGTTCAAACAATCAACCTTTCTGCACTGCCCAGAAAAGCTGGGTAATATGGCAGAAAATAAAATATCAAATTAATGCCTTGAATGTAATTAACATGAGTTTCTACAGCACAACATTTTGCCCACATATTCTTTCTATATTCTTAAAAACAGTAAAATCTATAGAATAGTGTTTTAAATAACTGAGAGAAAAATATGATATATAAACATTTTAAAGGGTAATTACATATCCTGTGGCATGAGGAGGACAAATGATAGAGAAAACTGTTGAATATTCTTTCTTTCTCCTGTGCTTAACTTTCCAGAAACATTGAACTATTTTTCTCTCATGTATGTAACATATGAGAGAGAGAGGGACAGATATCACCTAAATATCTCTTACACACATACATTTAACATAATTAATATATTCCTTTATAATTTGAACCCACTTTACTCCTCTTTTGAAATGCATGAAGAAAAAAGGTAGTGAGTGTGGGAGGTGAGGAGCGCTCAAAGGATGTTCCCACATTGTGCATTCCATGCTTTCCTAATGATTTGCTGATTTAAAAGAGTAAAATTCTAATAATGGTGGGGGAAAAAACTTATTTGGAACAGTTTAGAAATTTTGGTGAAATAAAATTAAATATCATCAGTGAAAAATTAAGATATAGATCAGTATTTCATCACAAAAGGATGGATGAAACCAGTAAAATGAAAGACCACCCAATTGTCTGACCTGGGGGTCAGAGAGCAAGCTTTTATAAACTCAGAGTGGTCTTTTTTAAAGGCACAATGGTCTGTGTTCCACATGTTAGAAATTCAAAGGTGCTCATACCTCTGGAATTTTTTCTCAGGGAAATGAAAACCCCCAGGAACCTGCTATGTCAGCTCTCACAAAGAGGCACAGAGTATGCTTAAGTCCCATAGGGCCTCTGTTACAAGAGCAGTAGATCACCTACCAAAACTGAACACTGCGATGAATGAACATTGAAGATGATTCCAGGAAAAATGCATGGCCCTCATGCATTCTTGGAAAAATTCCCATAATTCTTTAGGAAGAAGTACATTCATATAAAACATACTTTGAATCATTCTTTTAAATTGCTGTTCTAATAAAGGGGACTGAGGTCTTTAAAGTTAAATTATAAGCAGTTCAAATAAATAATTCCAATTGTGGTAGCTACCTAAGTCTAATTTGTAGCAAGCCTATAATTTAATGTAAGAAATTTGGTAAATTACATGTGTGAGTCATTTCCTTAAATTCATGATCTTCGAAATTGATCTTTATTACTAGACAGGGACCAATATTAAAGGCAGTGTTATCTGATTAACATATCATTTGTTTATGAGATAAGAAAAAACAAAGGAACAAAGAGTTCCATTTAAAAGAGAGCAAGGAAAAAACATTATTGTTCCATTACAGCTCTCAAGGAACAAGAGAGCAATAAATTACTGTGGTTAATGAAAGGCTTAACATCTTTAGTAAGAATGTTTTCCAAATTTATAAATTACATTAAAGTCCATATATAATATATAACAGGTTTACCTATTAGACATTAGGTGTCATTTCATTATTTTAACCCATAAATCTAGATGTAAAATTCAGGTTATTTATTTCTCTCTCTTTTCTTCTCAGAAAATAGTTCATCTCATATCTCAGCACCGTCAGAAATTATCAAGTAGTGAAGCCAAATCCAAAAGTGTGAAGAGTTCTGCCAAACTAAGCTGTATAGAAACTACAATGCAATACCTTTTTTTAAAAAAAGGACTTGATTTAAGTTTAATTGAAACTCTTATTTTCATCGGGATTTCAGCCTCTTTGTTGTTATGACACATAAAGTGCTTAAAATATAATGATCACTGAGACTTCACAGCATGGAGGGAAAAAAAAAATAAGAGGAAAAATAAAGTTTATTCCACACTATTTGAATCACACTTAGGTAGTTCTCTATGGGGCTACTACAAAATCCTTTAAAGCCGCCAGCCTCTTACCTACATTAAATTAATGAGGCATCTCAAGCATTCATTCTTCACCAGCAGCTCTAGGCTCTCCAGTTGGACACCTACAATTTACTAAATTACAAACAGTGACCTGGAGGAGACATCTGTTTGTTATATACAATATTGTATTAAAATATAAACCAGAAAAATGTTTAGGAGATTAAGGTGATAAGACATATGTTGAATTGTGTTTTCTGGGGTTAATAGGGGCCAGTCTACAACTCCGTGATCCTCTCTTTATCAATACAAGTTCCTATTTTCCCATCAGGAAGTAGAGGCCTCTGTAGACCAACATTATGAAATACAATACTTAAGAACAATCCAATACTAAGACGTCTGTATTATGCCATGATACTCACTACCCCCATACAATCTTTTATTAAGCCTCAAATACATTAAGCTTGATATAATCAATTTTTTTTTTTTTTAATAATACCACCTTCTTTCTAATGCTTATAACACTTAGCTCCAAGGGATGTACTTATAATGAGATGGCCAAGTGTATTTTCCATTAAAGGCCTCTGTTGGAGTTTCTATAGTGCTTTTTCTCATATATTTCTAGTTAAATGCTCCCTCTATTTTTATGTTTGCCTCACAATAGTCAGTCCCTTTTCAATGATTAATTTTCTATTCAAAAACAATTTGCTTCTTTTTCCTTTGTCCTGTCATGATTTTAAAACAACCTCTTTCCTTTTCCCTTGTCCATTGCAGAAAGTCACCTTCTCCCTCCCCCTAGACCACCACCTTCTAGCCCTCAAATTCTTTTTAATGACATATAGTCAAAAATATTTAGGAGTCTCTCCTACCCCCTGCAGGAGGCTACCCAATTAACAAAAACAAAACCCTGAATTATCAAGGCTATTACTGAGCCAAGAAGTATTATAGCAATTTATATTATATGACCTCAGCAGTCTCCTGATTGAATTGCAGCCCTGCATTAAATCAAACACTATGGGTTGTGTGTGTGATTTTATAAATGCAGGGTGTATGAGGTGGGATCAGGGAGGGGTTAGGGTGGCAAAGAGATTATACCCTCAGAAAAATATTCTTGATTCCAGATTGTGTCTTCTTTTTTTTTTTTTTAAACATGCTTTTTACTTTGTTCTGGAACTTGTATACATTTTGTGAAAGTCTGTGAACTGGTATTCTTAGGCATGTTTAAACAGCAGAAATAATGGAAGCATAATTGATTACAGCTGGGAACTGTCATCCTATCAGTAAGTAGCACCTAACTGGCAAATACTACAAGCTTGTTAAAGATTCCTTTATGAATTGGGCACTGTAAGAAGTCTGGGCATTCTTTATACCACAAACTCAAATCAAAATCTATACTGATTTATTTCTCAAATTTTACTAGACTAGAAACAGTAAGTGGTTAGCCTGTTGGCCTCTATCCAATATGTTTGGGCAGAAAAGGTGGGGTGCTCATTTCATGAAGTTAAATATATAACAGGTTTATAAACATGCTATACCTTTCAGTCATAGAGGAGATATTCAGTGAAAACAGTCTCCCCATTACATGAATTTTCATAAAAGAAAGGAGGAAAAGTAAAAATATCATGTTCAGAAATCCATTTCTGTGAATCAAATTAAACTATAAACTTCTCCATACATATCATATTCTAATCAGGGAGTACCAAGGTTCAATTCTTATCTAGAAGCAAGTTCTTATATCACTCTTTAAGTTTGCTTTACTCAGACTTTCCAAAAAAAAGGGGGATTAAAAAAAAAGAAAACTAATAACTCTACTCCAACTTACTAAGAGAAAAGCTACAGTAAGTCCCTTTTCCTTATTTTCTTATATTTGTGTAGCTGTTAGACATTTTGCAAGGGAGGGGAGTACCAGCCAGCCTCTCACAACAAAAGACCCACTGTCACTGAGCCAGTCCCAGACATGGTGGAAACCAGCCCACAGGAAAAGGCCTGGCTCCAATGTTAGGCCCCGGCTGAGTACAGTCACTATATTCACTCAAATTGGCAACAGGTCTCAGTGTTCCTGGCTTTGAGCTGTGAACAAGGGTCGGGATTGAATAACCAATTATACAACCGCTGACTGAGTTTATCCAAGGTTTGCAAACTGCTATAATAGCCCAGTATTCAACCAACTGTTTTATCCTTTTCCAGATATAGTGTCATATCTCCCCTTGTGTTCCATTTACATGTCACTTTATTACATACATCCATTAAAAAGGTTAATACAGTGTCACACTCAATGCCTAAATGTTGCCTTACAGGAGTTCTGCTTCTCTCCCGGGCATTTCATATAGACACCTTTCTCTGTCTCTTACTTTCTCTCTGAAAGTTAAACCAAGTCTCTCAAGACTACAGAACAGTGGATAAAAGAGCAGTAGCCAAGTGCCAACAGTTTCAAAAATACTCCTTATACTAATAGGCTGTTTTAACCCACCTTGGTATAGTAAAACTTAAAATTTCAAAGTTTGGCAGTTCACATGAGCACCCTGAATTTGAGGTACTCATATAAATTCATCCAAATGTGTGCTTTACCTCTCTGCCAAAATGGATGTCTCCTTCAAAGTTCAAGAAGACCTAAAATTTCGCCCTTCATGCGCATGGCTGTACTTCATAAGAAGTTGTTGTAATGGAAATAAAAAACAGAAATAGAATTTCAAGCACTTTTCCTAAGTATTTACAAACTTGAAATTCTCGAATGGGTATCCTCCAATTCAATAAATAGAAAAAGAGGAAATGATAGAACTATCAAATGGTCACGTAGAATTTGGCAATTTTCTTTTGTGCTTTATTTTTGTTTTTTCAGTGTCTTGATCTTTGGCTCTTTATTTTGATTCCCTGCTTGGCGTTAACAGGTGTTTCATACATAATCTTATTTTATCTACTAAGACTATTTATCTTTAAAAAATATAGATTTCTTTTAGGAATTGAAGTAACATCCAAAGGATTATTTAAAACACCCTTTGATATTAATAACAAACTTAGATAAAAAGAAAAATGCCTGATTTTATGTAAAATTATTTATATCTATAAATAATTGGAAATCTTTTTTATCTGTAATTAAAATAGACAAAATTTCCTTCAAAATGGACATGAAAATCTTTAAGATAATTACATATCATAATGATAATAATAGTTAAGGAATACTAATATCATCAAAGAGTAATTGAGGGGTCAAGCTGCATTAGATTTTAAGTGCCGTAGATACATTTCTTATTTAAATTTTGCAAAATTCTTATTTACAGTTGTTAAAAGCAGGGATTTCATGGCCAGAATCTTTCTCTATCATTTACAAGCTTTAATATCTTGGAAAATTACTTCACCTCCTGTGCCTCAGTTTCCTCATCTGTAAAATTAGTATATACCTAACAAATCCACCCTCTAGGGCAATTAAAGCCATTAAAAAGTTTTTTTAAGAAAAGTTCCTGAATGCATTAAGGATTCTTTGGTGGTGGTTGTCATCACCATGATCCTTCTCCTCCTCCTCATTACTATCTTTGCAACTTGCTGATCAAACAACCAAGTCTTGAGCAGCTCAAGGAGTTGAAGAGCTCATTATCAACTTTTTTATTTTGCTCTGAAAAAGGGTATCTGCAAAGAATTTTAGATGTCTGGACAGCCGTACTAATAATACCATAATAACATCTGTCTTCATTTACTGAACATTTAACTATGTTAAGCTATTTGCAAAGCCAATGTAGCAGAAAGACTATTCTGATAAAGAGGTATAATAATCTTATTTTTGCCAACTCATGAGTTTGATATAAACATCCAAAATTCTGAATTTTACCATGGAATTTCTTTAAAAGAATCATTAATTATAGCTAACACTTTTAAACACTATCATTTTGATTACACCTACCCCTCACTTATCAACTATCTTGTGATCCAATACTTAGCATTTATGACAATGTTGTTGTTGTTGTTATGTGCTGTCGAGTCAAATCTAACTCATTGCAACCCCTCCTTGGGTTTCTGAGGCAGTATCACTACGGAAGTAGATTGCCCAACCTTCTTTCCGAGGAGTGGCTAGTGGGTTTGAACCGCCAGCCTTCTGGTTAGCAGTCAAGTGCCTTAGGCACTATGCTACCAAAGCAAAAAAAACCAACTATCTAACTATTTTGTGCATTAATGACATACATCTGACAGTAACAAAGGCTGAGGTACAAGGTGAGAGTAATTCTGGTTGTGATGGTTATGGCTGTGTGTCAACTTGGCTGGACCATGCTTCTCAGTGGTTTGGCAGTTAAGTAATGATGTCATTTGGCAGTTACGTAATAATGAAATTTGGTACTTGTGTAATGATGTAATTTAGTGGTTATGTAATGATGTGATTATGTAATGCTATAGTCATCCTCCGTTTCTTGATCTAAGGTGGTCTTCCCCATTTTTACATAGCACTGATTTTCTCATAGTGACTGGTCTGTCAATAAGTGAGGAATGAGTGTATTCTATTTTTGAAAGGATAAACACATAATTTTTAACCATCATCTATGGCTAGGAACAACTATTTTACCAAGTTCAATGGTAGTATATAAATAGCAAGCAGACTCTGAAAAATCAAACTGTATTTTGTAAACCAAAAGATTATATAGTCATCTAATTATTACCAGAAGGTTTACTAAATTGAAATTTCTTGCTGATCTTTAAAAAAGAAATTAAAAAAAAAGTTGTTTTTTACATACTGGCAAGTATTGCATATACAATGATGCCACCCACCAACAATGAAAAACTAACCAAACTCACTGCAATCAAGTTGATTCTGACTCATAGCCACATTATAGGACAGAGTAGAATAGCCCATAGGGTTTCCAGGACTGTAAATTTACAGAAGCAGACCGCCACATCTTTCTGCCACAGAGCAGCTGGAGAATTTGAGCCACCGACCTTAAGGTTAGTAGCCGGACATTTAACCAGTGCGCCACCAGTGAACCTTTACCAATTGTGAAAATAGTTACAAAACCTAAAATGCAATATAAAGGATTCAAATGTTAGTGAAAATTAAGTGTAATGAAGCTAGTATTTTTAGGTGGCTGAATAAATCAGTTTCATTACTTTATGAAAGGTAGATAAAGAGAGAAAAACTTTGGAATCATTCAGAACTAGGTTAGGATCCTGATTCTGTTCTTTACTAAAAGTGACTTTAGGCAAGATATTTTACTACAGTATCAGACCACTTATTCCACAAAGTGAAACTATGATCTCTCTTGCTTTACAGAGAGAGATACATTAACATGCAAACGTGCTTAATAGAGCTCAGTTGCTATCATCATCTTCATCATCTTAATATCATCATGTCACTTTGTACTGTCGTTGTGAATATATCTGTTGAATATACCTGTAAGCATAGTTTAAATTTTCTTGTTAAGCGGTAATCTAGAATTATTTACTCAAGTAGTTGTATGCAGGATTAAATATATGCTTCTAAAACAGACTCTGATTTTTACTCTGTAACTGGATAACACAAAGGGAAAAAGGTAATAAAAGATAAAAATGAAACCTTACTGTTCTATATAATTTGTTTATAATTATAAATGTAATTTAGCCAGAATATTTATATAATGAATTTCCTTCTAATTTTGGAATAATGCGATCACAGGTATAAATTATAATATTGATATTTTTTTCTTCCTTTTCTCCAAAAATTCTAAATTCAATAAAGGTCAAATCAGTCAAGTTTTTGGTTATAAATTTGGAAAGTTATTTTAATAAGATAGATAAAAGAAAGAATTGATTCAATTACAAAATCATGGCAAATTGTTAATGTTTCGACTACTATTATAATCAAAGTGTGACAGTTGTAGCATAGCAAAGAGAGAAAGTATAAAGGCAGATGAAAAATTCTTCACATTCTAACACCATAAAGTAATCAGCAATTCTGCACTGAGAAATCTTCTCATCTTACACTGAGTCTCATTCTTTTACTCATTTTCTCTGAAGAAAAAAATAATAATGCTGGAATATTCAAATTGGTAGCTAGAGAAATATAAAGAAAATAAAATATAATTTACAGAGATAAATATCTATGTAATAGAGATTCTTCTGAGATATATCTTTAATCTGAACTCATTACTTTCTAGGGAGATTTTTTTTCCACTGATGCTCTTATAAAGTATGTACAATCCAGCTACCTCTCTCTTTTTGTGTGTGTGCAAAATATTTACTTCACAACACATTCTGTATTTGTAATGGCCATGAAAAACTATGACAAATAACAAAAATTATGGGTCCAAAGAGACAACTTTGTAACCATAAAGCAATTAAACAAATGTTCTAAATATCATAAATATTGCCCATTTTTGGAGGCATATTCAGTATTGGTCCCTCTTCCCTACTTGGCTTATAATCATAATCAAAGCATTAATATTTATTGACTACTTACTATGTATTAGGCATAGTGCTGCAATTTATGTAATTACTTTGTTTAATTCTCAAAACAACCTTAACAGGTAAATACTATTATTATCATGTATTTCACAGAGGAAATTGAAGCTTCAAAATGTTATCATTAAGCAAGCACATACACCTAATGCGTAAATGTTAGGATTCAAATCCATATCTATTGGAATCCAAAGACTGATCTTAACTAGTAATCATATTGACTCACCAAACCCACTAACAATAACAATAGGTGACATATCACAACAAAGACATGAGTGGACATAATGGAATTGCATTCTGCGTTACTGTTGGTGATGATCCTGATGATTTCCAGGTCTCAAGGGTTTGAATGGTTACATAGGTTTAGAAAAAATCTTTGGATTTTTACAAGTTCTCTTACAAAGCCTTAAAAAGTCCTATAAAATTTAGTTCTTGTTTATTTCTCAGGGTCATATTGTGCTACTCTTCCTAGAATGTACTAGATACTCTGGCCATCTTTATACTTTCCAACTACCTAATTTCCTCCTTACTCCTGTGTGTTCCCATTTTCTGTTCAGTCTGTTTGGGTTCTCTTCACCCAAAAGCTCACATGATTGGCTCCTTCTCTTAATTTACACCTCAGGTTGAACTTCACTTTTTCAGAGACCCTTCTTTGACATACCATCTAAAGTAATACAGCTTTGCTAGCACTCCCAGTCAATTTCTATCCAATTTCCCTTGTTTTACAGTATTTATCATTAGTTGAAATCATGTGATTTTTTCATTTATTTAATGTTTCTTCACTGCTATTATATAAGTTCTAGGAAAACTGAGAGCTATATATCTTGTTCAATATGGTACATTCATTTCCTAAATTGGACCATATATCAGCTACTCAACAAATATTTGTCAAATGAATGAATGAGTATATATATTAGTATTCCTCCAGACTCTTTGATATCCTCTTCACTTTAAGGCAAGTCAAGATTTATGATTCTCAAACTGTTACAAACCATTTTTTGAGTTACTCAGAATGTTGCTGTTAGATGCCACAGAGTTGGATTCGATTCACAGCACAGAATAAGAGTATAAACAGAGTAATATTCAGAGTATTACAAAGAATAATAGTATAACATCATTAATTTGCATTATGTAAATTTCTTGATTATCTCCCATGGATGCTATACATAAAAAAATTATACTGTGGATATACAAAAGGCTGTACCTTTATATCTCCAGCTAAATGCATTAAGGAAGAAAGTACCAGAACAGCATAGGCTACAGTGAACTAATAGCCATATAATTATTCAAAAGTTCTGGGCTCTCATTTTTCTTAATTTTGAATGAGTTCAGGTTCTTTTTGAGTAATCCTAATATCTTACTGGTCCCAAATTATTGTATACACATATAATTTCCTCACTGTATATATATTTGACTTATATCTACATGTGTACATTTTCTAAAGGATCTATAAAATTATTTGGACAAATCAACCAAAAAAATCCCTCTCTTACCTTTATTCTGTAGTCATATCACACACATATTTAACTCATCTAAATTCAACTATACTCACTTTAAAAAGAAGAGAAAAAGTAATAAAAAATTCTAACAGTTTAAATAGGCACATGATTCAGTGCATAAGCTTGTACTGAGTGAGTTGACACATGACACATAAGATGAGACTGCTGTTCCCTTAGTTAGTCTCAGTTCCTGCATGCCTCTAACAGTTTGAGCATCTCACTGTGCCAAGAGCAATTTTAGTGCTTAAAGACACATATGTTTCATACAGTATGAAACACAAGGCAACAACTTCATTTGAGGTTCAACCAAAGAAACAACAACATGTGGCAATGCTTTGGTGGACTGATCAAATGACAATATGAAAGTCTACATTGTGGCAAGTTCCTGGGATATTTCCAAATTGACTAACGTTAGGATTCAAATCCAGTTTAAATGTGACTCAACTATACTGATTTCAAATATAAAACTGATTTAATATTGGATATCTACTTTACTATGCACATATAGGCAAGAGTAAATTATTTTCTAATTAGTTTCATTTTCTAAAAAGTAAAAAACTGGATGTAATATTCAAACTGTAAAATCTTTTTAAAAATCAACAATGAGTTAAGAATTGAAAATAGAAATATCTATTGTTTGTTAAATAAATTATATAACAAATATTTATTCTTTGCCCACTGTTTGTCAGTCACTACATGTTGCACTGTACAACTACTCCTCTCTTATCAACTCTCCTGTTATCTGACATTCCATTGACGACAACAGTAAAAACCTACTATCTGACTAGTAAGCGCATTAACCATGTACGTCTGGTAATAATAAATGTTGAAGTGCAAGGCAAGAATAATGCTGGCTGTGATGGTTAAGTTTGTGGGTCAACTTGTTTGGGCCATGACTTGCAGATGTTTGGCAGTTATATAATGTAATTAGGCATTATATTATGATGTAATTTGCCATGTAATGATGTAGTCATCCTCCATTTTCACAAATCCTTGATTTTGATCTGATCTTCGGAACCCAATCATGTCTATAAGTGAGCAGAGGGCTTAGTTACAAAAACCAAAGATATATTCCCTGACAAATTCACTTACAAATGAGACACATGCATTTCTACTGGATAGAAGGCTATGGAACAAAGAATGAGACTGTCCAGCTGAGGAAAGGCATGACTACAGAGTGTAAGAAGATCTACAGAGGAAAACAAAGCTGCATGAATAAAGTTTTCAAAGCTAAGAGGAATTTTCCATGTGAGTAAAGATGACTGTATCAACCAGAGCAGGAGAAGCAATATGGAAAAAAGTATGGAATGAAGTGTGTTCAAGAAACTTGGGAGGAGGGGAAGTTTGATATGTCTAGGACATAGAATAGATGTCAGAAGTTAAGTGAGCTAAGGTTAGAAAAGTTTTTGAATACCATACTAAGGAAACAGCGAGGCTTTGAATGAATTTAAGCAAGGGATTGACACAAGATTGGTGAATTCTCCTTTAGGAGAAAAGATTGGGAGAGCCAAACTGGATGGAAGGGACCTGTGTAGCAATACCTGTTGGGAGCTCTTTTACCCAGAGATGTAGATGCTTGCTAAAAGAGTGAAAGAAGAGAGAGAAAGAAAAACAGTATCATAACTTCTTCATGAAAGAGTGGTAAGATTCAAGGCCAGAAACCTTGCATAAATGGCTTATAAAAGGAAGAAGAGCCTGAAGGGGTGTCTGAACCTGGGGTACTGAAAGCAGAAACCTAAAAGATAGAAATATCGAGAACCAAGTACCTCCAAAGAAAATGCTCACAGTAGAATCCAATCTAAGCAAATGCAAGAAATATGATTGTTAAGTCAATTTACCTGATAGGCATATAATTGAACTAGAGAAATTATTCCAAGTTTATGATCGTAAGTGGCTTTACTGCTTCCAGCATAACACACTTTCATAGTAAAACTCTTTCTCAGTAGAATATAATGCATAACTACTGTACCTCAAGTACAAGTACCTTGAGATGGATTGACACGGTGGCTGCAATGATGGGCTCAAGTATAGCAGGGATTATGGGGCTGGCATGGGATTGGGCAGTGTTTCGTTCTACTGTGCATGGGGTCATTATGAGTCAGAAATGACTCAACTGCACTTAACAACAACAACAACAACACTGTACCTCAAAAAATAAAACAGCAATTTCCATAAATTATTATTTAATAATATTCACACATCATTGATGCTCTGTTTAATAAATGGTATTGTGAGAAATGACGCATTTTTACTTATGACACTTCATCCACAGATGCAAGTTCAAGAACAATAATTGTAAAAATGGGAAATTAAACTGATTAAAATAACCTGAATCCAGTAAAATCACCTGGCTTTACTTTGTATTTATTAACTCAAGACCCTTCTAAAACCTAGAACCAGCAAACAATGCTAAAATTGAACAGTAATAGTCTTTTTCAAATTTGAAAGGAAAAAAAATCTATAGAATTTTTCAATTTGTCTTTGAAAATATGAATTTTCTTAACCTTTTAAGGGCTAGTGTATGTCAACAAGTACATTCAAATGACAAAAGAAATGAACAAGTAGCAAATGAATATTAATACAAAAACAGTCATGCTTAGTTGGATAGTTTTTACAATCCATGGACTAGTATGACCACACCTGTGATTTTAATATGCATACATATAGTACAGTCATATTTTCTACTGATAAAAATGTTTCTAGTCTTTATTATGAAATTAAATTGTTCATAGTTCAACCCAAAGTACATCATAAGTAAGAATATTGGTCTAAATATAATTGCATGGGGATTTTTATTTCTGTTTTCTTGAGTCTATGTTTATATATATATATATAGATAGATAGATAGATAGATAGATAGATAGATATAATAGATATATGGTTATATACATTCATAAATATATATGCTTATATATGATTAAAAACTAATGTGTTTTAGACATTTTCTGTATGTGTGCACATATACATGTTTGTGTGTGCATATGTATGTGTGTGTGTGAGTGTTTGAATCTAAAGAACAAGTTTTAACACTAACCATCAATAAATAGGTATCATTTATCAAAACAATTTTTAACAAATCAATGTTTATTTGTTTATAGTCTCCTAACAAAAATTTAAATGCTTTTATTTCTAATAATATTGATATTACCATATAAGGATTATGTCCAAATTTGAATACTGGATATTTTATGTATGAAACAGACCTAACTCTTCCAAATAATGAACTACTAATCAAAAGCAGATTAATCTATAACTTCTTTGTGTCAGCAGAAATAGGACTGTTTTTTCTTCCCTAAATATTGGGAGCATCTTTTGAAGGAATTTTCCTCTTAAAAGACTACAGATTACATGTCATTAAAGAGAAGATAAGAAAAGCAGGAAGTAAAATAATAAGTTATATACTGCACACTTTGGTAAGTATTTTGGAGACATTTAAAATATATAGGAAAAAAAGATTGACCTACTTTTAAGAAATTTTATAGCCAAGGAATTTTTTTAAAGCTAATATCCATGAAGCAAAATAGAATAATAAGTGTTAACTGGGTGAAACTGATTTTGAGTACAATAATTTAAAAAAATAATAATTGAGAAGAAATAAATTTATTGGGTCTCAAATCTGGTGGCATAGTGCCTAAGGCAACTGACTGCTAACCAGAAGGTTGGTGGTTCAAACCCCAGGCCCTCTTTGGAAGGAAGATTGGGCAATCTACCCTCAGTGATACCACCTCTGAATTCCAAGGAGGGTAGCTATGAGTCAGAAC
>NW_006921758.1:1539205-1539654 GCF_000298275.1 Orycteropus afer afer | reverse complement strand
TATACCCATGTTTGCCTTCACTGACAATGCAGTACTGTATGTGCAAAAGGGTTCATCTTTGTTGTCTGTACCTCCCATGTACCTTTCTCTATCTTCCTCTTCCTCAATGCCACCATGTTGATCACTCACATTTGGTACATTTCATTCTCTTCACCCAAATCAATACTTGTCTCTACCTATCTAACAGTATTTCCTATCCTCCCCTCCCACCCATGGTAACCAACAAAGAAAATTTCCTTCCATCAATAGACCTTTTCTTGAATTTACAATAATGGAATAATACAATGTTTGTCTTTCTGTGATCGACTTATTTCACTCAGCATAATGTCTTCCAAGTTCATCCATGTAATACGGTGTTTTGCAGCTTCTACGTTATTCTTTAGGGTTGCACAGTATTCCATTATGTGTACGTACCATAGTTTAGTTATCCATTCCTCAGTTGATGGACA
>NW_006921758.1:1515779-1538119 GCF_000298275.1 Orycteropus afer afer | reverse complement strand
GATTTTGGCCCTTTGCCAAAGATCAGCTGACCATGGGTTGATGGATCTATTTCTGGGTTCTCAATTCTATTCTCTATTGGTAGGTTCTTGATGAATAGTGAGCAATTAATTTGGTTTTGGAGGCCTTGGAAAGGAAGAGTTTGTGTTTGATAAAGTAGTCAACAGAAGTGTTTAAATGGGACTTTAAAATAACAAAAATAGTATATTAAAAACCGAGTCTGGCCTTGTAAGTTAGGGTAGCTTGGTAGAAAGTAGGGGTAAGTTCAGGGAAGTATGTTAAAGGCTATAATCTAGACCTGAGGAGGTGAGGCCTGCAGATATAGTAGAAATTTATGAAAGGGAGAGATGAATCAGGGAAGAATGATGGCATTACCACTCATGGAAACAGGAGCACTGGTTTTCTGAAGATTTCTTATCACTTTTATTGCATAAATCTGATGCAAGTGTTGGTGATGCATCAAAGAAGGGACAATGATAATGGCAAAATAAAGAACTAACCAATGAAAAGCATATGGAACTAGAGTAGCATTTGAGGAAGAAGATTGGGACCTAAAATTTCCAGAACAGAAAAAGATTTTTTTTTTAATAATAAGGTAAATATATTTTTTATATCCTAATAGAATTGCTTTGAGAGAACATGGTTTACTACGGTAGTACAGCAGTATTGCCTTTTCTCTCAGTTGTTGGCTACAGGAGATTTCAGGTTGTTCATTCAGCAAATATTTATTAAGTCCCCTTAATATGCCAGGCACAGTTCCAGGCACAGGAGATAAAAGGCACAATGAATAAGAACAATGGTCTTGCTCTCTGTGGAGCTTCATTCTAATAGAAGGAAGAAAAGTGATAAAACAAATAATATGGTAATACATTTCACACATATAATTTAAAAAATGTCTTAGAATGAATGGCCTCTTTAGAATGGATGACCACTTTGAGGAGGTTTTAAACTGGACCTATGTGACCCTACAGTGCCAGCCACATGAAGATT
Organism: Orycteropus afer afer; assembly: GCF_000298275.1. Classification (NCBI taxonomy): domain Eukaryota; kingdom Metazoa; phylum Chordata; class Mammalia; order Tubulidentata; family Orycteropodidae; genus Orycteropus; species Orycteropus afer. The sequence continues at coordinate 1,537,131 of NW_006921758.1, read as the reverse complement.
AGAGAGAGCAGCTCAGGCAGAGAGAATGCTTACTGCAGGTCCTAAGGAGGATATGATCCTGGGTTTCACAGGAACAGCAAGAAAATCAGTGAAGTGAGAGAACAGCAGGGAAACTGAAGAGGTGGGCAAGGAGCAGGCTGTTTAGTGCTTTGTAAACCAACATTAGAAGCTGGGTGTTTATTTTAAGTAAAACATGATGAATTTGAAGGTTTCTAACCAAGAGAACAATGAAAGCTGGTTTATGTCTTTGAAATAGTCTGGCTTTGGTGTGGAGAATGGAATATGAGGGGTGAACGTGGTAATGAGGAGGCCAATTAGATTGCTGTATTCTGGTAAGAGATGACAGTGACTTGGAACAGGATTGTCATGGCAGAAAAGGAGCTATGGGACAGACTGGAAGTATTAGAATAGTTACCAGGATTTGTTGATGTATTAGGTGCGAGGAGTATAGGAAATAATGAAACCAGGAAGCCTCTTCCTAAGATTTATCTTAAGGGATTGGCTGGATGGTGGTTCCATTTATTAAACTGAGGAAGAGTGAACTGGAACAGGGTTAGAGGAGACTCATGAATTCTCTATGAACATGTTAAGCTTGAGATACTTATTAGACTTGCAGTAGATATGTCAAGTAGGCAATTAGATAAATAAGTTAAAATCTTAACTTTGGTTGACAGCCTATACAATGTATTAAAAACATAGAACTAGATAGGCTTTCCTATGGAAAGACTTAGTGAGAGAAGAGGGCCTAGGACTGAGCCTTGTAGCATTCAACACTCAGAGGCTGAGTAAAGAAAAAGGTATGAGTAAGAGAGAGAAACAGGCTTCACCAGTGAGGGAGGAAGAAAATCAGGAAGTGATTACAGAAACCAAGAGGGCAAAGTGTTTCAGGACCAAGGAAGAGATAAGCTATATCCAAGGCTTCTGAGAATTCATTTACAGTAAGGATAGATCAGTCACCATTGGATTGGCAGCCTGAAGTGCACTGAAATTTCTTGACAAAAGTAGGCTTGGAGGATGATGTGGGGAAGAGGCCAAGTGGTGGAGAGAATGACAAATGAGGAAGTGGAGAAAAACTAGTAGAGGCAACTCTTCAGAAATTTTGCTCTGAAGGGAAGTTGATAAATGAGATGGTAGCTGGAGATGGACAAGGGAAGATATTTTTGTTTTGTTTAGTAAAGATAGGGATGAGTACAGATTGGTTGATATAAAGAGAAGGGTGTGGGACCCAGTGTAATCAATCCTCTGTAACAAAAAGGAAAGCAGGGATTGTGGGTACAACTAGCAAGAGTCCCATAGACACAGTGGTGGGAAAATGAGGACGCTTCTATCTGTTTTCTTAATTCAAGTTTGATGCAAGGTTATCATCTAGGGTCAGAGCACGTGCTGGGAGTGGTATGGGTAGGTTTTTTTTTTTTTTTTTTAATTGTGATTTGGGTGAAGATTTACAGAGCAGATTCACTTTCCATACAGCAGTTCACATACACTTTGTCTCATGACATTGACCACAGTTTACCACAATGCAACAGCTCCCCTCTCACTTCCTTCCCATAGCTACCTCTTCCCAGTATCCATCCCTCCATGCACTCCTGCCCCCTGAGCTGTCTCCCTGTGCATAAGCAGCCCTTCTTTCTCCCATGATTGTTCTCTCCAAGGAGTGTATCTACCTCAGGTAAATGTTCAACTCATATGGCTGTTTTTTGTTTGGCTGGAAACCACAGGTGTGGGTTCAATTCCAGACATGAAGGGCAACTAGGGGCCATAGTCTCAGTGGTTCTACCAGGCTCTATCAGACCAGCAAACCTGCCTCCCCCCCTTTTATTTTCTCCAAATGATTTTGAGTTTTGTTCCACATTGTTCTCCCTCTCTATCAACAATCTCCTACACAGATCCCCTTCCAAGTGGATGACAGTGGTAGCCGGGCACCATCTAGTTCTGGTCTCATAGTCGTATACACAGCAGATCGGATGGTGTACCAGTCTCTAGGACTAATTGCTTCCATGACTTTTTGGTTTTCTTTATTCTTCTTTGCTCTGGATGAGGAGAGGTCCATCGTTGCATCTAGATGTCAGCTTGCTAGCTTTTAAGATCCCAGTTACCACTTGCCAAACTAGGAGGTTTATATAGTATGTTATGCCAATTGAGCTTGATGTCCCCTGCAGCTATGGTCCCAAGCCCACAGGAAGAACCGATAAAGTTTTTGACAAAAGAGTTAGCTGAAGGCTTTCATCTCATTGAAGCAGGATGACAAAGTTAAAGGACCAAGATTCTAATACAGACAGGTTCACCAGAGTTTACCACATAGTTGCCAAGGGCATCAGCTGCTACAAACCATTTATCATGAGAAAAAGAAAAGATCTGTACAAACCTCCCTTAACACCTAATTTAAGAAATTGACTGCAGTGGCAAACCATCCCCTCCAACTGCAGAATCAAACTCTAACTCCCCAGCACCATGCCCATAATCCTTAGTAGCCATCTCTCCATCATCTTCTCCTACAACATCCATTTATTAATGTTATCCTAATGTTACTTCTTGACTGCTACTTCCAGTATGCAAGGCATCGACGGGACAAGAGTGTTAACATTCAATCATGATCTTTTTTCTTTTTTCTATCTAAACTGTTTCAATAACTTTCTTTAATGTTTATATATTTTACTGTACTATAAACCTATACACACACACAGATTCTCTGTCTCTTCAGCATAGTACCATATGTAGGTACTTTTGTGTATTTGGAAGCACTTCTTAAGTGTTTTATCTGTACAGAAAGATACATATATCTATACATATATACTGTATACTGAGACAAACATTTAAGTAACTGACTCTAAACAACTGTATATACCAGTTTCCACTTAACCTATAAATTCTACTTAAAGACAGACATAGGAACAGATCTCATTTTTAACCCAAGGACTTTTCTGTACATAAAAAAGTACATACTCTTTTTCCAAATGTACAGTAGTTAAAAAAACTCCTTTAAAATGATGAAAAGTAAAAGAAGGGAAATGGTTTCAGGTAAACTATTAAACCTGAAGGAAAAAAATATATATATCAGCCAAAGAAAATTGAACACAAAGTTTAAAACATATTTGAATGTTAAATTGTCCCTTCTTCTTCTTTCTCTCCTCCTTTCTCCTCTCTTTATTGCTGTCATCACTCTCTGTATGTGTGTGTATGTGTGTGTTCACATATATATAAATTTTTTGCTTGTTCTTTAGAATACAGTCAGTCTTTCTTTGGATAGTATATTCTACTTTTATTCCTAAATCAACACAGGATAAAAGAGAATTTTAAAAACTCAAGCTAAATTAAAGGCCAGAACTGGAAACTACTTTCATTTAGGGTAAGTTAAAGCGAAACACGGAGTTATGATCATTGATAAACTGGCAGAAAACAATATCTTTTAAAAGTTAAAAGAAACTAAAGGGAACTTTAGTTAGAAAGACTGGAAATTCATGTAGGGATGAATATATATAGTTGATTTTGGACTAGACATTTGCATTAGCCTTATACCTTGCACATTTGAGGCATGTAATAAATATGAAATGTCAACTTCATTATAATTTCCATTAGTATGTCATGATATATCATGATATGTCTTCAGTTTTCAACCCCAGGGAAAGGCTTAGAAGGGATAATTACAGAGTAAAAATACTTATATCTTACAGATATTTTTTCATCAGTAATTTAAAATCAACTCCTCGATACAAGTTTTATCTTGCGTCATCTTCAAACCATGAGAATATTGGGGTTTCATGCCTTCTTCAAGAACTCATCAGTAAAACAATATGGGTCTTATTAAACTTACTAGATTACAAACTTCTGAATCAAAACAAAATAAATAAAATCAGATATGCAAAAGTTAAATGACTCCTCAGGCCCTTACAACTTGATTGTAACCTGCTTGAAGCTAGTACCATACCTAAAAGAGGATCAGAGTGAGAGAAGTTCTAGACCTGCAAAAATTGAGAGAGGAGGTATTATATTTGGAAGAGTAGAGTAAAGGAGTGAAAACGTAGACGTAGCTAAAAAGACTAAGAGTCTGGATCCACTTGCAAGACTACCCCAAAGTGGGAATGAATGGCTAGTGTTATAGCCAACATATACCACTCCCTATGTGGCAAGATCATCCCTAATGTTGTAGATACATTAGATACCAATATTTAATAACATGCTTTCCAATACCTATGACAATTATGTGGCTTTCCATGTGAATATAGCTCCAGGAAGAGAAAATATTTGTCATTTATAAAGACTTTCAATATTCTGAATGCTGTAATAGTTATTCCTTATTTTAAAACTATGCTTTTGCATTTTGGTTAAATAAATTAGACTCCTGAGCTTGGATGAAGCAAATTCACTATAGAACGATGGATCTTTTCCTTCTATGCTGATAAAATCAGATTTATAAACTTGCAAGCATTCTGATCACCAAATTAATGAATGTTCTCATATAAAGTACCTTGACATTGTGAAAAAAGCACACTGAGACCTCCATTAGTTCAGATCAATGGTGTCACTGGGGTTGGTGTCTCCCAGTGTGGAAGTCCTCCAGTATGAGACCATACTGAATACTTAGCAATGTTTACTATCAATTATCATCATAAAATAATAAATGATAAATATAGTTGTAAATTGCTTAAAAGTAGTATTTCTTAGATTATATGAATACTAAAAACAAAATTGTTTTGTAAAATCTTTCTACATTGCATTATTATGTTAATAGTCACGACATTTTTAGTAACTGAGTACAAGAGCCTTTTTAAAAATTTTCTCCTCTTTTCCTTTAATTACTACATCACTCTAAATTATATTACAGATATAGGTTCACAAATACTAATTACCAGAAAATTTTACAAAATCAGCAGCTATAAACAAACCAACTGCAAGGAAAACAGCAATGCATGCTTGGAGTGCGTGCAGACAAACCATGGGATAATTGCATCATTGTAACTGTAATAACAGCTTTGATTAGAGTGCATTGTTGTTGTTAGGTGCCATCAAGTTGTCTCCAGCTCATAGCAACCCTATGCATAGAAGGATGAAACATTGCCTGGTTGTGTGCCAGCCTTACAATCCTTGCTATACCTGAGCCCATTGTTGTAGCCACTGTGTCTATCCATCTTGTTGAGGGTCTTCCCTTTCTTCGTTGATGTCCCACTTTACCAAGCATGATATCCTTCTCCAGGGAACGAGTCCTCCTGACAACATGACCAAAGTAGGTGAGATCAAGTCTGGCCATTCTCGCTTCCAAGGAGCATTCCAGCTGCACTTTCTCCAAGACAGATCTGTTAGTCCATTTAGCAGTCTGTGGTACTCTTAGCATTCTTCTCCAATACCACAAGTCAAAAGCATCAACGCTTCTTCAGTCTTCCTTATTCACTGTCCAGCTCTCACATGCATAAGAGGCGATTTATTTTCAATCCAATTAAATTCATACCATGGCTTGAGTTAGGCTCACCTTAGTCTTCAAGGAAACACTTTTGTTCCTCATCACTTGAAAGAGGTTGTGATAGTTGGAGCTGTGCATCAACTTGGCTGGACCACAATTCTGTGTGGTTTAAGTAATTGTGATATGGGTTGTTCCCCTAATGGGATCAGAGGTATATGTTTTGAGCAGCCAATCTGTTGCAAGGGAGTATCCCTAGTGGTGTGGCCTGTTTCCAGTATATTTATGGACATCCTGGGAAAAGAGACATTCTTCTGTGGGTCAAGATTCTGTTATGCTACCTACAACTGTCCATGAGCAAACAATCCACCATTGGGCTGGAGATTTTGGATTTGTCATTCGTTGGAGTCAACAGCCAGTATACTGTCTGCCAACCTTGAGTTCATCAGCCCCTATTAAGCTGTGTGAGTTGGGAAAGCCTCCAGCTTGACGTTTAATCTAAGAACTTGGAACTTGCCAGTTTCTGTAAGTGTGTGAGCCATTTTCCTAAGATAAATTTCTCTCTCTCTCTCTCTCTAAGCTTACTAGTTTTGCTTCTCTAGAGAGCCAAGTCTAACACACAGGTCTTTTGCAGCAGATTTGCCCAGTGCAATATGTCATCTGATGTCTTGACTGCTGCTTCCATTGGTGTTGATTGTAGAACCAAGTAATATGAAGTCCTTGACAACTTCAATCTTTTCTCCATTTAATGTGATGCTGCTTATTGGTCCAGTTGTGGGGATTTTTGTTTTCTTTATATTGAAGTATAATCCATACTGCAGACTGTAGTCTTTAATCTTCACCAGTAAGTGTTTTTTGAGTAAGTGCTTTAAGTCATCCTCATTTTCAGCAAGCAAAGTTGTGTCATTTGCATATCCCAAGTTGTTGCCTGATGCCACATTCTTCTTCATATAATCCACCTTCAAGGATTATTTGCTTAGCATACAAATTGAATAAGTATAGTGAAAAGATACAACCCTGACACACTCCTTTCCTAATTTTAAACTATGCAGTATCCCCTTGTTCTGCTTGAATGACAGCCTCTTGATCTATGTACAGGTTCCTCATGAGTACAATTAAGTGTTCTGGAATTCCCATTCTTTCTCAATGTTATCAATAATTTTTTATGATCCACACAGTTGAATCCTTTTGCATAGACAATAAAACATTAGTAAACATCTTTCTGGTATTCTTTGCTTTCAGCTAAGCTCCATCTGACATCAGCAATCATATTCCTTCTTTCACATCCTCTTCTGAATCCAGCTTGCATTTCTGGAAGTTCTCTGTCAATATACTGCTACAACTGTTTTTAAATTATCTTCAGCAAGATTTTACTTGCATGTGATATTAATGATATTTTTTGATACTTTCCACATTCTGTGGGATTACCTTTCTTTGGAATGGGTACATATATGGGTCTCTTCCAGTCAGTTGGCCAGGTATTTGTCTTCCAAATCTCTTGGCGTAGCTGAGTGAGTGTCTATAGTGTGACATCTGTTTGCTGAAACATCTCAATGGATATTCTATCAATTCCTGGAGCCTTGTTCTTCACCAATTCTTTCAGTGCAGTTTCGAATTCTTCCTTTAAGACTATTAGCTCTCAATCACATGCCACTTCCTGAAATGGATGAACATCGACCAATTCTTTTTGATATAGTGACTCTGTGTATTCCTCCCATCTTCTTTTGATGCTTCCTGCATCATTCAGTATTTTGCCCATTGAATCTTTCAATAGTGCAACTTGAGGCTTGAATTTTTAGTTCAGTTCTTTTAGCTTGAGAAATGCTGAGTTCTTCCCTTTTGGTTTTCTGACTCCAGGTGTTTGCACATTTCATTACAGTAATTGGCTTTGTCTTCTCAAAAATCTTCTGTTCAGCTCCTTTTTCTTGTCATTTCTTCCATTTGATTTAGCTACTCTCCACTCAAGGGCAAGTTTCAGTCTTTTCTGTTATCCATTTTGGTCTTTTCTTCTTTTTCCATCTTTTTAATGACCTCTTGCTTTCTTCATGGATGATGTTCTTGATGTCATCCCACAATTCTGGTTTTCAGTCATAGGTGTTCAATGTATCAAATCCATTCTTCAGATGGTCTCTAAATTCAGGAGGGATATTATCGAGGTCATATTTTGGCACTCATGGACTTGTTTAATTGTTCAGCTTGAACTTGCATATGAGCAGTTGATGGTCTGTTCCACAGTCAGCTCCTGGCCTTGTTTTGGCTGAAGATATTGAACTTCTCCATCACCTCTTGCTAAAGATGCAGTCAATCTGATTACTGTGTATTCCATCTGGTGATGTCCACGTGTACAGCCATCATTTATGTTGTTGAAAAAAGTTATTTGCAATGAATAAGTTGTTGGTTTGCAAAATTCTATCATGCATTAGAAGGTTCAAAAATAAAACAGCAGAGTTGTAGCCTTGTAGGTACACTGACACATATAAGTTAAGCTTATAAAAAATGTTTTGTTGATATAACTAGCTATAGGCATTTTTTAATATAAAATAATAACTTTCTGCTGAAACACTGCATAAAAATTTTTGTGTTACCCCCTCTGAATATGTCACCAGTGTGGTTGGCACCTCCTCCCCTCCTAGTGACACCACTTCTAATGCCAGATCCTTACATATATCTTCTCTGACTTTGTGTATAAATTAGCCAACCACTGTCAATGTTAAATCACACTTTCATTTTCTTTTCACACACATTATCTGAAATCTCCTTTTTTTATTTATTTACTTATTATCTGTCTCTATCCACTAGAAAAAAAATTCTATGAGAGCAGAGAGTATGTATCTTGAAAATCAATGTATCTGCAGTGCCTAGAACAATGTCAGGATCATAGAAAACAACTTACGTTATTTTAATCTCATATAAGTGTATGGTTGAGAAAGTATGCCTAGTTTTGTAAATAAGTTGGAATTTCAAGAGAAGAACAAAACCTTAGTGTGTAATCATGACAGATATACTATACCAATCTTGCAGAGAGAATAATAAAAAAGATATATTTGTTTGACTGCAGAATTAAGCAAAGATTTAAAAGAGGTGTTTCTTCTTGCTATTTACTAATAAAGCAAATTTTACTAAACGCTAAATAACTGAGTTTAAATAAAAGTTCATTTTATTTAGCCAGATATGAATTTAATTTGAGAGCTATCCTGTAGTCTAAAAGCCTTTACTTTTCTAGCATACAGAAAATAGTAATAATAATTACAATAGAGATAATGGCTCAAAAAAAAAAAAAAAAAAGGAAGAAGAAAGGACAGGGTTAATCTACACATTAAATAACCAACATATAAACAGCATTTAGTATAATGCCTATTTAGAAATTTTCATTTTTTTTTTGTCTTAACTTCATAGGAAATTTAGCCAAATTTTATGAAAAATCGATCAGATATTTTGTTAATATTTATTTGACATGGAATGGACTACCAAAAAAATTAAACCAGTTGCCACTGAGTCAAGTCCAACTCATGGTGGTGACCATATATTTGTCAGAGTAAAACTGACTCTGTGCTCCATAGAGTTTTCAATGGCTGTGAACTTTAGGAAGTAGATCACCAGGCTTATCTTCCAAGGTATCTCTGGGTGGATTTAATTGGCAACCTCTTGCTTAGGAGCTGAGGGCTCAACTATGCTACCTAGGGATTGTCACAGAACTAACAAGCTCTAAATAGGCCAACAATTTCATTCTTTCAACTTACTGAGACTCTTCCAGATATGAGATATTGGACAAATGTCTGGGAACTCAGCAATGAATAGGCACTTTCCGCCTACCTTCAAGGAATGTGAAAACCTAAAGGACTGCTATAAGAAAAACAAAAAAATCTGTGAACCAATTATTGCCATTTTCTTAACAACTAGATTCAACTGGAATTTAATTGCTGAAAAATTAGCATATGTAAGGAGCTCTGGTAGCATAGTGCCTAAGGCACTTGACTGTTAACCAGGAAGCTGGCGGTTCAAACCCATCAGCCACTCCTCGGAAGGAAGGTTGGGCAATCCTACTTCCGTAGTGATAACTACCTCAGAAACCCAAGGAGGGGTCGCTATGAGTCGGGGCCGACTCGACGGCAAATAACAACAACAACAACAATTTCTAAATGAATGTTTAAAAATAATATATTGGCTGTACTTAATGCAACATTAGGAGCTCTGGTGGTAGAGTGCCTAAGGCATTTGAGTGCTAACCAGAAGGCTGGGGTTCAAACCCACTAGCAACTCCTAGGAAGGAAGATTGGGCAATCTATTTCCGTAGTGACACTGTCTTGGAAACCCAAGGAGGGGTCGCTATGAATAGGAACCGACTTGATGGCAGTGAGTTAGTTTTAGAATGCAACATTATGATGACAAGAATAAAACAAGGAGTAATGAGAAGACAAAAGGCTTGAGGGTAGCAATAGCTGTTTCTTGACCTGGTGCTGACGCCAGTCATTGGGTGTCTGTGAGTAAATCATAGAATCTTCTAGGTCTTTCCTTGGCAATGTGAGAGACTGGACAAGATAATTTCTAATGTTCCATCTACATGTATTAATGACTCTTTGATTTATTTAACATATTGCCTATGTATATAAACAGAACTAAAATGGGGATATTCTGCACAGAATTCTGCTGTCCAAGTACACAGATTTTTCTGAGAGCCTAATGATTATTCACTTTTGAAGAAGTCTTGTAATAATAAGGTTTCTCCATTGCATTAAAAAAAAAAAAACTTATCTATTTAATCATCCCTTTACATTTCTTTGGAGGAAATTACAACTTACAAATGTTTTTGATACACATTAAAAAAAAAAAAAATTATGTAGTTGTTGTTGTTAAGTGTTGCTGAGCTGATCCTGACTCACAGCAAAATAATTTATAAAATCCTGTGAGATCAAGTAAATTCTATAAGAAATTATTTTCTCCTAACCCGAGAGCTTCAGTGAGAATTTGGACAGCTGGATAGAATTCATGTTCACTGTTTAAAATTAGTCTTCAGAAGTTGGAAATTAAAATCTACTTTCTTAAATACCTGATTTTTCCATTTCCATCAGTTTGTTGTTACAGGATTAGTGTAAATGCTGAATGGGTGGCATTTGTGTTGAAACCAAACATTGAATTATTTGTGGAAAAAATAACAAGTGGATGAATGTTGTAAAATAAAGTAAAAATATTTTAATGAAAAGTCTAAATCACTATAAATATTTAGTAAATTTTGAAGTTTATTTTGCAAGCTCACTTTTTATCTAGTAATTTTCTTCCAAAGAATGGATTGTGTGAACAAAATAAATAGCTGAGGGGTGTTTCTTTTTTATTTTAGCAGTACCAAATTAATTCTTTAGAAACCCATGAAATAGATTACTTACATGGATAATAATGTTAATCAATACTACACATCTCAAAAGTGTTTTCATAAAATATTGAACACAATATATATGCATGCACACAAAATACTACTAGTATGCATTAGGGATGTCTTTTCATATTACTACTTAATGTTAATAAGTACATTTAAATCTACATGACTCACCAAAATTAAGGAAAATAGAAGCTTTATATTTTTTTCATAATGCTGCTAAATGTCAAAAAAAAAAAAATGTTTTCTCCCATTTTTTTTCTCTGGCATTTCCTTCCTTTTCTTGGGAATGAATTACTTACAAATAACAAAGCAGTACTATGAAGAATATCTAAATAGTGGGAAAAACATTAAAACAATAATTTTTTTTTAGTTATCAGTTAAAAAAAAACACTGTCATCAAGTTGGTTCTGACTCATAGAGACCCTATAGGACAGAGTAGAACTGCCCCACAGGGTTTCCAAAGCTCTAAATCTTCATGGAAACAGACTGCCTCATCTTTCTCCCATGGAGCAGCTGGTGGGTTTGAACTGCCAACCTTTTGGTTAGCAGACAAATGCCTTGCCCACCATGCCAACATAGCCCCTGTGGTTATCTAGTCAGTGCTATTTTATCTTAAAAAGAATAATCAAACTGTTCTTTTCTTGTTGCTTACTCAATTATTTTCCCAAAGATAATGAAGACTTAGAAATAAAGGGATAGAGATTTTGATAAATCATTGGTTTATCTTACAAGAGCTAGGTGTTTAAATACACCAGAAAAAGAGACTTCTGCTTAGAAATACTGAGAAATATATTCTACACACTTGGTAACATGTTTTGGTAAAAAGTTCTAACTTGTGAATGTAGCTATGTAAATGAGAAAAGGTCCTTGTTTTAAACACATTTACTTTTATTTTCAATGATGATAATTATTGCTTAGATCTTGATTGGTAACCAAGGGATTTTAAGACTATCCTGGGAAAATAATAACGTGAACAGGATAAAATACTATTTTAGTTTCTTTTCATTCAATAAAGGTTTAATAAACTCTCATATTTAAGGGGGCTGTTGTTGTTGTTGTTTTGTGCCATCGAGTCGGACCTGACTCATAGCGACCCCTCCTTGGGTTGCTGAGGCATGCAGTATCACTACAGAAGTAGATTGCCCCATCTTCCTTCTGAGGAGTGGCTGGTGGGTTTGAACCACCTAGCAGTCAAGTGCCTTAGCCACTATGCTACCAGAACTCCTTTATTTAAGGGGGCAGAAAACTGGAAATCATAGTGTTCTTTTAGGAGACCCATGCTTCTATCTAATCACCCCGGAATTGTTTTCCTAAAACAAATTTTAATAATATGGTAGGTATGTACCTATAATATCAAAAGTATGACTGAACCATGAATAAAATACAATTTCAAACTAAAATTTCTTTCTTTTGAATTTTTCACTAATATTTGTCTATATGATTCTTCACTGGAGTTGCCACAAGAGAAGCAGTTATTAGCACCTAATATTTGAGAGAAAAAAATAGTAGATAAAAGCTTAAAATTAAGAAAATTATTTTCAATAACACACATTTATTTATCTTTTCAAATTGAATTCATAAACACGGTTCCTTTGATTTTTAGCTGTGAAATGCAAGGTTCAGTCAGATCGTAGTTTGAGAACCACTAACATTCGTCACATAGTTCCTATTAGAGAAGACAAAAAACAACAGAAAAGAGAATATTTCCTCACATGGGTACTCTGTCAAACTTTTATACTTCAAGGCAAATCACACAATCACTTTTGGCTTCAGTTGCTGGGGCCAAAGGTGTAGAAGGTGTACTATTATTCCTAAGGTTTTCTCTGGCCAATTTTTTGACAACGGGTGGCCCATTTCTTCTTCCAAATCTGTCTTAGTCTGGAAGCTATGCTGAAACCTGTCTACCATGGATGACCCTGCTGGTATTTGAAATACCGGTGGTATAATATCCAGCCTCACAACATGCAAGCCACCATAGCATGACAAATTGACAGACAAGATGTGGAGAGGGTATACAAGAAATACACATTTCTGGATACTAAATTTTAATTTTTAAAGGACAAATATATTACTTGGAGCAATCAATCATAGGAGAACACAAGGGCAGTGTTTTCACACGGAGACGGCTCAAGGGGTAGGAATGCATGGAAGGGAAGGACACAGGGAAGAGACAACTACAGGGAGAAAGTGGGAAGAGAGCTGTTACATTGTAGGGAATTGCAGTCAATGTCATGAGACAAAAGGTGTATGAATTGCTGTATGGAAAACGAATTTTCTCTGTAAACTTTCACCCAAATCACAATAAAATGCTTGTTTTAAAAGACAAATATTAATTAAAAATGATCATATGCAGGTTTATCTATACACAAGGAAAAGATAGAGCACTCACTGAAGATATATGAAAATATGTGATATGATGAAAGTACTTAAGATTTAAAATATCTAGAGTTGGAAGAGATCCTAAATTCTGAAACACCAAAGTTGTCTGTAATACCAATATGCTAATTTATAAAACAACTTTCTGCACATATTTTTTGATTATCAAATTTTTGTGGGTGTTTTTTAAAAATCCAAACCCACTAATTATAAAATAAGATCTTAATTTGGCAATTATCGTAAGCTTAAGATAAAACAAGAATGAAACTATGGAAGGTACACTTTAACTAATTCTAGGAAAAAGTTTTTAACAGATGAAACAATCCCATGAAATATTCTCCTTGTAAAGTACTTAATTCTTTGTTCTGAACTTGTTCAAATAAGTGCTACATGATCAAATAATTATTGAAGATATTCTAAAAGGGAATTTTTGCTTTTCTTGTAACTAATGACTTCACTTATTTTTTAGGAGTCATATTAAGTAAGTACATCTTGCCTCAAAAAGAACTCTTTTTTTTTTTAATATTTTATTGTGATTTGGGTGGAAGTTTATAGAGCAAATTTACTTTTCATACAGCAGCTCACATTCACTTTGTTTCATGACACTGACTACAATTACCACAATGGAACAGTTCCCCCTCACTTCCTCCCCATAGTTACCTTTTCCTTGTGTCCTTTCCTCCATGCACTCCTGCTCCCTGAGCTGTCTCCCTGTGCATACACAGTCCTTCTATTCTCGCATGATTGTTCTCTTCAAGGAGTGTATCTACCTAATGCAAAAGTTCAGCTCATGTGCCCTGTCTTTTGTTAGGCTGGAAGCCATAGGAGTGGATTCAATTCCAGACCTGAAGGGCATCTAGGGGCCATAGTCTTAATGGTTTCATCAGGCTCTATAAGACCAGCAAATCTGGTCACCCCCCCTTTTTTTAATGATTTTGAGTTTTGTTCCACATTATTCTCCCACTCTATCCAGGATCTCCTGCATTGATCCCCCTTGAATGGCTGACAGTGGTAGCTGGGCACCATCTAGTTCTTCTGGTCTCATAGTCATATAAGCTGAGGATCACATGGTATACCAATCACTTGGACTAATGTTTCCATGAATCTTTGGTTTTTTTCATTCTTCTTTGCTCTGGATGAGGAGAGACCCATCGTTGCATCTAGATGGCCGGTTGCAAGCTTTTAAGATCCCAGTTGTTAGTCGCCAAAGTAGGAGGTGGAACAATGTCAAAAAGAACTCTTTAAGGTCCCCATTTCGTTTTGACACCACTGCTCATATCTGTCAGAGTCCTTCAATTTTACAAATTGTTAATCAGAATGTTTGAAGTCTGAGTCTCCCATGGAAGAAAGGCCTGGAGATCTACTTCTGAAAAAAAATCAGTCATTGAAAACTTTATGGAACACAATTCTATTCTGTTACACATGGGGTTGCTTTGAGTCACAGTTGGTCTGATGGCAACTGGTAACTAGTGGTTCATATCTGTCTCCCAGAGTTGTATTCAAAATATATTAAACAAAACAAAACAAAAAACCCAACAGATTAAATAACTGGTACTGTAGACTCAATAACTAGAGCACAATCATAGAAACCTTGCACTGAGCTAGACATTAAGCTTGTAAGTCTTAGACAAGCCAAAGTGGTCCTTATAGAAGGGCTGAGGCAGCCAGGGCAGTAAAGGGGCACTCAGGGGCTTGGGACACAGCTATTAACCAATGATACATAACAATTTAATGTTACTAATGTGCTCCTTCTGATTGTCAGCTTGCCTTACCAAGACATCTGTCAGAGTGTGTTGTAATTCAGACTTTTTTCTATCTTCCAACTAGGCAGTAATGTCTTTGAGGGAAGATGCTGCATCTTATTTTCATATTTCCTATGTATTTCCAAGAGCTAGATTAGTGCTTGACAAAGTAGACACTAAAGTAAACATTGGTTGAATTAACATATGAAATTTATTTATCAATTTAGAGGGTGAACTAAATGGCTTCTTACAATTTAAGATTATATAATTATACTTTACAGTACATGTAACTATGTAAAAAATATCAAGGCTGCAATATAGATGCCATGCAATTTTACCAGGTATTAAAGTTAGAATGCTTTTGAATTCTTAATAAAATAAAGCATTTTATTATCAATAAGGCTAGGATAGAAAGTAATGAGACTCTAATATTTTATTAATCCTAAAGTTGTTATTATAAGGTATTGTTCTGGGTGGTTTTAAGTATGATACAAATGAAAAACTAAAATGGCAAAATTCTGTAATATTTAGATTTCATATTGAAGCAGCATAAGTTCAGAGCCTAGATCCTAGGTATCCCAAGTCCCCGTTCCAAGTGTTCTAAGCTATGTCATACTGAAGGACAGTAAAAATCCTCTACTTTTCATATAATAGATTAAAATTACATTGGCTTTGATCCAACATTTGCACATATGAAGTATGTCAATAGCAACTTAATCATAATCATAATTATATACCTTGCAAGGAAACCCAGTCCTAGCACAGGAATTTTAAGTCATTATTAAAAGAACATAGGAACTCTGGTAGCATAGTGCCTAAGGCACTTGACTGCTAACCAGAAGGCTGGTGGTTCAAACCCACCAGCAACCCATCAGAAGGAATAGATTGGGCAATCTACTTCCATAGAGATACTGCCCCAGAAACCCAAGGAGGGGTTTCTATGAGTTGGATCTGAGTCAATGACAGTGAGTTTAGTTTTTTGGTTTTGGTATTAAGAGAACATAGTAGTGTGTGACATAATCCACTATTTGAGAAACACACCACTAACTGTTGTCTCCTTATCAATCATAGAAAATCTAGAAACATTATTGATGCTACTTGCAAAGTAAATAAGGCTTATAGCTTTATAACACTCTAATTAAGGGCTCAAGGATTATTTCAATTACAGATCAATATAGTTTTTGTTATTGTTAGAGGTCATCAAGTTGATTTTGACTTATAGTGACCCAACGTGACAAAGTAGAACTGTCCTATAGAATTTTCTAGGGTGTAACTTTTAACAAGGGAGCTCCAGTAGCACAGTGGTTAAAGCATTTGCTTACTAACCAAAACTTTGTTGGTTTGAACCCATCAACTGCTCCATGAGAGAAAGATGAGGCAGTCTGCTTCTGTAAAGATTTACAGCCTTGGAAATCATGTGGTGCAGTTATACTCTGTTGCTATGAGGGTTGCTTTGAGTCAGAAATCAACTCAATGGGCTTGTTGGTTTTATAAAAAATCTTTCTGGAGCAGACCAACAGTCTTTCTTTTGTATAGCCACTGGGTGGTTCAAACTATTCATCTTTAGGTTAGTAGCCATGTGCTTAACCATTGTACCACAAGGGCTCCTGAGATCAACATTACCGGGGGGGGGGAATGTGGGAAAGTGAGAAAGTGATCTTGTTTTCACCAGAGATACAGCAGAAGAAATATCAAAGAAAAAAGGGAAAGTCCTCTTATAGTGTGAACACAATGGATACACAATGGATAGCTGCTCATATACTATGTGTGTGTGTGTGTGTGTATGTATATACACACATGTACATACATCTATGTGTGCATGTATATATATATATGAATGTGTATACACACACATGTGTGTGTGTGTATCTATATACACACACACATGCACATAAAACCCAAGAAATATACAGAGATATATAAGCATACCTCGGAGACATTGGATATTGTGGGTTCAGTTCCAGACAACCACAATAAAGAGAATATCACAATAAAGGGAGTCACATCAATTTTTCAGCTTCCCAATGTATATAAAAGTTATGTTTATACTTTGAAATATTGTTAGAAGTACCAAAATGTGACACAGAGACATGAAGTGACACACACTGTTGGAAAACCACTGCTAATACACTTGCTGCATGCAAGGTTGCCACAAACTTTCAATCTGTGAATAAAAATGCAGTATATATGAAGCACAATAAAACGTACTATGCTTGTATGTACACACACACAGGCAGTCCTTGAGTTACAAACGTCCGACTTAATGTCTGACCTACAAACAACTCCTACTTACCCTTTAATGTTATGTAAATTTGACCTCATTTTGAAATGACTGAATGAACCTTTACAACAAATTCATCAAAATCAACTTAATTTGCTGCATGTGTAGCTTTTAAATTATTGACAAGGCTCTGAGCCTTTTCTTGCACTAAAGGAAGACTAAGTAAGAACCGTATGCACCTGTTCTGACTCACCTAAAATACAGATATAGTTAGGAAAGGATCTGGATATAAGCAATAAGATTAAATGATAGCTAACATAGGTGTGCAAGTGTTGAAAAGATTGAAATATTCATTCTTGTTTTCATGCCCTCTCCTTATTAAAAAAGAAAGCAATAATTGGGATTCTAGATAGACATAAAATGCAACAATAGGAATAAATGAGAAAATGTAGAAAAAGACAAATAGCATTTGAAAATAAAATGAATTAGGGAGACAGATCACAGTATAGCAAATGTAAACCTGAGGTGTACTACAATTGCTAGAGCATTCTACCGTCCAGAGCTAGAGGAGAAGCAGTCCACAGTTTTATGACATCTGTCACATGAAAACAGTTACAAAGGTGTAACAAAGCTCTTCCTAATACCTAAACCTGAGTGAAAATTCTCTCATGGGACCTCATTAAAAGAATATGTGGTTTGATTTAGTGAACTGCACCCTTGCAAAAGTATGTTTTTATGAGTATTTCTTTTTAAATCTTTCAGTGCAGACTAATGGTGTAATTCCAAAGGACAATTTAATAAAAGCAATTGTACCACTGCTCAATGACGAAGTTCTGCATCACCCATGGACAAAATTTTGAACACTTTAAGTATGCCTGAACTTTGGGGTAATCAGCTATGAATATATACATATGCCTAAGTCATTTGACTGCTAACCAGAAGGTTGGTGGTTCAAACCCACCAGCCACTCTTCGGAAGGAAGACTGAGCAATCTACTTCCGTAGAGATACTGCCTCAAAAACCCAAGGAAGAGTTGCTATGAGTTGGAATCGACTTGATGGCAGTGAGTTTTTGAGTTTATGTGTGTGTGTGTGTGGGGGGGGTGCAACTGAGCTTTTGATAAGAATTGAACCATAAAGACTTTTGATTTGTGCAATTTGAGAAGAAGATGGAAAGCAGAAATTACATATCACTCGTTGTTGTTGTTGGTGTTTGCCATCGAGTCGGCACTCACTCATTAGGTTGATTTAATAAATACTTGAACACATACTCTGTGCAAGCGTATTCATTGGAAAAGGAAAAAAATAATATGGAATTTTAATAAACTGATTAAGAACCAACAAATTGGCCTGTTTTTAAGTTTACTGTAACTAAATAAGTCCCTACAAGATAAAAATAAGTATATTAAGAGCCATAGAGAATATTTGTAACCTATCACTACAGCCTTTCAAAGGATCTTTTCTTCAGATAGCAGAATTGGCACATTTAAGTAAAAATGTCTTCAAAGTCTTCAGTAGTAATCATAAACCTCTATTGCTAATACAGGAAATATGTCCAAGAAATTTCATTTTGTGAGAAGATAGATAAGCTACTATGTGTAGATGTTGCTGTTGTTAGGTGCCTTCAAGTCAACTGCAACTCACAGTCACCCCATGGACAACAGAACAAAACACCACACAGTCCAATACCATTCTCACTGTAAGTGCTGTTTGAGTGCATTATTGCAGCCACTGTGTCAATTCATCTCTCTTTTGCTGACCCTCTTCTTTAGCAAGCATGATGTCCCTCTACAGGGACTGGCCCCTCCTGATAACATGTCAAAAGATGAAGTCTTGTCATCCTTGATTCTAAGGAACATTCTGTCTGTCATTCTTCTAAGACATATTTGTTCATTCTTCTAGCACTCCGTGGTATAGTCAATATTCTTCGCCAACACCATGATTCAAAAGCAGCAATTCTACAGTCTTCAAAATTCATTGTTTAGCTTTCGCATGCATATGAGGCAACTGAAAATACCATGGGTTGTGTATACAGGAGGTGTGAAATAGTATATGAACGAAAAAACTGACTTTTCCAACTGCTCTTCTTCTCTGGATACATATCATACATACATCTACCATAGCACAAAGAACACTGATGGGTCATTTCCAGGGTGCCCTATCACCCACATGGAAGTTATTTTACTGTCAGTATCGTATACTTTATACCTGACATGATATGCCGCATACAGCACATAACAAATGGAAATAAGAAAGAAAAAAAAAAGTTGAATGACTAGATCACAATGTTATCAAAGATTATTGATTACTTCAATTAAAAATTTCTTAGAAACAGAAAACCATTGACTTATGTTAACATTTTCAAAACACGTTTTGTCCTGTGCTTAACATACAATTTTGTAAGTTCAACAGTAATGATACCCATTTCCAACAATATTCAATGAAGAACCACATATATTTTCCTATTCTTGTTAGTATTAACCTTTAAAATGATAGAACAGAAACATCCTTTATAGTACATATGATATAAGAGAGTATGAAATCCACTACTTGTGATTTTTACTTTGTCTGACTTTAGCCTATTCTTAAAGGAGAATACAATATTTATTTTTCAGATTGTTTTCTGAAGCATCATGTGAATAGGGGGCAAAGTCATTGTTTAAATATCTGTGTGATCCAAAGAGATTTAAACTATTCCTTACCCACATACTATTGATTAAAGAGTCCCACAATATGTGAATTAATCAGTACAAATATATCACTACTACTGGGAAGCCTTTTGAAGCAAGCTTCACCAATTTATCTATAAGGGAATAGGGAGAATTGTCTGCCCATTCAAACAACCTTATTTTTAATGTTAGCTTCAAAATAGATTGTTCTGGGTTAGCTGTTTCAAAATAAAAACTACTACAGGCAAGAAAAACATTAAATTTATATTTGCAGTATACAGTTTGGGAGCGCTGGTGGTATAGTTCCTAAGGCATTTGACTGCTAACCAGGAGGCTGGAGTTTCAAACCCACCAGCCACTCCTCAGAAGGATGATTTGGCAATTGACTTCCATAGAGATACTGACTCAGAAACCCAAGAAGGGGTCACTACGAGTCAAATCGAATCAACAGCAGTGAGTTTCTTTGTTTTGAGTATATAGTTAAGCTTTCTTACTTATTTCAAGAATTTAGTTATGCACTAAGAGAATTCCCATTTTAAAATTAAGATGTTAGAGGCAATTACCTTCATAGTAATAAACAAGGAATTGTTAGCCTAGATACCTGAAGCTTAATTTCTTAGTGTGTTGATATAGCCAAAGTTACTGCTGAATCCTCAGGATAATTTATCTGCCAACTAAATAAACTTTCAAAAGAGCTAGGAAAGAAAATCATATTTACAAATATGCCAACTTCAATTTCAAGCTCTACAAGAAGATTACAGAAATTGGTAATAAAACATGAAATCACTTTCGCTGTTCTTTGAGTGCAACCAACAAAATCAAATCTTCTTGATCTGGATATTACGAAATATGTGTGAAGGGGAAAAATAAGAAACATAACCATACACATAAAAACACTGATATATTCCACACTCTTGATAAAGAACCAATCCATCTCTCAGTAATATATAAAATTCTAGATTTATCAAGCTCAATCTCACAGGTTGTTGTTAGAATGAATTGCAAGGTATCTATCGCAAGATGCAGTAAGCAATCTTAAGAGAACTAACTATGTAACCAGTAACAAATCTTTTATTTGTGTCTAAGAGCTTTGCATATAGAAAATACATTTAGGTAGAATGTACCTATCCTACCTTGTTTGGGATCAATATGATGATCACCATGATACAAACTTTATAGTATGAATGACATGCGAAACAACATTTGCTTTAATTGTCCTACTTTATGTGTTGCATTAAATCACCAGAATTTATTATTATTTCTCGTCATTTAAAAAATTGTCTGTGTTTATATGAGTTTTATCATTTTATAATCACATCTTAAGTGTCATGATTTGCAAAGTATACATAACCAAAAACATCTCTTAAATCTGGGTAAAGTTTTTAAGAAAAGCATTGTTTTTTTAAAAATAAGTAAACATTCTATCAAGACCTGTATGCCAGGTATACAATAAATAACTCAATAGTTTTATAATATTACACTCTTTAAATTCTCATAGTTCTCTTACAACTTCATTGACTCTTCTATCAGTTCCTGCCCTACATATAAATTCACTCTCTGTATGTCTCTCTGTATATAT
>NW_006921758.1:1493757-1515679 GCF_000298275.1 Orycteropus afer afer | reverse complement strand
GATACACACAACATACACACAACACACACACACACACACACACAGTATGGAAGTTTCTCTTCTCTTTAAAAATCACATATCTTCCATTGGTGACCACATCTACTTCCATGATCATTTCTACATAAATTAGTCTGATTATTTTTGCCTGTGATATTCAGACACATATTTTCAACAGTCTTGAAAATGTCTCTGATTATCTTTCAGTTTTAAGTCAACATATCCAATCCAACTGCACTTTAATAATAAAAATCAGCACAGCAATTGGCTTTTTATGTAGGTTATCTCATTTAATCCTTATACCTGTTCTATGAGATGGGTAATTGAGGAAAAGTTGTCTATATTTTTAAAGTAATTGGCAAAATGGGCATGTGGATTTGGCAAAGCTCCACTGCTTAAAATCTTCTAGGATTCTCTACCTCAATAAACCATTTTACAATCTACAAATTTCTCAGTATCATTATTTCAGAGACTACTTCTACTCCTTCACAACCCATCTCCTGGTAATCAAAAGATGCTAGTCACACAGAAGCAATTCTTCTTAAGACAAAGTGTCTATTACCATGTGTGGACAAGGCAACAGGTCTCCTTCTGTAACATAATAAACATTTTCTGGGGCCTAACTCAAGAATATAGAATAATGTGGTAGTTAAGGTTGTGTGTCAACTTGGCTGGGCCTGGTTGAGTGGCTAGGCAGCTGGTGGGAGTATTCCTCATGATGAGACTGGCAATCAACTCCATGGTGGAATCTACTGGAGCAGCTGAGTCACTGCCTTTGTGATGTGGTCTGCTTCCTATATATGAGAAGCCTTGGGAATGGTCTCTAGCTTATGGCACACTTGAACCCTGCATGTAACCATGTCATTGTTTAGCAGCCTGCCATGCTCTGCTGACCTTGGGACTTTCAATGGACTTGAATTAAAGGCCTGCTCTGTGGTTTGGTGACATTGGGACTGTGCCTTTTTACTTGTCAACCTTGGGCTTGTCTGCCTCAGCAACCTGCAGCTGTCAAGAGAAGAGAAGCCTCTAGCTTCATTGGGCCAGGAGCAGGCAGAGCTGAAACCCAGGGTTGAGGGGCTTTCACCCAGTCCCTAGAGCCTGGTACTCTGAACTCAGACTTCAAGCCTCCAAACTGTAAGAGAATAAACTCCTGTTTGTTCAAGCATACCATCTATAGTATATTCCTGTCAGAGCGGCATTAGGTAACCAGAACAAATAATAAATAATTTTAAGTTCCTGTTCCATTCACTCTGATATGGCTTGACAAAACTATATGTTTGCTTTAATTTTTACTTGATAGAGACTTCATGTTTCAGATAATTTTATCTACAGTATTCAGTGAGTTGGTACTAATAGCTGTTTAGACCATATAAAGACTACTACATGCTGTGGAATCTTTACTATAATTTCCTTGTCTACAACTTATGTTTCAATGAATATATATCAAATACTGAAGTGGACCAATTTGTACAAATTCATCCAATAAAAAATCCCTGTAATGATCTGATCTTGCAAAGTTTGTACATACACTTAGAGTAATTTGTTTATATCAGCCACTAGAAAGCAGTAAATAATTTCTTGTTGTTGGATTGTTAGGTATCGTCAAGTCAATACCAACTCATAGTGAACCTGCATAAAGAGAAGAACTTCCCCTTAGGGTCCCGAGGCTGTAAATCTTTCTAGGAGCAGATCAGTAAGTCTCCCACCACCCCCACCTCCAGACACATCAATAGGCTGGTGGGTTCAAACTGTCAACTTTTCAATTAGGTACTGAGTACTTAACCATTTCATCACTAATGTGGTTCTTTGCAATTAGTATAGACTCATTGAAATACTGGAACTCCCATAGTTTGATAAATAATAATAGGTTACACACATTTCAAATATGTCCCTAAACAGAATATGCTCCAGCAAAAATGTGAAGATACAAGGTAAAACCATCAAATTATGTTTCCACTCACAGCTCTTAAAAATGAGTTTACTCCAAGAGCAGAACATTTCTGAAAATTGTATTTATGAGTTTGGGTTTTTATGTGTGAAAATCATAATTTGGGAAGTTACTTATATTAGTAAAAAAAAAAAAATACACACACATGAAGGAAAGTTAAAAATGTAAGCATAATCATTCTAATAAATGTTGTTGTTGGTTGACTTGGTGTTGGCTCTGACTCATATATCTTATACATCTTATGTATAACAGAACTAAATCTTGCCTGGTCCTGTGCCATCTTCATGATTATTGGTATGTTTGAGTCTATTGTCACGACTATTGTGTAGTGCCTGCCAAGCTAGAGGATTCATCTTCCAGCATGATATTGGACAATATTATATTATGATGTATAAGGTTTTCATTGGCTAATTTTCAGAAATAGATCACCAGATCTTTTTCCCTAGTCTGTCTTAGTCTGCAAGCTCTGCTTAAACCTGTCCATCATGGGTAACCCTGCTAATATTTTAAATACCAGTGACATAACTCCCAGTGTCACAGCACCACACAAATCACCTGTATAAACTAAATGGACCCATATACAAGGGGATAAAAATCTTGGCCCAAACACTCCAATACAGAGCAGCTTCAAATGCTGCCAAAGAATTCCTTGAGGAGTGCCCGTCTTATCTATTTATGCCCATTCAGACTTCTCAGCCCCATCATTTGTTGTGATTTGTATTTTTCAAGGTGAGAAGTCCTGCTCTTGCTTTCTGTTTCTTAAAGATGTTTAAAGTACCTGGGATAAGTAGAAGAAAATTAGTCACCATCTGAAGACAGCTTACCTCTTTCTTAAAGGTATGACACTAACACAAAGAAAACCTTAGAGACCTTAATAAAGGTTGTGAAATTCAAACTCAATATTCAACGTAAAAAAATTTCAAAGACAAAATCACACAAACATGGGAAAACAAAACAAAAAAACTGATGTTTTCCTCATGTAAGACTTTCATCTAGGAATTTTCGAACTTCTGAAATTATAGTAATTTTTCCCTAACTGTAAATTCTCCACATGTGAAAATTAGTAGATAGATATTTATATACTTCTTTTAATCACTCCAAGAATTCTTGATAAAATATATATGAATCATGAGTGACTCCAACTTTTAAAGTATGAAATTGGCAGTTTTGGTATAAACCATTTATTCAACAGGCATTTAGGGAGTGTCTGCTCTGTGCCAATTATGCTGCTAGGCCCTGGTGGTGGAAGTGAATACTAAAATCAGCACATTAGCCAAAAGTAGCTGAAAGACAAAATTAGACTTGAGAATATCTTTATTTGACAAGAAGATAGTTTATGTATTTTATGGAACTCAATTGTATACAGTAATTTTTAAGCACATGATTATTTATGAACCATTAAGGTAGACTTAAAAAAAATTATGTGGGCATTGGTGATTGAATGGTAGAATTCTTACCTTTCATGTATTTGACTCTGGCCAAAAACCTCATGTATGGATACTACCCATCCTGTCAGTGAAAGTTTGTGTGTTACTATGATACAGGTTCCAGTGAAGCTTTCACATTAAGACAAATTAGGAGATGTAATCTCAAAAATCAGTGAATGAGATTCTGATGGATCATAATCGTCCAATCCACAAGTGATTATGGGGATGTGGAAGGCCTGGGTGGCCTTTCCTTCCATTGTGCATAGGGTTATCATGAACAGGGGCCGGCAACTAACAACAACAACAACAAAGCTAGACTAAAGGAAAACAAACAGAACGTCTATATAAACATTCCGAGGATCCTGTAAGAAGGAAGCCATCAAATCTTAATCTAAGAACGTGGGATGGGTGGGAATTTTAAAAGGATCTTACTTTTCTATGGGAGCTCTGGCAGCGTAGTGCCTAAGGCACTTGACAGCTAAACAGAAGGCTGGCGGTTCAAACCCACCAGCCACTCCTCGGAAGGAAGATGGGGCAATCTACTTCCATGGTGATACTGCCTCGGAAACCCAAGGAGGGGTCGCTTTGAGTTGGGTCCTACTGTACGGCACACAACAACAACATTTTTCTGCAGAATTTGTATTGATGTGTGTTTAGGGTAAGGAAGATAATATTGTTTAAGGATTAAATAAACTAATGGTGAAGCTGTAAGAAATAGGGTTCTTTATTACTCTGCATTTCCTAGAAACTAAAACTGTCTTCTTAAATTCTGCACCCTAGACTTTAGCATTTTATATCAATTTTTTGAACAGGATGGAATGGTTCTCTGGGACTTCTACTTTCACAGTGTATGGTGACTATGTCCATTTGTTTTATTAAAAAGAAACCTAAAAAGATGTATATGCTTTCTATATAATCCTTCATCGAAATATTTAATGAAAAATGAATTTTTAAGCATTTCATTGAAACCACAGGGGAAGAATATTTGAGAAGTTATATCCAGAAATGAATAATGTACTGTTTTATTATACTAAAATAGGATATGAAAAGCTTTATTGTTTTTTTTATTTGGTATACTACTAAATGTTCTATTTTTATGAATATAAAATTACCTATTTTTATACATATTTACCTAAACATCCATTTGGCATAGTGCCTAAGGCATTTGACTGCTAACCAGAGGCTGACAGTTCAAACCCACCAGTCACTCCTTGAAAGGAAGACTGAGCAATCTACCTCCATAGAGATACCACCTAGGAAACCCAAGGAGGAGTTGCTATGAGTTGGAAACAACTCAATGGCAGTGAGTTTTTGGAAGCATCCATTTACATAGGTTCATTCATAACTCTAGTTTCCCATAAGGTCTTAAAGTCTTAAACAAACTTTCTTACTGTGAGGGTTTTTGTTGTTGACACAATCACACAGTTGATTCAGAGTATTTTTCACAAATCCTATTGTGTAACAATTACAGATAGATGTATAATTGCCACCCAGTAGACTGCAAACTATCAGATTTAATGAGATACCATAAGAAAAGTGCCATGAAATGCTAGTGTTATTCTTTATTTCCCTTCCACCAGGCTTAGAAGGCTGAGTCTCCCATTCCCTGCAACAGATAGGATAATGTCTTTCACAGAGCATTCAATAAATGTAACAAAACATAAATAGAGAATTGTTACTAAAAATATTGTGTTTCTTGCAATAAAAACATTTAAAAATAATATTTGCACAAAAATATACATATAGTCTTATGTTTAGCTTTTTTTTTTCATAAAAATATGGCTGTCATATATGTTCATATATTCATCCAACAATAAAGCTGATTAAGATAGGTCTAATTTATTTAGGTCTATGAAAGAACATTTCATTTTTATACTGTTGGCATAATAGTACCACTTCTTAGTCAAATAAGTTACATTTAGATTTCTGGTGGTTAAAGCACTCGGCTATTAACCAAAAGATTGGTGGTTCGAATCCACTAGCTGCTCCACAAGAGAATGATGAGTGAGTTTGCTTCGGTTAAGATTTACAACCTTGGAAACCTTATAGTACAGTTCTGTTCTGTCCTATAGGGTCACTATGAGTTGGGATCGACTCTACGGCAGTGTTTTTTTTTTTTTGGGGGGGGGTGTATTTATAAATGCTGACCATATCTTAAAAACAGTTTTTAAAGTATACTATTTAACTTAGATTGGACAGTCTGTTTCCTACCAGACAGCTGATGCATTTAAACAATAACATAACTAATTTCTAGCAAATATACAATAAATGATTCTCAAGGGTAAACTAGGAAACCACACATCACCGTATATACATTGTACTAGACTCTAACTAGAAGGCTATCACCATATCCCTTATACCTGTTCGTTGCTCTGAGGACTCATGTTTAGAGTTGTATGGACAAGATTTAACTATGAGAGTTCGTAACTTAGTGCCCTAAATTTGACACACTCAAGGACACATAAAAGTAAGTAGTACCTGACCTCTTCCTAGAACAGAGTTGTACTTTGAATTTTCTGAAAAATGGGAAGAAACATTTCAAATAGCATGGAAACAGTCTACAAAAGAGATAGATTCACAAGGGTGTCTTTTACCATTGAGGTTTTTTTTTTTTTTAATGGCTTGATGTGTACAAGGTTTTTGAAATAACAGAGACTCATGAGAAATACTGGCAAGAGATCCTCTACAGACTTACTGTGTTTAGCACAAAAACATTATATTATGACTTTAAATACAACTTCCCCCTTTCCTTACCTCAACTATGTTTCTCAAATTTTACCTTTGAGACTACCTTTGGATATCTGTTTAACAGAGTTGACAAAGGCTTGTTAAATCTTACCTTGTGGCTAAATTGAGGATCAGACGAGGACCAAATGTGAGGGTGGTTTTTGTGATGTGGTATAAACATGTATGTGTGGGAATATGTGTGTATGTGCCTATTAACTGTTCAAATAATCCAGGAAAACAGAAAAAATGCTGAATGGGAGTTTTGTGGGTAGGAACAGCCATGGAACAGAGCCTTTGCTGTGTATCAGTTAGTGAATTTCCAAAATCTGCTGGTATATAATGAAGCTACAGTTTATAGAAGGCTACCCTCCAGGAAATATGTGTTGGTGGGCACATGTGTGTGTGTGTGAAACATAAAATTATTTGTAGCATTTCTATTGATTAGCATTTTGTTTTCTTGGAAACAAATCTTCAAAAAAAAAAAAAAAAGGAGTTTTCTGGTATTTAAATTACTGGGTAGTATTTAACTAATAAACTAAAAAAAAATACTCTAGAGTCTAGACAGCAAGGTCAAGAAAGAGGAAGTAATTTAAGAATCTGAACCTGTCTGATATGGAGTTCTCATTCAGCCACATAAAAGGGAGTCTGGAAAGCCCCAAACTATTACCTACCGATAACCAATCATCTACCAGATCTTTTAAACTATAATTCAGTTATGATGAATATTATCAAACCACCAGTGAATCCACACTGTTTACAACTCATATCATACATTGCATCCCATTCAAAGTCCTCTTGCCTAAGATCTTGCCTGGCAACTGAATTATTTCTTTGATTGTAGTGTAAAGTACAATACAACATTAAACATAGCCCCATGGACTCCAATAGGATAGCAATGGTCAATGGAAAAAGGCAAGGACAGTGATGTATCATTATTAAGATTTCTAAGTTTTCCTGGAGGTTACATTTGAGGGAAAGTGTAAAAGAAAAGTTTATTTGAGGCAGTAGTCTGAATTTCTTAAGTTACCAGCAGTCAAAGATCACAAGTTCATAGCTGAGTTGCAAAGCTAATGCTTAAAAAACTATATCAAGAGTTTAATGACAATAGATGTTAAAGGACAGGCAGGCACCAAATATAATCATATCAATGATGGAGCTTACATATTCCACTGGGCCTTACTATGAACTAGGGAAGAGAGATGATCCTGGATTAAACTCTCAAACTCAGTTTAGCTCCTAAACCAAGTCTCCTAAATGAAGACCAATTGTTCCTAATTGCAAAATTACAGGGTTTTACAATTATAATGCAGTAAACAATTAACTGAAAACTACATAAAAAGATCAGCAATATAATAATTTTCATTCTAATTTAGTGTGCTTATTCCATTCTTCCATGATATTGTATCTGTATGTGTGCATTTAAACATTTCCCACATTAAAAAGCTTTCAGATAAAATATATTTATGAATACATGAGAGAAGGTGAAGCTATGCATACAATTTAACAATAAGTATTTTTAATTAAAAATTTAAAAAGAAATTAGCAACGGCATTTTGTCTTAAAAAAAAAAAAAAGCTAAACATGAGTGAACTTGAATGTAAAATCTAAAAAATAATACAGCTTCAAAGTGGCCTTAATCACTGCAGATGCTTAATCAGTTCAAATCATATTACTAGAACAGATTCCCGTTCCTCTCCTGTTCTTTTTGTATCTTAATTATTTGAACTCTGAAAATTAAGCATCATTTTTTTCAGATTAAGTATTGGCACAATCAGATAATAAAGATATTTAAGTCTGTAAGTTTTTTCCTATGACATTTTTAGGTAGTGGTTCAGAAATATACTTTTAACAATGTTAAGGATATAAATAGGTGCATCTTGGCCATAGAATATGCTCTTATTAAACCCAACAGACTATATGGCTTACTGGTCAAATTTCTAAATTATGAAGCAATGATGGGACCACTATCACCCTCTTTTTGTTACCCTCTTTTTGACTATAAATAATTCTGAAAAAGAGACCAAAAACTGGAAACTCTTGAGGTATTTCGTTCAAAAAGATAAAGAAGAAACCCAGATTTCAGAGCATGTCCTAAATAGATCCCTGAAAAAAATCCCAGAAGAGAAAGCAGATTCTATGTACCTATCTAAGGTACCACCACTCATCTGTCAGTTTGCCATACTGTAGTGGCTTGAATGCTGTTGTGAGGCTGGAGGCTGTGCCACCAGTATTTCAAATATCAGCAGGGTAACCCATGGTGGGTGAATCTTCTGGATTCAGAAGAGGACGTGGAACAAGGGATATCATTGGCGATGTCAGATGGATCTTCGCTCAAAGCAAAGAATACCAAAAAGATGTGTACCTGTGTTTCACTGACTATGCAAAAGTATTTGATCATGTGGATCATAACAAATTGTGAATAACATTGAGAAGAATGGGAATTCCAGAACACTTAATTGTGCTCATGAGGAACCTGTACATAGAACAGAGGCCGTCCTTCGAACAGGACAAGGAGATACTGTATGGTTTAAAATCAGGAAGAGAGTGTGTCAGGGTTGTATTCTTTCACAATATTTATTCAACCTGTACACTGAGCAAATAATCTGCCAAGGTGGACTATATGAAGAAGAACGTGGCATCAAGATTGGAGGAAGAATCATTAACAACCTGTGATACACTAACGACACAATTTTGTTTACTGAAAGTGAGGAGAACTTGAAGCACTTACTGATGGAGATTGAAGAATACAGTCTGCAGTATTGATTACATCTCAATATAAAGAAAACCAAAAATTCTCACAACTGGACCTATAAGCAGCATCACAATGAACGGAAAAAAAGTTTGAAGTTGTTAAAGACTTCACATTGCTTAGTTCTACAATCCACGCCAATGGAAGCAGCAGTCAGGACATCAGACTATGTATAGCACTGGGCAAGTCAGTTGCAAAGGACTTCTTTCAAGTTCTGAGGAACAAAAATGTCTCCTTGAGGACTAAAGTGGGCCTCACACAAGCCATGATATTTTCAATCACCACATATGCATGCTCTGGAGCATAGTGCCTAAGGCATTTGACTGCTAACCAGAAAGCTGGTGGTTCAAACCCACCAGCCACTCCCCAGAAGGAAGGTTGGGCAATCTGCTTCCATAGTGATACTGTCTGGGAAACCCAAGGAGGGTTGCTATGAGTCAGGTTCCACTTGGTGAGCTTGCATATGCATGTGAGGGCTGGACAATGAATAAGGAAGACCAAAGGAGAATTGATGCTTTTGAGTTGTGGTGCTGGTGAAGAATTCTGAAAGTGTCATGGACTGTTAAAAGAACTAACAAATTTGTCCTGGAGGAAGTGCAGCCCCAATGCTCCTCAGAAGTGAGAATGGCCAGACTTCCTCACACATACTTTGGTCATGTTATCAGAAGGGATCATTCCCTGGAAAAGGATGTCATGCTTGATAAGGTGGAGGGTTGAAGAAAGAGGGGAACGACCTCAAAGTGATGGATTGACACAATGGCTGTGGCAATGGACTCTAATATAGTGGAGATTGCGGAGCTGGTGTGGGACCTGACGATGTTTCATTCTCCTGTGCATAGGGTCACTATGAGTCTGAGACGACTCGATGGCACCTAACAACAACAAAAACATCTAATGTTGGCTTAAAAGTTCAGGAATGGCCCCTGAAACCTCTTAAACTTTGCAGAGATTTTTGAATACATAATAAATATTTTATGCTGGCTATAAGGAAATTTCATGGCACTACTATGCTCAAAATCTTCCATCAGATCAGTTTTCACTTCTTACAGTAAACACCAGAGTCCCTACAATAACTCCAATAACCTATACAACTTAGCTCTGATATGTTCAAAGACATGTAAAGGTGAGTAGTGTTCATTTGACCTCCTCTTAGAACTGAGTAGTACTTTTAATTTTATGAAAAATGGGAAGAATCATTTCAGCTAGCACAGAAAATAGTTTATTTTTAAAAAAGAGATTTTCAAGGGTGTCGTTGCCACTAACTTTTTTTTTTTGATAGCTTGACTTGTGCAAGGTTTCTCAAAGAATTGAGACTCGTGAAATATACTGGCATGAGTATTTTGTTCTGCCAACCTTCCAGGCCCTTTGCACTCTTCATTCTTTAATGGGAATGATCATCTGCAAATATCTATAAGACTCATTCTCTCAACGCCTTCAACTCTTTTTCTCAAATATAATTTTCACAGCAAGAACGTGCAAATTTATTCTTCTACCACCTCCAAATCCCTTTTCCTGCTTTATTTTTTCCCTCATATCATTTATTATTAGCTAGAAAACTAGATCTTTACCTATTCATTATATTTATCATCAAACTCCTCCCACTAAAGGCATGATCCATATATGTAAAGCTTTTTAGTTTGTTTTCTGCTGTATCTTCTATATCTAGAACACTGACTTGGCTGTAGTAAGCATTCAACAAGTATTTTTTGAGTTGAATTAAATGCAGGAATTTTGTCTTTCTTGCACCCACGGCTGCCATTTTGAAATAGCATAAATAAAGAATTCATACTTGTATTAGTTGCAGATGCAGAAATTTAGATGACAGCTTAAAGTTCAGATGTTTTATTTCTCATTCCATTAGTTAGTCTCAATTAGTGTATACAAATTTTATATATGCACATATATGTATGAAGGATCACTGGTGGTACAGTGCTTGACTACTGATGGAAAGGTTGGCAATCCGAACCCGCCAGTCATTCCATGGGAGAAAGATGCAGCAGTCTGATCCATAAAGATTACTTGGATACCCTATGGGGCAGTTCTCCTCTGTCCTATAGGGTTGCTGTGAATTTGAATCTACTTGACTGCAAGGTTTTTTTTTTTTTTCCCCAATGTATATGTATATATATATATACTCATAATACATATGAGCATATATAGATATACTATATTAGATTAATATATTTACTATTTATTAATATAGATTACATTACATTATTACATACATGAATATATATATATATATAAAATCATATAGGGAGCTCTGGTAGCATAGTGGCTAAGACACTTGTCTGCTAACCAGACGGCTGGCGGTTCAAACCCACCAGCCACTCCTCGGAAGAAAGGTTGGGCAATTCTACTTCCATAGTGATACTGCCTCGGAAACCCAAGGAGGGGTTGCTATGAGTCGGGGCCGACTCGACGGCACATAACAACAACAACAACATAAAATCATATAAACATCTAAATGCATATATAAATAATACTAATATCCCATTTGTTTGCCTATACTGACAAAGGGAAGAATTTTAAATTACAAAGCAGTAGGTTCTTAGAATAAACAAACATACACATTTAACTTTAGATTTAAAGTTTGATCTATAAAAAGCAAATATACAAGTAAATTTTCATAACAAATCTTTTGTATAAAATGAAGTATATATGTGTGTGTGTGTGTGTGTGTGTACTGCTTAGCCAAAATGGAAACTTAAACATTACTAATTCAAAAAAACATAACTGCCTCATTAAAATAGCCATTGTACTCTAATTAGAGTCTTCTTTTCTCCTCTTTAACCACAAGAAATGCTAATGAAATGGTCCCATCTCTTTAGCTTTCTGTAGGTTCCAACAACTCTCTCCTCTCCACTCCACACACACACACACACACACACACACAGACAGACACTGGGGAATAATTTGTGGTAATATCACCTATTTAATGTTGTTTTCTTCCAGTAGATAAATATTTAGAGGTAAAGGCGAAGAATGTTTAAGTGTACTAACTTATTCTTGGTCATTTTGGGCCATGATAATGCTAAAAATGATGATGTTGTAATAACAGGATATGTTCAAAAGTTAAAGACAGAAACTTCCTGCTAATGCCCATTCATAACAATGATAACAAAAGATATGTGATGAGCTACAAATAATGAACTTCCAAAATAAACACCATATCCTTTCTTTCCAATAATTTGGCTAAACCTGTTTTGGAACAAAGATATTGTAAATGCTTCTCAAACCCCCATAGTGGATATATAAAACAGATAACCAGAAAAACCTTAACAATTTCATCTAGCGCTAATGTGTGATAGGCAAGCAAAGGAATATTATGGAGTTAAAATCTCCTGCACATAGAGATTTCTCCAGGAGAACCTCATATTAGAAGTGTCCATGTGTGTATACATTACCTAGCTACTAAACTGTTTATTCCATAGCGTATGTTCAGTCTCTATCAACATAAAATTTTGTTGCCTTCATGAACTGCATAAGGAACTCTAACGGTGCAGTGGTTAAGTCATTTGGCTGCTACTAACCAAAAGTTTGGCAGTTTGAACCCACCAGTCACTCTGAGAGACACAGATGAGGCAGTTTGCTTCCATAATATTTATAGCTTTGGAAACCCACTGAGGCTGTTGTACCCTGTCTTACAGGATCGCTATGAGTTGTAATCAACTCAATGGCAGTAGGTTAAAGGCACACAATAAAGAAAACCATTAGATATTTTTAACCTGAACAAAGCCAATCAAACAGAAAATTAGAACTCTAGAGACCAGATTGTGCAGGCCATATATCAGAAACATACTTATTTTTACTTGAAACAACTCTATAAATATAGACTTTAAAACTCATTTATTTTATCTATAGAGATTTAAAATTAGACTTAATGCCTTTTACAGCAGATGATAACCTAGATTAATATTCAATAATGTAATTTCAATGTCAACCTTCTAAAGTCATTGGAAATAAATATTAAATTTTAAACACTACATAATACTGGCTTAAATAGCAGTATACTTGAGAAAGAGAGAGATAAAATACTCTTATAGTAAGATGTAACCCATAAAACTGCTGAAAGAATAAAGGAGGATGTCATATCACTTTCTTTATTCTGGTATCAAATTCTGATAAGATTTTCATGGAATTGATTTTATTCTGTGTATAATATGCTAAGACCTTCCCAAATATTTGCTGCTGGACGAATGAACCACTGTCATAGATTAATCAAAGACATGAACATAGTGAGAAAAAGGTGCTTAATACATACACATTGACGATGACAGGTAAGATACAGGAATATTTCAAACTTGAGTCATAAATGACACAAAGTTTAACTATCACTTTTTTATGTATAAAACAAAACAGAACTTCTTTACAAAAATGTTAAAGGGGTTAAGTTGTTATACCACCAACCCACCACTCATCCACTAATATAAATGGAAAGCAGAAAATTTTATTCTTACTGTTTCCTTTTACACCTGTCATATCAAATGCTCCTCTAAAACATAGTGTTTGGAGAAAAAGAGCACTGCAGCTGCTCACATGGAAATTTATGTTTTCAATAGTATCAGCTCTGAAAGAGGAAGGTATATTACAAAATAATTCTCATTAAAAATTTCCTTAAGGGCACCATGTGCAGCTTTTGTGAATGTTTATTTATCTGTAAAATAAAGATAATCCTACCTTATAGGACTGTAAAATTAAATAAGAGAATGCATGTAAAAGATTAAGTTACCTGGAGAAATTGTTAATAGTCAGACATATAGAAAAACACTCTGTGTAATTCTGAAGCAGTCAATAGGGCACTGGACTGTAACTGAGAAACGTCTCTCTAGGAAATGCCTATTCTTGTTGTATCCTATTTCTCTTTAGGCTTATTTCCCCAAAAAAGTAGATGAGCAGGCTCATCAGGAATGGGAAGTCTTGTCATCCATTGGTTCTTTGGCTCTCCAACAGTTTTACAGCTCCCAAGCCTAGTGACAACATGGAGACAGAATCCAGAGGATAGGACTTTTTGGCCATGCTAGAACTGGGGATCTGTCCTAAGTATGAAACAGTGGTCTATAAGAAGAAAGAGGAAGGGAAAGGGAAAAAAGGAAAATGAGGAGGAGGACAAAACACAGAGTATGTACAAGGAATTAGGAAATATTATGGTAAATATAAGGGCCCCCTTCAATCTTTCTGACCCATTTAACCCAAATATTTCTTTGGAGGTAGTAGTCAACAGATGGTGTTAATTCAATTACATTCAACCCATGTCTTATCCAATGGGTTATCCATCACATTAAAGACCAAGAGAGTGAACTCAAATTTCCACCTGATTTATTTCTTTAAGAAACACATGCTTATTAATGAAATGAAAAAATTATCATGATGTAGTCAAATAATAAACCAACACTGCTATTGAGTCAAATCCGACTCATACTGATCCCCATTAAGTTTCCAAGGTGGTTAATCTTTACAGGAGTAGATTGCCCCATCTTCCTTCCACATAGCAGCTGGTGGGTTTGAACCATCAACCTTCTGGTTAGCAGTCAAATGCCTTAGGCACTGCACCACCAGAGCTCCTAGTCAAACAACAGCTCATAGTATTTCTCATATTTCACATATAAAAATTCACTTTTTAAAGAAGCATAAATTTTATACCCAGGGTTTTCTCCACACTTTTTAACATTATTCAGTTGACCAAGATTTAGTTGCACATAATTTTCAGTTGATTATTATTAGGAACTCTGGTGGCATAGTGCCTAAGGCCTTTGACTGCTAACCAGAAGGTTGGCAGTTCAAACCCACCAGGCACTCCTCAGAATGAAGACTGGGCAATCTATTTCACATCAGAAGTAAATCGTTTTCTTGCTTTCAATTACACTTGTGTTAAAAACCTTTATAGTTAGCAGAAAAATAAATAGGAATTTTAGTTATTTTCACCATATTTATTAGTATCATATTCTAACCATCTTATAAAAAGTAGGAAATGGTCTCCAGAATTCACATTTCAACTATCAAAAGAAGAAAGACTTCTCTTAGAGAATGCCTGCTACAATTTTAGTGTAAAAATCAAAATATTATGCATGGAATGAACTTTAGGGGGAAAGTATTTCTCTTCTTACATTTTTAAATACATTATTCCCAACTCAGGGTTTTAAAAAGCAGCAAGTCTACGAGTATACTCATTGTGACTTAGACTACAAACACTAGCCATTGGGATTCATTTAGGATATTTACTAAATCTGAATCTTACAATCCAAAATAACACATTTATAAAATATGGCTTACTCATGAAAATTATTAAGGCTTGACTGTCCCAATGTGAATATCCTCAATACTGAATTATAGAACCCTTCAAAACAATCAACCTTAACCTTTTTGTCCTCCAAGGTATATAGAAGAGACATTGTCAACTGTAACTTTTTATAAAGTGTATTGTTGTTGTTGTTGTTATGTGCCGTCGAGTCAGACCTGACTCATAGCGACCCCTCCTTGGGTTTCCGAGGCAGTATCACTACGGAAGTAGATTGCCCCATCTTCCTTCCAATAAAGTGTATATATTCCTATAATTCACTTAAATATAATCCACATAAATATCCCCCCTGGGTTTGTATGCCATTACAGGTTAAAGTACAAATGTTCCATAAACAATTCTTTATCTGCACTCTGCTACTCACATAATTTGCCACATTACTGCTTTCTTTTCCATGTTCTTAGTCCTTTGCAATATGACTTTTGACCAGATTGAATCGTTCTTTCCTCTCTCATTACTCATTCTCTGGTACTTTCCCTCCGAATATGCCATAAATAGGTGTCTCCAAAATTTATAGATGGTTTATAGATGAGCCATTACTTTCATCTCTAAATCCTCTGTCACAATCTCTCCTACTCATGAACTTCAACTGTCATTACTATGTGAATGGTCTGCAAATTCTTATTTCCTATACTGATCTTTTTCAAGTTCAAATCTCTTGTTAAACCAAAAAAAACAAACTCACAGCCACTGAGTTTATTCCAACTCGCAGCAACCCCCACAGAATTTTCAAGGCTGTAAATCTTTAAGAAAGCAGATTGCCTCATCTTTCTCTAGTGGAGTGGCTGGTGGGTTCAAACTGCAGACCTTTTGGTTAGCAACCCAATGCCTTAACCTCAGTGCCACCAGAGCTCCTTAATCTGTTATTAGTTACTTATTAAACATCCCAGTGAGGCCCAATTATATCTTAAATTTATTATGTCCAAAGGAGAAGTCATCATCTGTCATCTCAACAAGAAACCAAACCCTACTCTATTCTTTTACTTCCCTTAGTAGCACCTGTATATTCTAAGTCACTATTTATCTTTAACTTTTCCACTTTTCATCTTCATATACTATCTGTAACCCACTGTTATCCTTCAGTATTTCTTAAATTCTTATTCTCCTGTCCACTCATGAAAGCAAAATCTCCATTTAGGTTTTGAGTGCCCTCATTACAGAACACTAAAATAGTTTCCTAATGTATCTTCTAACTTTCAAACCATCACTTCTTTTTTTCATCAAATATTTAATGCTAAACTGCTATCTACCAAATACTGTTTTAGCCTAGGAACATGAAAATGTAATGACAGTCCCTGCCTTCAAAGAATTTATAGTCTAGTATAGAAAGAGATTGTGAAATAGTGAATGAATGCCCGAGGTATAAATAGTAAGTCTTATGTAAGCATGAAAATTGAGCACAGAGGTGGAATTTCTACCAGCTTGAGGAGAGGTGAACAAATACTTCTTAAAAGAGGTGATGATTAGCTGAATCTTAACAAAAGACCAGAAAGTGAGGGCTGAAGAGCTTTCATAAAGATGACACAGTACGAACAGTATCTCATAAGTATAAGAGACTGAGAAATGTTCACAGACTTCAACTCTGAATGCCTATTTAACAAAAGAGGAAGATAGGGTATTGGAGGAGTGTTTTGTTGTTTACATTTTATCTATTTAGCAAATAATTGTTTTACTAAGCAATCAACATTTTCTCATCCCTTCTATCACACAATAAACAATAATTTTGTAACTATCATGTCCTGAAGTCATGCTATTTACTAGATAAACAAACATCTTGGGCTCAAGATACTCAAAATCACATGGAGGATATAAATATTACAGGTACAAAAATAAAGTATATATTTGAAAAAGAAACATAAAATTCAGGGAGGAAAGTAGCATGTTATCATGGGACTAACTGATCACACTTCCCACCAAAAGTCCCATTAAGATGGTGCAAAACAAATCCATCCATGTCTATCACTATCAACATATCGATAGCAGTTTGAATCTATCCAGAGGTACCTCAGAAAAAAGACCTGGCCCTATGGAGCAGTACTACTCTGTACACATGTGGCAATCATGAGTAGGAATCAACCAGATGGTAATTAACAATAACAACAACTGATTGGTTGTCGTTATTAGACAAAAGAAACTCAAGTCAGTAGAGAAATTTTAGCAAGTGAATGGTTAAGAAGGAATAATCAATGAGGAAAATAGTCTTTGAGAACACTGCTCTCCTTAATACTTTACTGCTGGAACACTCTCAACAGATTTCAATGCCTTCCCCATACATTTCAACTCCTAAGTCTAACATTCGGGAGCTCTGGTAGCATAGTGCCTAATGCACTGGACTGCTAACCAGATGGCTGGTGGTTCAAACCTATGAGTTGCTATGAGTTGGGTCCGACTCAACAGCACATAATAACAATAACAGTCTAACGTTCAGGGCCTTTTCAAAACTGACCATCACCTACAATTGGATTTTTTTTCTTTTCTTTTCTCAAATTATTTACCTTATTTTTCCAATAAACAGAATTATTTACTTATTTCTGATGATACCAGATGCATTTTAACCCTGTATTGATAGCTATTCATGCTAACTCAACCCTACTTTCCTCCAGCCTTGAAATGTCCTCCCTCCATCTCTGCCTACTGAAATACCAGCTAACTTCAATGATCGCTTTGAATGTCATTTCCTCTCTAATCTCTTCCCTTAGCATGACATATGAAAATAATCCATTTTTTCCTTTGATCAAGAAATCTGTGCCTTTCTTACAGAATTCAGCATTTCCTGATATCTGACATTTTCTCTACCTGTTACTACACATAAAAAAATACAAATACCAAACTCTCTGCCATCAAGTTGATTCTGACTCATAGTGACCCCCATTGGGTTTCCAAGGCTGTAAATCTTTGAAGAAGCATACTGCCACATCTTTCTTACTGGAGCAGCTTGTGGATTTGAACCACTGATCTTTTGGTTAGCAGTTAAATGCCTTAACCACTACACCACCAGAGCTCCTTTATCATTACATACAGTTATTTATATATGGTCTGGGCATAGTGCCTAGGGTACTTGACTGCTAACCAAAGGGCTGGCAGTTCAAACCCACCAGCCACTCTTCAGAAGGAAGGTTGGGTAATCTATTTCCATAGTGATACCTCCTTGGAAATCCAAGGAGGGGTCATTCTGAGTCGGGTCCGACTCGAGGGCACATATAACAACAACAACATATGTGAAAAAGTCTTCATCATAAAAATTCAGCCTTCCAAGTGACAAAGACGTCATCTTTTTTTTTTCCTGCCAGAGTACTTTGCAGACCTATGTGTTTAAAAAACTCTATGGAATGAATTACATTAATGAATTCTTTCAATTAACAGTGCTTATCATCGGAGGAAGGTTGGACAATCTACTTGGTAGTGACACTGCCTCGGAAACCCAAGGAGGGGCTGCTATGAGTCGGATCCCACTCCACAGTAGTGAGGTTTCTTTCTTTTTTTTTTTTTTAAATCATATCATTTGAAGCATTTTTTTTTTAACTTTCAAAAAACTAGCTTTGCATCATACATCTTTGAAATCAAATACTGCGTTTGCTAATTTTTATGGCAATTTATTTAGCTCATTTAAACATTGTTGCTGTTATGTGTTGTTATGTGCCTTTAAGTCAGCCCCAACTCATAGGGACCCCTCCTTGGGTTTCCAAAGCAGTATCAGTACTGAAGTAGATTGCCCAACTTTCCTTCCAAGGAGTGGCTGGTAGGTTTGAACCGCCAGCCTTCTGGTTAGCAGTCAAGTCCCTTAGGCATTACACCTAGGTATATATATATGTATATGTATGTGTGTGTGTGTGTGTATACACACACATACATGTATATGTGTGTGTGTGTGTGTGTATCCATCTGTCTATATATGTATGTATGTATATATGTTGTTGTTGTTCTTATGTGCCATTGAGTTGGACCCGACTCATAGCAACCCCTCCTTGGGTTTCCGAGGCAGTATCACTATGGAAGTAGATTGCCCCATCTTCCTTCTGAGGAGTGGCTGGTGGGTTTGAATTGCCAGCCTTCTGGTGGGCAGTCAAGTGCCTTAGGCACAGCTGTTATTATTTCAAATATGTTAACTCTCCACCAGAATGGAGAATATATCTTTTTAGGAAGATGTACTTGTTTTCCATTCAGATATCTAATACACGTTTGTGTGAGTAAGCATGTTTTTATGAGCTTCTTTCCATAAAATCAGTAGATGTTTCTGCTGATATGGCTTTGAAAATTAAGGAAGCAAAGCTAACTCCTTTTATCCTTTACCCCTTTTTGTACCTTTCCCATCTCACACCATTCCTAGCCTCCATCTCCATTCCACCTTCACATACATATTTTTATGTTGTCTTATTTTTAATGATTCATTTTCCTTTTTCCTATGTTAATTCATGTCTGACTGTACAAACTAAAACCAAAATCCACTGTAATTGATTCTTATTAGCATCACTAAAGTTTGAACATTTTCTTTAAGATCTAATCTTTAGTAATTAGTAAAATATCAATAGAAAATAGCCAAAACAATTGTTTTCAGTTCATTGTATCTACCTTAAAATATTCAATAGTTAAATGTGCAAACACACATAGTTTTGAATTATAAATATAATCATATTTCTACTCTTACACAATATTTTAAACTCTAAATCATGGTAATCTTTCAATATCTTTATGATTAATTTCCTGAATGTTTCACAATCTCATAGTAATCCATTCTAATGAGGACACAATAATATATTTAGCCAGACATCTGACATTTAAAATGTTTCTAGTTTCTACAAAACATAAATGCCAGAAACAACATTCTTATATATTCTGGCATGTATGTCTGAGAATATTCATACAGTTATTTTCTAATAGTGGAATTGCAAGGTCAAAGGTATATATATTTTAATATTTATAGTTATTGGTAGATTAACATCCAATATGATTACATTTTAATAATAATCCTCAACTATAATAGACAATGTTATTTGCATATATACATATCATACACATTATAATTTCATTTTTCATACTTATATATGTATTAAAAAAAAAAGACAAGAAATAAGTTGCTGTTAAGTTGACTCTAGCCCACAGTGACTCCACGTATATCAGAGTAGAACTGTGCTCTATAGGCTTTTCGGTGGCGAATTTTACTTACATATTTTGGTGAAAATGTACACACCAAAACATACACACATTCAACAATTTCTACCTGTGCAGATCAATGACACTGATTACATTCCTCACATTGTGTCATCACTCTCCTTGTCTCTACCCATATTGTTTCACCAACATTAACTTTTACTCTCTGTTGTTGCTGTTGTTAGGTGCCGTCCAGTCATCTCCGACTCAGTGACCCTACGCACAGCAGAATGAAACACTGCCCGGTCCTGTGCCAGCCTCACGATACTTGCTATACCTGAGCCCATTGTTGCCGCCACTGTGTCAATACATCTCGTTGAGGGTCTTCCCCTTCTTCATTCATGCTCCACTTTACCAAGCATGATATCCTTCTCCAGGGAATGGTCCCTTCTGACAACATGACCAAAATAGATGAGACGAAGTCTGGCCATTCTCATTTTCAAGGAGCATTCTAGTTGCACTTCTTCAGATTTGTTAGTCCTTTTAGCAGACCATAGTGCTCACAGAATTCTTCTCCAACACCACAACTCAAAAGCATCAACTATTCTTTGTTCTTCCTTATTCATTGTCCAGCTATCACATGCATAAGAGGCGATTGAAAATACCATGGTTTGGGTTAGGGGCACCTTAGTCTTCAGGGAGAGATTTGCTCTTTGTCACTTGAAAGAGGTCTTTTGCAGCAGATTCACCCAATGCAATATGTTGTCTCATGCCTTGATTGCTGCTGCCATTGGTATTGATTGTAGAACCAAGTAATATGAAGTCTGTGACAACGTCAATCTTTTCTTCATTTATTGTGAAACTGTTTATTAGACCAGTTGTAAGGATTTGTGTCTTCTTTATATCAAAGAGTAATCCGCACTGCAGACTGTAGTCTTTAATTTTCATCAGTAAGTGTTTCAAGTCATCCTCACTTTCAGCAAGCAAAGTTGTGTCATCTACATATCTCAGGTTGTTACTGAGTCTTCCTCCAATCTCGATGCCACATTCTTCTTCATATAATTCAGCTTCTGGGATTATTTGCTTAGCATACAAATTGAATAAATATGGTGAAAGGATACAACCTTGACGTACTTCCTTCTTGATTTTGAACCCTTGTTCAAAATGCAGTATCCCTTGTTCTACAGGCTCCTGATCTACGGACAGGTTTTTCATGAGTACAATCAAGTGTTCTGGAATTCTCATTCTTCTCAATGTTATCCATAATTTGTCACGATCCACACAATGAATTACATCTATGCTCCTTAAATTCTCTTCTGGGCTTTATAGTTACTGTTGTCAATTGGATTACATATTGATAATTCTGCAAAAAAAAGTG
The DNA here is from genome assembly GCF_000298275.1 of Orycteropus afer afer. Lineage (NCBI taxonomy): Eukaryota > Metazoa > Chordata > Mammalia > Tubulidentata > Orycteropodidae > Orycteropus > Orycteropus afer. The sequence continues at coordinate 1,494,067 of NW_006921758.1, read as the reverse complement.
AAATGTTCAAGGCTGACATTCTTTATTTATTGAGCTTAATTGTTGTTTTATTTACAGATGCCTTCATGGGGCACTTTCAGTTCAAGATTTTAAGATAATTTCAGGACAACAGATTTGAGGTTTCCCAATTTCAATGGTTTCAGCAAGTCTAGCTTCCATAGGAATTTTATGTTCTTTCCGAAGTACTGCTGACTTTTGATCAGGATCCATCTATTGGGTCCTTAGCATCACAATAAATGGAGAGAAGATTGAGGTTGTCAAAGAATTCATGTTGCTTGGTTCTACAATCGATGCCAATGGAAGCAGCAGT
>NW_006921758.1:1486835-1493434 GCF_000298275.1 Orycteropus afer afer | reverse complement strand
AGAAGGATGTCATGCTTGGTAGGTTGGAGGGTCGACGAAAGAAGGGGAGGCCGTCAAGGAGATGGATTGATACGGTGGCTGCGATGATGGGCTCAAGTATAGCAGGGATCATGGAGCTGGCGCGGGATCGGGCAGTGTTTTGTTCTGCTGTGCATGGGGTCGTTATGAGTCGGAAATGACTTGACGGCACCTAACAACAACAACATTGGGTCCTTGGTCAACACTTTTAGTAATATGAGCCATGCACTGTGCATTTCTTCTGGTCTCATGGAAAAGGAGGTGTATAGTTCAAGGAGGCAGTCAGGCCTTCAGACCATTTATTTTTCCTGTTTCTGAGTCTCCTTATTCTTCTACAATTCCAGGTAAATAGAAACCAATTCTTGTATCATGGGTGGCCCTTCTCAAGCTTGTAAGACCCCAAGCGCTATTCACCAAACTAGGAGGTAGAACATAAATCTCTAAAACACCATTAGGACAATTGACTGGATAGGCTCACAAAGCCATGACCATAAACCTTTGAACCAAGAAATCTGATTTCATGTAGTGTTTAGTACATGTATATACATTGTATCTGTAAGTGCTCAATGGCTGATATTTTGGAGGTAGATTGCCAGGTGTTTCTTGTAAGGCACTTCTGGGTTGATTTGAACTGCCAACCTTTCAGTCAGCAGCTGGGCACTTTACCATTTGTGCCACCCAAGGACTCCTATACATGAATACATATGTATTTTTCATGGAATAAATATGTAACTAATATGCAAAAATCTAAATGACATCTAAATTTGGAGTCTTTGTGTGTATCATTTCTTTCTGATATAAACCACACATAAAATCACTCTCTTTCTCTTACTTCTACAGGTTCACAAGCTTTTGCCTTTACAGACAGATACAGAAAAAACATATTACAGTGAATTCTCTTGGGAGAGGAACCAGGCGGGTAAGCAACAGGGGCAGCTAGGAGACATACTTTCCACTATATACTTTACAATTTTTTTTTTTAACTTTCTGTACTCTGTACCTTGTGCATGTAATACTCTTTCAAAATATAAGCTATATTTTTCTAATTAAAAAATATGGAAATCAGAAATTAATACATGTAGAGCACAGTTATACTAAATCAGTGTAAACTTATTCATCATCAGTATTACAAAAATTTAAATAAAATATTGTAAATGAGTCAGAAATTTGGAGAATAATGCATTTTATTGAAAATGAGCATGATTATTGATCTGGTTATATTGTTCCTGAACATGAACATTTCCAAATCAATTTGTCATCTACCTATTTATTTTTCTTTGAAACACACTTTTTAATAGTATGAAACTAACACCTAAACTCAGACTTTGCAAAACAAACAATTCAGATTTTTTTTTTCATTTTATAATGTCGAATGTTAGAATAAGGAGTGCTTGTGGCTCAATGGTTAAAATGCTGAAACGATTACAGCCTAGGAAACTCTATAAGCAGTTCTACTCTGTGCTATAGAGGTACTATGAGTCAAATTCGACTCTGGCACCTAACAACAACAATAAGGTTAGAACAGGAGGAACACTCATTGGTTTCAGTTGGTACATCAGTAGCAAATGAAAAGGTTTTTTTTTTTTGTGTGTGTGTGTGTGTGTGATTGCTGTTGTTGTTGTTGTTATGTGCCGTCGAGTCAAACCCGACTCATAGCGACCCCTCCTTGGGTTTCCGAGGCAGTATCACTACGGAAGTAGGATTGCCCAACCTTCCTTCCGAGGAGTGGCTGGTGGGTTTGAACCACCAGCCGTCTGGTTAGCAGGCAAGTGTCTTAGCCACTATGCTACCAGAGCTGTAATAATCATGATTATTGCTCATTTCTAGTTGGCTTCAACTGGTGACTGGATTTCCTAACAGCCTTTTCCCACTTCACAGTATTACCTCAGAATGCCACTATGGAAATAGGTCCCAGGTATTGCAATTATACAAGAAAAGCGTCTTATGATTTATAATCTTCAATAAGAGGAGATCCAGTCAAAAATATTATATTAGGTCATTTATATTTAAGAGTTATTCAAACTCTGAAAAGACACCCATACATTTTACTGAGATTTCAGTGAAAGAGAAAAAACATAAATCTACTAAAAGCAACTATTGTTTCTAGAACCATAGAAACTATCACAAGCAGGTGCAATACTATTTTCTATCTCCTAACTTTCTTATCAGACCTCCCTCTTTCCTGCCTTCTGTGTTGACTTACTGTTCATTAAACCATATAGGCCAAGACGTTATGTAACACAGTATAAAAAATAGTTACGAGTGGCATTCAGCATATAGTTTACTGGTATATCACAAAACATGTCACCAGAGTGTGTTCTGAAATTATTATTATGATCTCTTCATGTGCGCAGCATCACAACACAAGTCCCCTTTAAAAAAAAATCCACAAATTGTTACTCGAGTGCATTCAAAGAGACATACAATGCAAGCTCAGATCTTGGCAACCTGTGAAAGTGCCCAGTTGAAAATTACTAACAGCTGGAGATGACAGTTGTTTTAACAGCTGAGCTGACAGGATTAATTTAAATGCACTGAAATCAAAAGTAGATAACACCTGTTTAGTCTTCTAGGGCCATTCGACAAGGTAGGCCAAAGGAAAAATGCAGAGCCAGAATTGTGTCTTTCTCTCCTCGAAGGACAGAGGGGCTTCAGAGGAGAATGTCACCTTTTTGATGGAGGTGGGGTTAGATTTTAGCAGCAGGGGGCTGGTCAGCCTTTATCAATTTTTAACATCTGGTTCCTATAATGTAACTCCTTCCCTTTTTTCCTCCCCTGTCCAAGGTCTGTGACCCAAAACCAACAGTGGATAAAGATCACTAGATTTCAAAGCTACAGTTTCTCACTGCAGCTTCCTAGAAATTCTCTTGGGTTAATTAATATATTCTCTTTGAGCTCCACAGCCACAGAAGAGCTACTTTTTTTTTTTCTCCTCCCTTCTTATCTTTGGTTCCAAAATATATGTCATACAAGTTTGCATTTCAAATGCTTGCCAAAAAAATATTACTCAGAGTTAGAATTGATTTTTGTGTGGGATATTTGTCAATAGTTGATTATTTTAATGTGAGAACTATTTATCCAAAGCAAGATCTATTAAAATGATTTCATTTTAAATTAGGGAATAAAGAAAAAGTAGCATAGGTGTGTATAGAAATAGTTATTACGATTTCTTCAAAGGACGCGTGTAAGCTTAGATTTATGTATTCTTATGAAGACAGAGTACACAAATAAAGCAAAATCAACAGCCTAGCAGCTGAAGTATTTATTTTGCTTCATTTACAGAAACCAGGTTCCAAAATCACTTAGGGAAGATCAAGATTATTTCTTCCCACAAAAAGGAATACTTGGGCCTCATATTTAGTCCATATTCACAAAGTAATTCTATTAAAATATTTTCCCAAATTTAAGCTCAGATTGTTTGCATCAGGTGATACATAGCATATAAAATGTATTTTTCAGTAGACACAAAACTTGCTCTTCAAATTTAACCAAGTGATATACCTGCTTCATTTAAAAGAAAATATAGTTCTATCCTGTGAAACAGGAAAAGGAAATATCTTCAGGATTAAGGCTGCTTCCTTCTTTGCCAGCTCTGAATGTTGAATAGCACAGAGCATAAGGTTTTTGTGTTTATTTGATTTACAGCCAAAATAAAATCATAAGATAATAACGCTTTCTTTTCTTCCATTTTGGGAAAATATATGTGTACAAAATATTTTGGAAAGGTAAAATTTTGAATATTCAGAAACTTTGGGGCTTTTAGAATGGTCAAAAATGATGTCTACTTAAAAGTAAAGCTGATTCAGAAGTTTGGTAGTTGTGGGAAATGTAAGATGATGCACAACTACTAGGCAGATAGTACTTCTAGTTTTCTTGTTTCATAAAAATCCATTCTGCACTAGCAGTAGTTTATTATTTAAATAACAAAACATAGCAAACCATAAATTCTTCTTGAAACACTCTCAGTTAAAAAAAAAAAAAGCATGTTTCATTGTTAACGCCTCAAGATGTTACACATGTGTGTGTGCATATATATATATGAATGACCTACTCAATAATTCATAACAAAAGTCAACTTTTAAAATGCCTTGGTTTTGCTCATTCACAAGTAAAAATATGTGTATGTGTAGCCATCCTGGTTAAGGGCAAAATGTTCTTATTGTTCCAGTAATTTGCAGTGATATTGGGATATTTTTAAATCTTGGAGACTCTTTAAATCACTGCAGCCCATGAAATGAATTTTGATGATGCTAATTTTTTTTAAGCCAAGAAATAAAATATATCTGGGTAGTTACAGTTTCTATAAAGTCAGGTCACTCAATAACTGATGTTATATGATGGAAAATAGCTATGAATTGTATATATTTCTCTTTTTATTAATCATATAATAACAAGGTCACACAAATACTAGTACTGGTGATTGAGGTTTTATTATCCAATAGGCTGTGATAAACAAACTTTTGGTAGAATAACGGCCATCATATTTCCTTGTCAACATCAAAGTTATGACTGTGTTATGGACAGTAAAAGTATGATGACATACTTTAAATGCTTTGGATCGAAATATGTCTAGCAATAATTTGTTCTTCTTAGTAGTTTCTTAGAGCAATTTCCAAAGAAAAACACAGATGGGAATTTTTTTTTTCAGAAAGAAACATTTATACTTTAAAGGACAATCTGTTATGTGGTATTAGTTATTAGATCTCTTTAGAGAAAGACATGAGGGGAAAAAAAAGTCCAACCCAGAAATAATATAAGCAAAGCCAAAAGCAAACTGAAGGAGACTTTGAAGACATATAGGCTGTTTATTGCTTGTTTTCTTCATATTCAATGTCTGCATTTGTTAGGGGAAAGGGGAAGAAAAGGAGAATGCTGAATTGAGAGAGTATAAAACCTGAATTATCAATATACCATGCATTGATAAATAATACTGTTGCCTAAAAAAACGAATATTGATGTACCCTGACTCAGAAAATATTATTCTTATAAAATTTGCATGAAAGTACTCATATTTATAAGCATCTAAAGTATATAATATATAAAGAAGAAAAATGTAAGAATAAGTGACTTTCAAGTGACAGTTATAAAACAGATTATTTCCAAATTAATGTGAAGAAAAATTAGTGAAATTTTATTTCATTTTTCTCTTACATACACTTCTGTCTTAGCAATAACAAAATAATAATACATTTCCAGAAACTCTAATTGTTTTTTTCTAAATAATTAACTTCCAGAAAAATATATTTTGGCTTTTTCTCTTTTATCGTTATTTCAAAGTTTTTGGTATATTGGACATATAACCATAATTGCTGTTCTTTTCTGCCTAATGACAGATTCTTCCACTATATAAAATAAGGAGCAGTTTCTTCCTTGCTTTTTTTATTTCTTTACAAAACTCAGAGACTCAAAAAAGATAATTACAAACAATGCTTGAAGAACGGTTCAGTTAATGTTAATTTATACAACAAACTAATTACTACCAAATGGTAAAAATCACATGTGGAAGTCCCTCTCTCCCACGCACGTAACTAAACCAGGAGCCATCTGTCTCAGCTTGCGGGGAGCTCAGGGACACCCCAAGAAGTTAAGGAAAAGGAAGAGTGTGATGCATCAGCTCATTCACCTACATATGAATCACAGGATTTCATCACCTAATCTTGAACATTAAATTTTTCAGGAAAAGCATCAAGTCAATATATGAAAAGAAGTGATTCAAACATGTGTTAATATGAGTACATGTTGCTTTGTCATCATCATCACAGGTAGAAACCTTCATGTCTTCAGCTTGTTTTACTCTAGACACAAACAATTCACTCTTTTTAAGTTTTCATTTTTCATCCATGCACCTATTTTTCTATAGAAAAAAGACTATGCTTATTTGATTTTTCTTAAAGTACATAATAATTTCTGCACTCTGGAAAGTATGTTTCTACATTTTTAAACAGTAAAAAAAAATCTTGTTATGTATATGCATATAAATGGAGAGATACTTGCTAAGTCATTGTTATTGAGTAAAATCATACCTTTTGAGAAATGAAAGAAAGCTATCAATACTTTGGCAGTGAATTAGCCTGTAGTAGCAAATGCAGCAAAAAAAAAATTGTCATTTTAAGCAATGGTAGATTTTGAGATAATCAACAAAAAATTTGTTTGTGACTGTGAGGGTATAAAATGTTTTTTATTCTTTTATAAATTAAAACATATATATTTATAGATGTATTTCAGCTGTTTTTAACAGCATTGTTGTTGTTGTTGTTATGTGTCGTTGAGTCGGACCTGACGCATAGCGACCCCTTCTTGGTTTCTGAGGCAGTATTCCAAATAGAGAAATAGATGTTCAGTAAATATTTGTTGAATGAAAAAAAAACAAAACAAAAAAAACCTAACAGTAGTAACAATAATAACAATTTTCCCTAACATATATCCCCTATGGAATTCAAAATGCTTTACACATGATCTTACTGAAACTGGTACCCTTTAATTGTCATTCACATACTTGTTGGTAGCTGACATGATTCAGTGACAGCACAGAGTAAACCCTGAAGCAAGTAGGCTTATAGGAAACGTATTCTCCTCCACAA
>NW_006921758.1:1456865-1486413 GCF_000298275.1 Orycteropus afer afer | reverse complement strand
TACTTCTCTTAGAAGGTTCTAAGTTATTTTGCCTATGATTTATCAATGTATTTTAAAATGCAAGCCCAAAATGAAGAAAAACAGGAAAAGATTATTTTGGAGAGCATTCACATTATAGACATTCCACGTAGCCTGTCAAGGTTTTTAGCAAACACTACAAAACATGTTCTATTAAATTTCAGTGCTGTATTTTAATGCTACACATACAACAAAAAGAAAAAAAATATACAACTACCCATAAAATATTAAATAAACCTTATTTCCATTTTCCTTACACTATTTTTATGTTTCCTTGTATTTTATTGACTATACAGAAACATTCAACTGTGTGGATCATAACAAATTACAGATAATGGTGGGAAGAATATGAATTCTAGAACATTTAATTGTGCTCATGAGGAATGTTTCATAAACCAAGAACAAGGGGATACTGGGTTGTATAAAATCAGGAAAGATGTACATCAGGGTTGTAACATTTCACTGTACTTATTTGATCTGTATGCTGAATCAATAATCTGAGAAATTAGATTATATGAAGAATACAGCATCAGCACTGAAGGAAGACTCATTAACAACCTGTGATATGCAGATGACACAACCTTGCTTGCTGAAAGCAAAAAGGACTTGAAGCACTTACTGATAAAGATTAAAACTACAGCCCTCAGTTTGGACTACACCTCAACATAAAGAAAAGAAAAACCCTCACAACTGGACCAATAAGCAACATTATGATAAATGCAGAAAAGTCTGGTTTGTTAAGGATTTCATTTTTCTTGGATCCACAACCAATGCACATGGGAGCAGCTGTCAAAAATCAGATGAGGTTTTGCATTGGCCAAATCTGCTGTCAATGACTTCTTTAAAGTGTTAGAAAGCAAAGAATTCACTTTGAGGGCGCAGGTGCACCTAGCCCATGCATGATATCTTCAGTCACTTCACATGCATGTGAAAGTTGAACAATGAATATGGAAGCCAGAAGAATCGATGCATTTGAATCATGGTGTTGGCAAAGAATACTGAATATACCATGCAGTGAAAGAAGAATGAACAAATTTATCTTGGAAGAAGTACAGCCAGAATCCTCTTTAGAAATGAGGATGGTGAGATTTTGTCTCATGCACTTTGAACATATTATCAGGAGGGACCAGTCCCTGGAGAAGAACATCATGCTTGTTAAAGGAGAGGGTCAGCAAAATAGAGGAAGATACTCAATAAGATGAACTGACACAGTGGCTGCAACAATGGCTTCAAACATAGCAATGATTATGAGGATGGTGCAGGACTGAAGAATATTCTGCTTTGTTGTACACAGGGTTGCTATGAGTCAGAACCAACCTGATGGCACCTAATAACAGAAACATTTTCTGTCATTTTTGTTATGATCAATTTAACTCAGAATTATTCTTACAGAAGCAGGACTACTCATAAATAAAAGTCAAATACAATACCAAAATTTTTGATTGCCCTTTCAACTAATTAGATATAGGTATAAACTGTAAAAAGGGGTTCATTTAAAGAGTAAATTCTTGTGATATTTTCACTCAAAAAAAAAAAAAAGCTTTACAGAGCCCAAGATTACAATTACCATACTTACCAGAATCAAAGAAGTCATTTTAAAACTTTAAAAACTTTTTAATTCTCATAATCTATAAAATAAGATAATGTGGGGCATAATCTACAAAATAAGCTCTGGTAGCATAGTGCCTAAGGCACTTGACTGCTAACCAGAAGATTGGTGGTTCAAACCCACCAGCCACTCCTCGGAAGGAAGATGAAGCAATCTACTTCCGTAGTGATACTGCCTCGGAAACCCAAGGAGGGGTTGCTATGAGTCGGGTCTGACTTGATGGCACATAACAACAACAACAGGAGGTTATCAACATTACCATTCATCCAGATTGTGAATATATCCTTAAGAGGAATCATGTAATAGATGGGAAAATGATAAGAAGATAAAAAAGCACAGGACAATTCAAAATTCCAGCAAAAATTAACATTAAATATATCTTTCATTATTTGGAAAAAATCATCACTCAAAGCAATGTATAGATAAATTATTGTTGTTGTTGTTGTCTGCCGTCGAGTCGGCCCCAACTCATAGCGACCCCTCCTTGGGTTTCTGAGGCAGTATCACTACGGAAGTAGGATTGCCCAACCTTCCTTCAGAGGAGTGGCTGGTGGGTTTGAACCGCCAGCCTTCTGGTGAGCAGTCAAGTGCCTTAGGCACTATGCTATCAGAGCTCCTACAGATAAATTATAGACCACAAATTTTACAAAGAAACATCTTATCTTTTACTCCAAAACATCAGCAGTAGCGATTTTTAGTCCAGAATCAATACCTTTTTATTTGGATTACTGCAGGAGTACCTAATCAACACTAATGATTAACTTGGTGTGCAATAGATCCATAACAGTTCATTGTTCTTTTCCTCTTTTTTGCCTATGATTCTTAATGAAGAGCTCTCTCATTCTATTTTTTCCCTTCTTTTTGGTATATTGACTTAATAGAAATATTCATATACATTTCTTTAAAACTTTTTGCCTGGAAAGCACTACATACCCATTTAAAATATGTTATTTTCAAATAAAGGAAAATGAAACACTTGTGCAAGATCCCATAGATAATGACAAAGCAAAATGATACCTTACAGGTCTTCATAAATAGGTATTTCCTCTGCAAAACTTTTCTAAGATCAAAGATAATAGCTATAGGAAAATGCCTTGGTTTAAGTCAATGATAGCCTTTTTCAACCACTTAATTCACTCATTCAATTACGAATCACTGTGCTAGATATCCTGGAAAATGGAGTAATTAAAGTTCACTTCTTGTCCTCTAGGACAGGTGTCAGGAGCTCTGGTAGCGTAGTGCCTAAGGCACTTGGCTGCTAAGCGGAAAGCTGCTGGTTCAAACCCACCAGCCACTCCTCAAAGACAGGTTGGGCAATCTACTTCTGTAGTGATACTACCACGGAAACCCAAGGAGGAGTCGTTATGAGTCAGGTCTGACTTGATGGCACCTAACAACAACAACAACAACAACAGGAGAGGGGTCATTTGACTTTATGTGTAAAGGACCATATAGTAAATATTTTCAGCTTTTATATCTGGACTAATCAACTATGCCATATCTAATCCACTGTAACCAACCAACCAACTCACTGCCTTCCAGTCAGTTCCAACTCAGAGAGACTCCTCCTTGGGTTTCCGAGGTGGTATCACTACGGATGTAGATTGCCCAATCTTCCTTCTGTGGAGTGGCTGGTGGGTTTGAACTGCAAGCCTTTTGATCAGCAGTCAAATACATTAATGTGTACATAAGTGAGCATGGCTATGTTCTAATAAAACTTTATTTGTAGACACAAATTTGAATTTCACATAATGTTCATGTGTCATAAAAAGTAATTCTTTTCATTTCAACAATTTAAAAATAGAAAAAATTAGTTTATAGGCCATTTGAAAATGGGTAGAAGGCTGTATTTGGCCCATCAGCCATCGGCTGCTGACCACTGGTGTAGGAGGTGAAAATCTAATGAAAGAAAGAGACATTGACAAAATACCTTAATGGAGAAAAAAAGGGGATTAGAGTTAGCAGAAACTTACAGGCTGACGTGAAACCTTAACTAAATGTTGTGGATGAATAACTACCACTCAGGTGCAAAGTAAGGTAAAAAGCATTGCAACCAATGACCAGACATCATAAGCCAAGAAAAGCATGTTGTCTGGGGAAAAGCAATAGGCAATTCAGCATTGCTGGAGCAAAAGTTATAAAGAGTGATGCAAGGAGTTGTAGGAAGTGAGCTCACTGCAGCTGCAGGCTGAATATACACCCACTTTAATAAAGAACTCTGGTGAGCCCCAATAAAATATATGGATGGCACAAGTACCACATCATATGCCAACTGAGGCACTTTTTCCATTCTTGAGAAGAAATTAGATCATTCCACTCCCACATGCATGAGGCTGCTCTAACATCATTTCTCTTCTTCTTGGCAAAATAGTTTAAAAATATGAATTGTATTTATTAACAGCCAGCATCATATCTAAATATGTAAAAATAAATGCATTAATATACTGTCCTTTGTTTACCTGTTGTGTACTAGTATGTAGTAGAATTCAAGAAGTTTTATTTAAAATTGAGGTTAAAATTACACAGCAAATAACCCTTTAAAGACTTTTGGATATGTTTATTAATTTTTTTTGTTATAGATTACCATATTAATCAAGAACTTACAAAACCAAGTATATTTTAGCTCTCTTGGTAAGTGTTAGATTAATCACAAACCAAACCCAATGCCTTGATGAATTCTGACTCATAACCACCCTATAGGACAGAGCAGAACTGCCCCATAGGGTTTCCAAGGCAAGATAGGAGCTCTGATAGCATAGTGCCTAAGGCACTTGACTGCTAACCAGAAGGCTGGCGGTTCAAACCCACCAGCCACTCCTCGAAAGGAAGATGGGGCAATCTACTTCCATAGTGAAACTGCCTCAGAAACCCAAGGAGGAGTCACAATGAGTCAGGTCCGACTCGATGGTACATAACAACAACAATCTTTACAGAAGCAGACTGCCATGTCTTTCTCTTGCAGAGCAGCTGGTGGATTTGAATTGCAGACTTTTCAGTTATCAGTTGACTGTTTAACCACTGCATCACCTCGGCTCCTTAGACTTAGGTTTGGTACCAATTATATTATTATTAATGGGATCTTGGCTCAACTTTCCAAACAGCATTCTGGTGATAGTAATATAAAGTTCAAAGACAATATCATCCTGTACTTTTTTTTTTTTTTTTTAAGTGGGTAAAGGCTGAAGATGAATAGAGGAAAAATAATACATTTTATGTACAGCCTTATTAGCTTTAGTAACTGGGGAAAGTGATTAGAATATTTTCTTTATAGCTGTCAAGTTTCCTCAGAGAGCTGTGAAGAAACAGAAATCAATAGTCTGAAAATACTCAGGCAAGATAGGATGCTGAGTGGAACCACATTAAAAGAAGTTATATATTACAGAGAGAGAGCCAGTGGATGTGGTAACAGCTCTTTACACAAATACTTAGAACAAAAAAGACTCTTATGTGTCAAACATGGTGTTAGACTGTTTGCCCTGCCCTGAATGCTTTCTCTTCTTTCATCTTCCTAAGACTTCCTCTCTCTTCTGATACCTCTATCAGAAAGCCTTCCCTGATGGCTCCTCTATAAAACATCCTTTCCCTCTATTCACAGAACCTCCTGTACGTCCTTACTCATAGTTCCTTTCCCTGTGAATTGACATGGCATGTCTCCTGGGAAAAAGATCATGAGCTCCTTGAGGATAAAAACTATATCTTTGATTCTGGTCTTCTCATTAACCTACAGAATAACTATTGCATAATAGGTTATCAATACACATCTGCTGTCATAACGAGAGAAGGAGTGAACAAGTGGACAATAAAAATACAAAGGTATTACAGAAAAAGGAAGTATCAATTCTACCTTGGGTGTCAAGAGATGCTTTATATAGGATGCTAACAGAAGACAAAAGATAATGGGGGAAATAAAAGAGCAGATTAGGGGATAAAAAAAACCTAACATTTATTTTTAATACCTGTTCTGTACCCAGACATGATGTGGCTACTTTTCTCTTTGTCAAAAATTGTTCTTGGCAAAAACTTTCAGTTAAGAGTTTCAGAGTGACATATATGCTCCTAAAATCTAAATGCAACTTTATTATATTTACAATGCATGTGTTTGTATGTATACATATGCATATATTTTTTTCCATTCATCCTAGGGAAATTTTGGAGATATTACAGAAGTATTAAGATTCTGTGTTGTATATGTGGGCATAGAAATAGATACAAACACAGATGTAGATAGTGCTTTATTTATTATGTCTCTAATTCTAAACCATCAAAAGCAATACATAGAAAATACTTCAGAAGGTTTCACATTGTTTGGAATTTAGAATGACCATTTCAATAGGCATAGTGTATAACTCTCTATGTCAGTGTAATACATTTTTAAATAAATGTTCAAATAAATTTTATTTACCAAAGGAAGAATTTTTTTTTTTAACAAAATAAGGGCTTTAGGATTTACAATGACTTTTGACTTAATTAATATCCTTCATTGACCCACTAATTACAATATTCTTTAAATGAAAAAGACATGCTAAAAAATGTGTGAGTTCAATTTATCTTTAATTATGTTAGTTCATTCCTAATGATTCCCATGAGCTGACTGGAAAAAAGACTAAGTAAAGTGACAATGTAGTTGTTCTATCATAGTACAGAACAAGAATAGCTATGGTCTTCACTCCAAAATAAGCATTAAAGAGGTGAAATACGAGAAAACATGCTTCACTCTGATCTCATTTACTTTGATAATGGATTTTTTTTCTCCCTAAAATATGAAATTTGTAAAAGTTGACAACTGACCTCTCCTGTTTATATACTGACTACTCTCAACATTACAACCTCCCCATTCATTACAACCTCCCCATTTATGTGCTTTTATTCACATAGGCATGGTATCTTGATACTGATGAAAAAATATTAGACTGCTGGAGTACGAACCAAAGAAAAATAATTTAGGGTAAAAAAAAAAAAAAAGGTACAGAAACAAAGCAAAATTCCAAAAGGTGAGAGTGCATTTTGCTCATTTAGTTTTCTACTCCCAGGTCTTCTACATGACAAATGTCACACTGTGGTGTATAAACCTTTCAGGCAAATTTCTATGAACAAAGTATAACTTCTTTTCAGGAAGGAAAAAGAAAAAAAAGACTAAGCAACAGAGATTTATTTCATCTTGAAACACTAAATCAATTCTTCTCTATTAACATACAAAATACCAGCATAGGAGCACTGTCCTGTTATAATAAACAGACATGCTCAATTACTGTGTGCATTCTCAGCTACTGATCTCTTCAGTAATTATACCATGCAATGAGCTCTACATTGATATTATATTAATGTGTGGGGAGGAAAGAACTTAAACACAAATTAAATCAAGGCTCAATATTTCAATGAAGCTTACAGAGTGGCCTGAGAACAAATGGTATGTTTCTTAGAAGGAGGTAAAAAGGTGGTGTATAATATTTCATTTTTTACTTCTAATAAAAAAAGTTTCCATATAAAAACTGTCTTAAATTTCCAGTCTCTTCCCTGTCCATTTCAAACAATGTGGACACAACTATCTACTGTGTTTCATAATCACCTGAATTTGTCACATTAATAATAATACCAATCTGTAAAAAAAAAAAATACACGTATAGGTAGATAGATAGGTAGATAGACAGGTTGCAAAGAGCAAAGAAAATAAGAGGATGGCAAATAGAAAACTTTTTGTACAGAGACGAAACAAAAGGATAAAGTTCAAGAAAAGGTTCCTCATCCTTTTGCAGAACTGTCAAACAACTTCTATTGACCAAGAATAGCACACAGTAAACACCCCAAACAAAAGAAATGATGAAAGATGTATTTACTTGTTCAGGGCCTTTATTTTTCTTTCTATTTCATATACCCCCACGCTGAACAGTCTGCATTGTGTTAATAAATAACCAGGAGCAACCTAAGTGAGCAGAGGAGGGGTTTCTATGATGCTGTCAGGACCAGACAGTTGCTTGGCACTGCTGATACAGTTCTCTACAAGTGTGATGCACACCCACATAAAAAAGAGACCATTTAGGTTAATGGAGGGATTCTTTTTACCTACTAGGTACTATAGGAAGGAAGGAAAGAAAGATGAGAAACAACAGTTTGGAATTCTCTAACCTTTTCAATCTGAAAAAGAACAAATCAACTTTAGGACCATGTCCTGCTGGAGTAGTCTTTCACCAGATAACTTGTTGCAGTTATTGAAAATTTACTAAACTATTCACTTAACACTTAAGTGCTTTTCATTATTTTATTTTTCAAATTGTTTCTGATTGTCCCCATGCTTTATTCCATACATATCCAATTGATATATTCTGAATAAATTTTCCTATCTCTGTTTTTTAAAATACCAAAACCTAAATAAATACACATGAATTAGGATTAAAATCCACAAACTAAGCAATCATATCAGTCAGTGTGTTAGTGGTTAACTCATTTATGACATTAAATATACAAACAAGAAAGCTACTTTGTTATGCCAACTTAAGACATTTTCAGTGTTTTAAGCTTATACCTCATAAAAGTTTGCCTCCTTAAATGTCCCATGACAGACTTCCCTAGAGCTGTGAGGAAAGTTTAACATAAATAAAATAGGCTGAATCCAGAAGCTATCAAAATAGAAGTGCATTCACATACAGTTATGGCCTCATAAATGCTTCTATATGATATGTAGATGACCTAGGAAACAATAAATTGTAAAGTTAGATGAATAAGAAGTTGATTTTAAATTCATGGCACTTATTCTGAATTGCAAACAAGGTATCCTCCTAATTCTCCAAAGTTCCTCGTTCAAATATGAAAGCACAGAGCACAATCTGCTATCCATAGTTTATCAGTATGTGAGATGGACTGTTTTAATTAATCCAAAATGTCCAGGTCATATGCTCATTCTGTTTTGCCCTAGTCTCATCCCTCACTTACAGTCTTGGCCATATTTCTCTTCAACCTTAAGGACAGTTAAGAAAGGCACACTGGGAGTACTTGAGGTCTCAGAACTCAGGGAGCAGGTGGCAAAGGAAACTCTAAGTGAGCTCTCCACTGACTCTAGTGCTGTCCGTGCCTTCCCCATAAACAGCTCCTATTAAAAAAAAAAAAAAAAGACCAAACATCCACTAGAACAAAACCAAACAGGCCTATTTAATTAGGGCAAATGCTTGATATACACTTCTTCATGTTAAACATACAGCCACACAGGCCTAGGAGGTCTGATTAATTTTAATATGCACGGTCATGACAAGTGCCTTGAGGGTAACTGAGTGAAAAACACACACAGGCTCAAACACACAAAATCCTCCAGCTAGTCTGACAAATCAGTTCCCGAAAAATGCTATGCATGTTGCCCAGATTAGAGTGTTACTATTCAGCAAGGGCCTGAACCTTTAATGTGAGGGATAAGAGGCCTCAGAAACAGGTGGCTGGCTCTTCACTCTTAAATAAATGATATTCCCCAAAGCTGTGGCACACAAGCAACCAAAAGAGCTGGCACATTCTTTTCATGTTTAATTGTAAATGCATGGGCTGGGTCAATGGTTTTTTTAAGTGACTCCTGTACTGAAATTGAAAATCTAGAACAAGAGCAAGAAAATCAGAGGTATCCCATTTATCTGGAAGACTTAGAAAGTATTACAAACATTTCATTAAAGAGATTTTGGGATTGATTAATACGGCATTATTAACAGGCAAACTCGTGTGATTCAGAGTCAAACAGAATGCTTCTAATATTAAGAGAGAAATGTTCTTTTTGCTAGCTGCCATTAAGTTGGCTCTCAACTCATGGTAACCCTGTTATCACAGAACAAAACTCTGTCGGTCCTTTGCCATCCCCGTGATTGGCTGCAGCTTGAACTGCTGTGACTCATAGGGTATTCATTGTCTCATATTTGGAAGCAGATGACCAGGCCTTTCTTCTAGTACACTTGAGTCTGGAAGTTCAACTGAAACCTGTTTCCAAACCAAACCAAACCAAACTCACTGCCGTCGAGTGGGTACAGCGACCACTCCTTGGGTTTCTGAGGTGGTATCATCAAGGAAGTAGATTGCCCAATATCTCTTTTGAGGAGAGGCTGGTAGGTTTGAACCACCAGCCTTCTGGTTAGCAGTCAAATGCCTTAGGCACTACACCACCAGAGCTCTCAAAACCTGTTTAGCATCATATTAACAGGCAAACCACCATTGACAGAGGGATGGGGCTGTGCATGAGGTATATCAGTCGGGAATTAAACCTTGATCTCCCACTCTGCCACTAAGTCACCAATGCTGCCAAAACAGCCAGGCAGCCAACTAAAACAGAATGATGGCTTGATGGACCACATAAAGATGAATATTAAGGACATAAAAGTAAGTATTTTTAAACTTTATAAACAAAAGTGCAAGTTCTGATGATGATGATGATGATGATGATGATGATTAATAAACAGACATTTTCTTGACCAAATCAGTTGTTAATACAGAAAAGATCATTTCTCATTTCTCAGGAATCTACTATTATAAGAAAAATCCTCAAAGGCAAGCCCTGAACTTTTATAATCTGAGTCAGAAAGTCTTCCAAAAAAATAGACGTTAATTTCTATGACCCACAGTGAAATCAACAGTATCAGACTAAACTGCTATGTTAGAAAATTTGAAAAGGAGCACACAGTGAACCAGTTTCACTTTAGTGTTGGAAAATGGCAAGGCTTCAAATTCAGCTAATTCTGTGTAAAAGTTGAAACACTTATTCCTGTAGAAATAGGCATTACAGCATTTGAAGGTGTCTTCTTGTCCTGACCTTTAAAAAATAAACTTTCTTCCTTATCATCATATTATGAGTGTCGATTTCCATACAGTGGTGCCTTTGAAAAGGGTGCCTGGAGGTTAGACTCTAGCTTGCTCTACAAGAATGGAGACCTTTGCCAGTGACAGACTGCATAGATGAACACATAGCCACAATACAGTAGGAGTAGCCCACAACAGCAGCGAGAGTGTGAGGAACAAAACTTAAAAGGGCTAAATTGAAAAGTGCCCTTGTTTGTCCTTCAGAGAGGAACAGTACTTACAAAGCCTCTTCAGCGCATACTTTGTCAAAAAGACAGTGAATAACTAAACAAAAGAAACTCAGACCTCTGCCAATTAAAGTATCTTTAGGCTTTTCCCCTGATCTATTCACTTTTTATTTTTTCCAGCTCATCAAATGTGATTTTAAAACAAAACTGAATTTCTAAGTAGCCCCTTATCTGGCCAATTAATGGAATGCTTGGGGATTTTGAATTCAGGGAAGCCAATCTTTATAATGTCCTTATAAAAAATAGTAATTTCAAAAGTTGGAAAAATTATGTGTCAAATCTGAATTTCTGTTTCAACTTGTCTGTTAATGTGATAGGGTTCAATTTAATTTTTAAAAGACTTCTCAACAACACCAGTATTTAAATTATAAGCACAGGCATTGTGATTTGTTATGTAAATTCAATCATCAAATACACTATGCCTGTATGGATGTTCAAAGGCCAAATACCATGCACTAGGGACTCATGTTTTCTAAAGAAAAAAATATGCATAATGCTGTAGCACACCACAGTTGAAAACATATTGCTTATAACACCTACTTTAAAACCAAAACTAAATTCACTGCCATCGAGTCAATTCCAACTCATAGCAACCCACTTTGGGTTTCCAAGGTGGTAAATTTTTGTGGAAGTAGATTGCCTAAGTCTTCCTTCCATGGAGTGGCTGGTAGGTTTGAACCTCTAGCCTTCTGGGTAGCAGTCAAGTGCCTTATCCACTATGCCACCAGAGCTCTTTAATACCTACTTTAGAAAACCTAAAATATAAAACTTATGATGGGGGGGGCTATATATCAGTTTAGAGGATAAACCAAAAACCAAACCAAACTCACTGCCATTGAGTTGATTCTGACTCATACTCAACACAAACGCCACCATTGCCGTGGAGTCAGATCCGCCTCATAGCGACCCCTCCTTGGGTTTCTGAAGCAGTATCTCTACAGAAGTAGATTCCCCAATCTTCCTTACTAGGAGTGGCTGGTGGGTTTGAACCACCAGCCTTCTGGTTAGCAGTAAAATGTCTTAGGCACTACGCCACCAGAGCTTCCCAATTTAGAGGATACAAATGTTAAAAAGATACATTACACAGTACCATACATACAGTTTTAGGTTTTAAGAGAAGGTACTTCTATTTGACCCAGCCATTCCATTACTAGGTATATACCCTTAAGAAGTGAGAGCCATAACAAGAACAGATATATGCACGCCGATGTTCATCGCAGCACTATTTACAATAGCCAAAACTTGGAAACAACTTAGATGTCCAACAACTGAGGAATGGATAACCAAACTTTGGTACATTCACACAATGGAATACTATGCAACGCTAAAGAATAATGTAGAATCTGCAAAACACCGCATAACGTGGATGAACTTGGAGGACATTATGCTGAGCGAAATAAGTCAGTCACAAAAGGACAAATATTGTATTAGTCCGTTATTGTGAAAGTTAAGGAAAGGTTTATATATTGGAGGGCATTTTCTTTGTTGGTTACCAGGGGTGGGAGGGAAGGGGAGGGAATGCTGTTAGATAGATAGAGATAAATATTGATTTGGGTGAAGAGAAGGGCAATGTACCAAATGTGAGTGACCAATATGGCAGCATTGAGGATGAGAAAGACAGAGAGAGTTACATGGGCAGTACAAACAACAAATATGAACCCCTTTGCAAATACAATACTGAGTTGTCAATGAAAGCAAACATGGGTATAGGGACGGATAGATGGGTGAACAAGCTAAACAATTATGTATGTCTAAATGGAGAGTGTATCCAAGATCATATACAGGGTTGGCAGACAATGGGCCTCTCAGGGTGCAGAAGAGTATGAAGGGATGGACACTGGGAGGAGGTAACTATGGGGAGGAAGTGGGAGGGGAGCTGCTGCATTGTAAATTTTGGTCAATGACATGAGACAAAGTATATGTGAACTGCTGTATGAAAAGTGAATTTACTCTGTAAATCTTCACCCAAATCCTAATAAAAAAAAAAGAGAAGGTACTTCTTGGATAGTACTGCACACACATTTTTCTGTTTCATAGTCATCTAGGAATGAGCATGAAAAGTGTGCAACCCAATCCTACAAATGATAAAAGTTGTGGAGTTAAGAGTTTTCCATCATATTTGAATTGTGAATTCTTTTCTCAAGAGTCTGTGTTGCACTGAACAACATCAAAGTGATATCCATTTAAGTTTTCTACCTAAGAGAACAGTGTTCCCATAGTGTCTGATGGAGAGGCACAGACACAGAGAGGGGGGAGGAATGAAAATTTCAGTATCTTCTTTACCTAATGATTTTAGCTGTAAAGGGAATGCCATGGTCTATAGATCGCTTTGAGGATGAAGCCTTGAGGGCTGTCACAACATATGACTTTTCCAAAAACCCACTGCATTATTTTATTAGTTCTCATAAGAGGAGTATTAAGTTTTTTTTGTGAAGTCCATACACAACAAAATGAACTACTTCATAATACTCAGTGACTCTGGTAATAGGTATGGGCCTTTAGAGTCTTATAATATAAAGTTATGAGCAAAAATTTTCTGAAATTTAGGAAAATATGCTCCAGTGATGTCAATAATGATAAATTCTAGTTCTAGTATGAACTTAAAACTTCGCAAATAACTGCTGTTTCTCATACCCATAGCACAATAATTTTCAAGATGTGGACATCACACTTCAAGAAGGATGGAGAACACTGACAGATACAGATGCTAAATAGAACCAAGCATATGTGGGATCTGAAAGGGAAATTGCATACACACACAAACACACATATATGCATGTGGTCATGCAAGAAAATGTTGATCACAACTTGTGATTTTATCCATATCAATACAGAGAAACATAATTTGTCTTTGAAAAATAATTGTTCAGGTAGTAAAATGAATTGTTGTGAAATTTATATAAGTAAACACCAAAAATAACTCCCTGACCCAGGATTTTAATGACTATTAGTTTGGTTGTTTTTGTTATCTCCTATATATTTCAGATTTCCATATTCGTAAAGTCTGAATGAGAACTTTTCAGTACATGAAAGTATCTGGGGAAAGGAGCACTGGAAACTATCTAATGCTTCAGGTATGCCAGAAGTAACAATTATTCTAACCAGCCAATATGTGATAATGACAATAACTGGTACAATTCCAAGTTGGTGATAATTCACAAAGTACTTTCATATGCATTACTTCATTTGTTCCCTGATGAAAGTAGGGCAGTTAGCATTGCCAATTGAGGGCACATACTCATTACGTTAACACAAATTGTATGGCAAATTAAAAGCAAGTGAATGTAATCTTTCTTACAATATAAATTAAAAGGTTTTTTATGCAAACAAATCTTACTTAAAATTAAAAATTGCATTTCCCCCAAATGTTGCAAACTTCAAGAACCAATATAGATAAAATTACATTCCCAAATAATTTATATTTATAAATTTTCACCTCTGAATTAAAGATCAGGAACTAAAACTATATAGATATTAAACCACAATCACATAGTAATTAGTGGTAGAATCAGGACTAAAATGACCAATTCAGTCAATTTACTCATCTTGCATCATGGATTCATTTAAAAGTTGGAAAAAAACTCTAGATTGTCTCTCAAAAAATGCACAAATACACATATTTTCATTGTTTTTGTCTACAAATTTTAGGATTTATATACCTTCTGAAGAAACTCATGAATCCTGTGTTTGGAAACTCTAGCCTCAAGGAAAAATGTTAGACTGCTTGGAAGACTGGCACAAAGAGGGAAGGTGTTGAAATGACCCAGTTATTTTTCTTTCACCAAAGGCTCTAAGATTAACCGTATATATGGGTGGGTGGCAGAAGCATTGCAGAAAGCAAGATCCAACCATAAGCAGCCTCAACCTGTGCCCACCATAAGAATAAGGACTCCCTCTCTCCTATGGCAGCTCTATACACCTAGAAAAGAGTGGTGATCTCCATTACATTGAAACACCATTAAATGACTAGTTATACCTTGAATCCTGGAAAATTATAAATAGATCAACTCAATTCACTCTCTGTTTGCCTACAGTAGTGGGAGGAAATTTTTATCTGGGGCCATTAATCCATAGAAAATGTCAACATATTCCCTTTGAAAACATATGCTATATTCAAGTCATGTAAAAGATTAATATTTTCATTACTGTAACAAGCACTGCACATATGTATTTTAGTCTGTATCCTGTATCTTATAATATTTAGCTTTGTGGTCTAGGACAACATATTGAACTCTTTATGTATCAAAAAACATTGAAAGTAATGATCTTAAGATTCAGGAATAATAATAGTAATAAAAACAAAACTCACTGCTGTCAAGTTGATTCAACTCATAGCAACGCCTCCTCGAGTTTCTAAGGCGAGAGCTCTGGTAGCATAGTGCCTAAGGCACTTGACTGCTAACCAGAAGGCTGACAGTTCAAACCCACCAACCACTCCTCGGAAGGAAGGTTGGGCAATCTACTTCCTTAGTGATACCGCCTCGGATACCCAAGGAGGGGTCGCTATGAGTCAGGTCCGACTCAACAGCACATAACAACAACATCTCTATGGAAGCAGATTGCCTAATCTTCCTTTGGAGGAGTGGCTGATCAGTTTGAACTGCCAGCCTTCTGATTAGCAGTCAATAATAATAGGGGTATACATATGAGAAGAAGGGGGCTGGAGAAGCCATGAATGAATGAAAGAAAGAAACAAGTAGGGAGCTGGAGAAAGAAACTGAGTAGGACATAAAGAAAAGAGGAAGTCAAAAACAAATGAAAAAGAGAAATGAAGCCTAACTGATATTTAGGGGAGTGTTAGAAGAGACATTCTAATGTTCTATACACAAAATGTTAATGAATGGAATGACTGTCATCCACAATTAAGACAAACAAGCATCTATTATGCTCCAGGCCCCTTCTACACACCTGAAATGCACAGACAATTAAACCAAGGGCTTTTTATTAAGACATTTGCATACTATTGTGGAAGACAGAAGGTAAATATGCAAGAATGATAATGTGGTAAGAAATATATAGATGGATAAGATGACTTAGTGTTGACAGTGTGGACCAAGCCAAATTCTGACAAGAGAGTTCAGAGGTACTGAGTCTTAAAAGATGAATAAAAATGAATTAAGTAGATAATATTGGGAAATGTTTAAGACAGATGAAAAAGCATATGAAAAGGCACAGCAGTAATAAAATACAGAACGTTGAGGGAACTGCATGCTGCTTTGTAAGACAGCAGGAAAAGGTGTACCTTGGAGAGTGGTAGAAAGTAAAGTTAGAAAAAAAGGAGGATCAGATTATATAGAGTCTTGTCTGCAATGCAGGTCTCTGAGTGGTGCAAATGATTTATGCTTGATTACTAACTGCAAGCTTCTTGGTTTGAACCCCCTCAGAAATGCCACAGAAAAAAAGGCCTGGAGACCTGCTCCCATAAAGACAACACACAAGAAAAGTCTATGGAGCAGTTCTAATCTGTAACATAGTAGTTTATGAAAGGGAGTTGACTCAATGGCAATGAGTTTGGTTTCTTGGTTTTGTATTTACCGCCAAGGAGTTTTGGTGGAGTACAGTGACTTCATTCCAGTTAAAGTTCCTCTATATAATAAGAAGGAGCTCTGGTAGTATAGTGCCTAAGGCACTTGACTGCTAGCCAGAAGGCTGGCAGTTCAAACCCACCAATCACTCCTGGGTAGGAAGATGGGGCAATCTACTTCTGTAGTGATACTGCCTCGGAAACCCAAGGAGGGGTCGCTATGAGTCAGGTCTGACTCGATGGCACATAACAACAACAACTACAAATGCATTAAGAACATGAGTATGTTACTAAACTTCAGGTTTAAGAAGAGAAATAATACTAACCTCAGAGTCTGAGAGAAGTAAATAAGATAATTACCATGATATCTGGCAGAAGAGTCATATATTTACTAAGGTTTCATCTTTTTCCCCAAGAAAGTAATGGGACAACCCCGAAACAGCATGAACACCATTTAAACAAACATTTTGAGTATTCAGTATACGTACTTCCATTATCCTTGAGGCATTTAATATAGGAGGAAAACCTGAAAAATAAAAGGAAAATAAGAGCAACATTGAAGACCAAAAAGAAATTAAATAAAAATTTCCGGTAAGAGGTGAAAAAGCAGTGGGTACAGGTTACTCTCCCTAACTAATTATACTTGAGGAGAAACAGAGAAACAACTGCAGATAGAAGCAATGGGAGTCAAGGAAAGGTGAGTTTTGTTTGTTGTCATTCTAGAAGGAAGAAATCTAAATTTCCCTCTGAACTAGAATGGCCATTTCAAAGAGATATTCTAGATTACATAAATATTAATACATAAAGGTTAAAAGAAGAAGTCTAATAATCTCTGTATCTAGAAAGATTCTATTCTAAATGGTAAATCTTAAATTTTTATCAGAGTTGAAGCTATTCTTTCTCCTAATTTGAAAGAAAATCAAGTTAAGATCTGAATCTGATCCCTCAAATTCCATTTTTATCTTATTTATAGGTCACCTCTGGCTACCTGAAATTAAAGAACACAGGACATAGCTAGATGCCTATCTACATTGTCTTATTGCCTAACACCAGGTATGTGGTTGCCTTATACTTGTTCTAATTTAGTGATCACTGAAATATTATTGTTCAAAACTAAGGTATTGACATCATTTCTAAAAGAAGATCAGGAAAGAGAGTAGAAAATGTATGATATAACTGAATAAGGAAAAAGAAATCTGGACCCATAGGCTATGGACTGATTCTCATCTGGCTTTCACATCTATCTTCTGTGTGATTTAAGGCACATCTCTATCTCCCGAGATCCCTCTCTCTAAAATGCAGATGGAGTCCAAAAATGTGTCTACATTTCATTCCAGTTCAGAATTTCTATTATTCTACAACAATTTTGCCTCCAGAGATTTTTCTAAAACAAGCTTCTTTAAAGATACATTTCAATGCACTTTGGAGCACTAGAACAAGCTCTTTTCCCCAGTCTCACAGTATTTGGGGAAAGTTTTAAATGAGCTGATCTTCATTTTAAAAACTCTGGAAATACGATTGCCACTCAAGCATCACAGATTTACTTTAGTAGAAAAATTTTGAATATTATTTGGCTATTCAATGTTTCAAGGGAATTTAGGCATACATGTTACAATGGTAACATTAAACAATTACTTGCAAAATTTCTAATTTGAAGAAATAACCTACTGTTGGTTAAGGACATGGATCCTAGTTTAAGGCCAATCTAGGTTTAAATGATGACCCATGATATATTTAAACAACAATTTACTCTTCTGAAAATGGAGATAATAAAAGTCAGGGTATAGTTCATGTGAATGGCACTCCCTGAAGTTGGCCCTGATATGCCTAGCAGCTGTGTTTATAAAGTTTATGTAATGATTAAATATTTCACAGAAATTAGTTAACACTCTAGTTAATACAGGATGTACATTTAATTTATGCTCTTTTCCCTATTCTGCACTCTTTCTGAATGTCTTGATACAAAAATCACATGTCATATGTTATATATTAAACCTCATTGTCATTATTAATTGCTAAGTCTGATAGTAAGGAGCTCTGGTGGTACAGTGCCTAAGGCATTTGACTGCTAACCAGGAGGTTGGCAGTTCAATCCCACCAGCCACTCCAAGGAAGGAAAATGGGGCAATCAACTTCCATAATGATTTACTGCCTTGGAAACCTAATGGAGGTTGCTATGAGTCAGAATCAACTGGATTGCAGTGAGTTGTTGTTTTTTTAAGTCTAACAGTGAAAGACCAACTAACAGAGCATTAAAAAAAAAAAAAAAACCACTGCTATCGAGTCCATTCCAACTTATGTTGACCCCCATAAGGTTTCCGAGGCCTGCCTCATCTTTCTTCCACAGAGCAATTGGTGGGTTCAAATCACTAACCTTTTGGTTAGCAGCTGAATGCCTTACCCACTGCACCATCAGAGCTCCTTAATAGAACATAGTCATTACCAAATATAACATAACTATACTGCATAGCCAGATATAATGAACATTGACTTTACTCTGAACTTTAATCTTCCATGTGAAAGTGACACTGATAAATAAGAATCTTTACTTCAGATTTGTTTGTATAACTACAGACTTGTTTTTGTAATGCAAGGAGCTCTGGTGGTATAGTGGTTAAAGCACTGGGCTGATAACCAAAAGGTCAGTGGTTCAAACCCACCAGACACTCTGTGGGAGAAAGATGAGGCTTTTTTTTAATGGAAGTCTGCTTCCATAAAGATTTACAGCCATGGAAACCCTAATAAGCAGTTCTACTCTCTTTTAGAGTCACTATGAGTCAGAAGAGACTCAATGACAGTGGCTTTGGTTCGGTTCTTTAGCTGTGTAATCCACTGATTCTGATGAAGGAAAGAGATTCAAATTAAAATAATACATTTTTTCCTATTTATAACCTTTAAAATATTTTAATTAATTATTTGAAAAGACTAGCTGGAAATAGCTTACTAGAATAAAAGGGAGCAGTCTTTTCTTCTACCCAAATGCAAATCTAATTTTCTTTCTAACCATTTCACCTTAGTGGCCTCCTTTGTATGATACACCATTCTCTTCTAACTTCTGAATTTCTGCTAGTTTGCTGTTGGCAGGGGTAAGGTTGGAAATAATACGGACCCTCTATTGAAATTTGCTTTCCCTCTTCAATGAGAGGAAGCAAAGGCATGAATATGGTACCCTCATAATGATTGAGCTGGGCTTAATGAAATTTTCATCACAACCTGCTGTTCATTTTAATGGCCTTTGAAAAACAATGGAAAAAAATAGACTGAGGGAAGAAAAGATTTTTCTGTGCCATGTATTTGTGAGTTTAACATTCAGTTCCATTCACCCTCTCTCTGCTCCCATCATGCATTCTTCTGCCGTTGTCATCACAAAATTATAGGTCATTTGTTTGTACTTCATACAATGTCACTGTCTTAATGCTGGGATGATGTAAGGTTTTGGTGTCCATTCTCAGGTTCAATCATACTCTTTGATTAATGGAGTGTTGAAAACCAAACCAATGTAACTTTCAACTTAATATAAGACTTTTGCACATCTCTCTAGAGTTATTTTCCCATTTTTCTCTTCTTGTGATCTTAAAAAAAGAAAATATTCTTCACCATTCTACTGCTTTTCTATGGTATAATTTTAAACTTTGCTATTAACTTTTATTTATTTTTGTTGGTGATTAACATAACCACTTACTCAAATATGTAAATTATACTTTGATATGCCTCTCAGCCATTGTATTTATTAAACAAATATTCTTGCCATGGCAAATTTCTTTTTCATTAAAACTAAATCCACTTACATTTCTGTATATTCAAAACACATATCTAGGAATCTAGTTTATGTAAAGAAAAATACAGTTCTAGTGTTTCTGTACTAAAAAAAAAAAAAAAAACTACACACACATACATACACATATACATACATGTTGTTGTTAGGTGCCATTGAGTCCTCTCTGACCCATAGTGACCCCATGTGCAGCTGAACGAAACACTGCCTGGTCCTGTGACAGCTTCATAATCCCGGCTATACCTGAGACCATCATGTGGCCACTGTGTTAATCCATCTTGTTGAGGGCTTTCCCCTCTTTCGTTGACCTTCCACTTTACCAAGCATGACATCCTTCTCCAGGGAATGGTCCCTTTTGACAACATGACCAAAGTAAGTGAGATGAAGTCTGGCCATCCTCACTTCCAAGGAGCATTCCAGCTGTACTTCTTTCAGGACAGATGCGTTAGTTCTTTTAGCAGTCCATGGTGCTTTCAGCATTCTTCACCAGTATATTATATTATTTATATATAATTTAACATAAATTTAATCAAAGTTTTAGATGCCTGCCTTGGTCAGTTAATATTTCAATCTTCCATAAAGACTTTTTATCTCCTTATTTCTTCAGTGTCTTTATATTACTCATTGAGCTGACTTTTCAATATATTTATTTGGGGAAAAGTGCTCTAAAAGTTGTGGGGAATACATTAATGAAAACAGTATAATATCCAATGTAAAGGTGATGCTCCTTGTGTCAGCCCTCCCTGCTACTGACAGAACATCTCTAGTGTTTAGCCAGTGTAGCTTCAACTAGATAGTGCATTTTTCTCTTAGCTCTTAACACTGCTTAATGTCTTCGGCTAAGAAAATTTGGGAAGAAGGGAACTGTCTCCTGCCTTCCTTCCCGTCAAAAATTATTCATTGTACTTCAGTCTGTCATTTACTTCCAACTGAGTCAGTGCATCTATTTGCAAGCCAGCATGATACATTGTGGGGAATATCAACGTCAAAAACCAAGTTTACATGGAAGACATAATCTAAAGAAAAATCTGCAAAAATACCTTAAAACACAAAAAATATCTCCATAAGCTAGGTCTTTCTAGAAAATATTTCTGGGCCCTAAAACTATTTCAAGTAAAAATTAAAAAGAAATATGTTAAAGAACATGTCCTAACTCATTCTATGACACCAACATTATTCTAAATTTGCTAAAGAGGTCATGTAAAAGGAAAATTACCAATCAATATATCTCATGAACATAAATGAAAAGATCCTCAAAAAATATTAGCAAATCAAATCCAACAGTCCAAAAAATAATGACATAATACAATGAAGTGGGATTTATTACCAGTGTGGAAGTCTGGTTCAACATTCTAAAATCAATTAATATAAACAATCACATCAACAATCTTAAGGAGAAAAATCATATGATCGTATCAACTGATGTAGATAAAGCATATGACCAAATGCAACACCCGTTCATAATAAAAATCTTCAGCAAATTAGGAATAGAGGTCAACAAACTTCTCTAAGATTTTAAAGAACATTTACAAAAATCCTATAGCTAATATTATTCTTAATGTTAAGAAATTTACATGCTTTCCCCCTAATATTGGAATCAAGGCAAAGATGCTCTTCTCATTATTTTATATAAAACATTATATTGGAAGTCCTAGCTAATGCAGTACAATGTAAAAGGGATATAAAGGTATGTAGGTAGCTTTAGAAAAATAAAATAGCCTTTGTTCACAAGTGACATACATACATATATAATCACAGAAAACTAACAATAACAACAAAACCCTCAAACTAATAAGAGGGTATAACAAGGTTGCAGGTACAAGGTTAATATACTAAAGTCAAATACTTTCTTACATACCAGCAAAAAACAATTACAATTTTAAATTAAAAACCTGATACTATTTACATTAGCACCAAAAAAATAAAAAGTTAAATGAAAGTCTAACAAATTATGTACATAATCTAAATGCAGAAAACTATAAAACACTGATAAAAAAATCAGATATGTAAATTAATGAAGATGTATTTAATGTACATGGATAGGATGACTCAATAATGTTAAGATGCCAATTCATCCAAACTTGATCCATAATCCTAATCAAAAGAGCAAAACTGGAGAAATGATATTACCAAATTTTAAGACTTAATATAAAGCTATAGTAATCAAGACAGAATGAAAAAGGAGTAATAAAAAAACAAACAAACAAACAAACACTGCCATTGAGTCGATTCCAACTCATAGCAACCCCCTTGTGCTTCCAAGGTGGTAAATCTTTACAGAAGTTGATTGCCCCATCTTCCTACCACAGAGCAGCTGGTAGATATGAACTGAGCCTTCTGGTTAGCAGTCAAATGTCTTAGGTACTGGGCTATCAAAGCTCCTATAGACACATAGAATAATGGAACAGAATAGAAGTCCACAGATATAGACCCAAATAAATATATGATAATCTCATCTTTCATGAAGGAGCAAAAGTAATTCTTTAAAGTATCATTTTTTTCAATAAATGGTGCTAGAAAATGAGATATCCACGAGCAAAAGACAAACAAACAAAAGAATATAAACACACTCCTTATGTCTTTCACAAAAATTAACTCCAAATAGACCATAAACCTAAATGTAAAACTATATAACTTGTAGAAGATAATATAGTAGAATGATATGTTTAGAATGAGCTTTTAGATGCAACAATGAAAGTATGATCCATACAAGAGAAAACTGGTAATTTGGAATTTATTAAAATTAAAACTGTACTACAAAAGGCACTTTTAGGAGAATAAATAGATAAGCAACAGATTGGGAAAACATATTGGTAAACCACATAGCTGATTGCGATTTGTATCCAAAGTATACAAGGGACACTTAAAAGTCAACAGTAATACAGCAAACAACTCAATTAAAAAATTAGCAAAAGATATGAATGGATACCTTACCAAAGGAGATGAACAGATGGCAAATATGCATATATAAAATACTTAACATTATTTGTCATTAGAGAATTAAATACTACAACAATGGGATACTTCTACACATCTATTAGAATATCTAAAATCTAAAAAACTGACAGTACCAAATAGTGACAGAGATATGGAGCAACAGGAACTCTCATTACAGCCATTTTGGAAGACGGTTTGGAAGTTTCTTACGAAGTTAAACATAATCTTACATATGATCCAGCAATCATACTCCTAGGTATCTATTCAATTTAGTTGAAAACATATCTACAGAAAATCCTGCATACTAATGTTTATAAAAGCTTTATGCATAATGATAAAAAACTAGAAGAAATCAAGAGGTCCTTCAACAGTAAATGGATAAATAAACTGTGGTATATTTGGTACATCCATACAATAGAATATTATTTAGCAATAAAACTAAATGAGCTATCAAGACTTGAAAAGGATGAACCTTAAATGTATATCATTAATTGTAGAAGTCAATATGAAAAGGTTACATACTATCTGATTCTAATTAAATGACATCCTGAAAAAGAAAACTATACAAAACCCAATGCTATTGAATCAATTCTAACTCATAGTGACGCTATACGATAGAAGAGAACTGCCCCATATGATTCCCGAGGCTATCTTTATGGAAGCAAACTGCCATGTCCTTCCCCTAGAGCAACTGGCGGTTGAAATTGCCAACCTTTCTGTTAGCAGCCAAGTGTTATTAACCACTGTGCAACCCAAACCAAACCAAACTCACAGCTGTCGAGTCGACTGCACTTCAAAGTGACCCCTCCTTGGATTTCCGAGGTGGTATCACTCTGGAAGTAGATTGTCCATCCTTCCTTCCAAGGAGTGGCTGATGGGTTTGAACTGCCAACCTCCTGATTAGCAGTAAAATGCCTCAGACACTATGCCACATAAGAACCCCATATATATATCCTACACATCAATAAAGTGAACTAGGGCTTCTTGGGGAAATGGCTAATACTAGCAGTAAGGTAGGGAATATATGAATCTAGAGCATTTCATTGTGATAGAAGGTAAGAAAGTACTAAAACAAACTTACAAACAAAACCCTTAACGATGTCAGTATGTTGAAAGGACACAGATGTCAAATGAAAGACCTTCCAATGGCCAGACAATTAAATAAATTAGTAAATGGAGGAGAAGAGATAATTCTCCTAGGCAGAAGAATTTCAAATAAAATATGTAGATATCCACATTAAGAAGTGGGAGAGTAACTCTCTACTCATTCAGTGTGGGTTGTACATAGCACTTCCTTCTAAATAGCACAGAATGAAAAGTGGGAGAGGCATAACTTTACAGTGGAGAAATCTGTCAAATACTACATCAGGTAAGTGATCAAGATCAACATCAACAGTCATAAATCACATAGATAGTATATTCCTTTGGCATGATAAAAATGGTGCTCGATATTAATAAGGGCCATAGTGTGTTCTTCTTCCCCTAAACCAAAAACAAAAACAAAAAAACAACCCATTTAATCAAGAGAGAAACATCTTGATAAAGAGATAAATTCTAGTACGGGGATATCTTACTACATATCTGACCAGTTATCCTCAAAACTGACAAAATCATCCCAAACAAAAGAAGTATGGGAAATTGTTACAGCCAACAGCAGCCTAAGGAAACATGAGAACTAAATATAATACCTCTTCTCACTTATAGGTATGGTTAGGTTCCAAAGACCAGGCTGTTATGCAAAATTGACATTATATAAGAGTCAGGGGCCATACCCAGACTTCTGTGTTGGTGGCCTCCTCCTCCTTCCCTAGTCAATCAATGTCCATCAGAAGCACCCAGTGTCTCAGAATTTGTGTGGTGTGGTTGGTCCTACTTCCCCATTATGCCTTCCCCACCTCTGTGGAGCCCATGGGGGGATTAAGAGATAATGGTGATGCTGGTCAGGTGTTGCCCACCTCCCATTACTGCTGCCTCCTGCTACCTCTCACTGCCTCCCACTGTCACCTCTGTGTGGTGACCTCACTCATCCTGCCAATCCAGGATGAGGATGCTGTTTATCCTTTGTCTACCCCTGCCCACAGCCCCATGTAGTCTCCCTTTCTTTCTCCCCTTTTCCACTTCCCATCACCAACTTCCTGGCACCTTCAGGCTCTTACTCAGCCTCCCTCTGCCCACCCGTGATCTCACATTGTCCTGCTATAGATCTGTACACTCCGTGGCCAAACCAAACTTTCATGAACAAATGGGAGAAGGTGGCCTGCTGCAAGTTTCCCACTCTTGCTTGCGTGGCTCAGTCATCACTGGGGCCTCCAATATATTGTTTGAGGTTGCTCAGGGAGGGTGCCCCAATCCCAGCTGCAGCCCGATGTGGAGGCTAGATCATCAAGGCACTCCCTGGGAATTATTTTCAAAGTTGTTGGAAATACAAAATATCAGATAACAAGATAGTAGAGAACTGAGGAGTAGGTGTAACTTAGTACATTATGTAAAAAACTAAGGAAATCTGAATAAATGATAGCCTTTAGTTAACAATAATGTATCAATATTGTTCCACCAATTGTAACATACAGCATAAAAATGTAAGATGTTAATAATAAGAGAAGTCTGTGTATTATCTGCTCAACTTTTCTGTAAGTAAGTCTCAGAATGCTCTAAAAATAACACATTATTTTTAAAAATAAAAGTAATGTGTGAATCGTAAGAGTGACTGTGGCCATTATCTATATTTTAGAATATTTTGCACCCATTTTTTTCCCCAAAGCACATCTAAAGAAAGAGGAATTGCTTATACTACAATGCAAAGGGAAACATAGAGGATGTATAAAACTAATCAATTATAACTTTAACCATGCAAAGTGAAGAGAATAGATAAAAATAAATTTTAAACATACATACATTATAGGGTTAAGATTTAGGGTATCAGAAACCTATGATATTTTGGTGATTTTTATTTATTTCCTCTTATTTTTTCCTTGTAACCTTTCAATTAAGACAATATCATTTTCATTATCAGGAAGAAAAGCCCATCATATTAGAAAACGAAACAAAACTCAGAAAAAAACACAAGGTTTCTAGGTCTTTTCAAAACCTCATCTCTACCTTTATGGGGACAGAAAAGGATGTAAAATGGCATATATCAAAAGCATTGGGCTGACTAGATTATTTCTACAATCACATCTAACGCCCAAATCATATGAATTGTATAAATTTTTAGCTAACATCAACATTTCTCAGTTATTCATCTGGAAGGAAGCCACAAAAATTTATTTATTTTGTGACTACCAAATTTGCTGGTCAACACTTTTGGGTCAGATATTTTCAAAAGTTTTCAATGTCCTTACAATAACAGATTATAAATGATACCACCTCAGTGTTACATAGCATAAGCACAGGATATTTTATGGGTCAAGTAAGTCTTTTGCAGGTGACTTTTTTGTTTGATTGTTACTTTTTGGTTTGTTTGTCTTTGCGATAAATATCTATCTGATAGAAATAGGAGGCATTTCCTCGTACACATTCATGTTTAGATGGACATAAGCTGAATAGGAGTTTGTGAGCATCCATAACATGCAGAGTGACTGTCAATTATGCATAAATTATCCTCAAAGAGTTTGTGTGAGTTGTTTTATTGTTTTGGTTGCTGTAGTTTTAATATTAGTTCGTATGAATATCATCTTTAGAATACTATCCTAAACAAAGGCACCATGGCAATTTGAGCAAATGGGAACTTCATTATATCTAACAGAATTAGAAAATCACTAATTTTAAAATATATAATAGCCATATTAATTTTGGAATATACAAGAAATAGACCCACCTACCAAGATAACATAAAAGGTACAAATACATAAAATTTATAAATGTAATGAAATTATAAACTGGTCCTTAAAATAATATTTTTAGAGAGGTGCAAATTAAATTGCAGCTATTTGGCATGCAGGTGCCTGTTCTGGGCTCTTCTGTTACAATCTACTCTTGAATCTCTAACTTTCGCTCAATCATAACTTCTTCATGTTTGAAAATAACGGAGGCATCACAATATAAGTTAATGATGACAAAGTTTGGAGTAGATATGTTTAAGCATTTCTTTAAAAATACTGATCTTCCTAGTGTTAGGCTTCCATTTTGTCCACGTTAACTTTAAAAGTGTAAGTCATAAAACAGAACTAGAAGTTAATATCAACCTATTAAAATCAATAGATAGTATATTTTTCCAGCCTTTACCTTCTGGCTCATTCTTGATGAGCTCTTCCATTTTTCTCTGCTTCAAGGTGTCAACAACATCAGCTAAGCTGCCTTTGCGCCTTTCAGGAGTTCCCAGGGCTGTACTAGACAAGGACTCGCCACTCTGTCGCCCACCTTCTTCTGCCTTCTGAGGTGAGGTAGATGAGTTGTGTGGGGCAAATGAAGACATAACTTTATTGCCATCAACTTCCTGAAATAGAAGAAAAGAAAAACACACTATTGTTGAAAATCCAGTAATATCATTTTCTTTTTAGTTAGTTGAGGGACTTATTCAGCTGAAATATTAAAAAACAAATGTTCATTCTGAAAAAGCAAAAGGAATTAAGAAATTTTAAATATCAATAAATGAACTTTATAGGCCTAAAATGAACCAAAAATCATTTCATAAGAGAAATAAAAATGGGGGATTCTCCCCTTAAACTGAGTAAAAATGGCAATGTTGTTGTTGTTAGATGCCATCAAGTAGGTTCTTACTTCTAGTAACCCTATGTACAACAGAACGGAACCCTGCCCAGTCTTGTGCCATCCACATGGGCAACGTGTCAACTCACCTAACTGAAGGTCTTCTTCTTTTACACTGGCCGTCTACTTTACTGAGCTTGATGTCTTTCTACAAAGACAGTGTAGTAACATGTGGAACATAAGACAAATCTCACCACTCGCACTTTGAAAGAGCATTCTGGATGTACTTCTTCCATTACACATTTATTCCTTCTTCTGGCAGACCATGGTATATTTAATATCCTTTGCCAACACCATAATTCAAAGGCATGAATTCTTCAGTTTTCCTTAAATCATGTACACCTTTTACATGCATATGAGCTGACTGAAAATGCCATGTCTTGGGTTATATGCACCTTAGTCCTCAAAGTGACATAATCACTTTTTAACACGTTAAAGAGGTCTTTTGCAGATTTACCCAATGCAGTATGTTGTGATTTCTTGACTGCAGCTTCCATTGCTATTGATTTGGATCCAAGTAAAATTAAATCCTAGACAACTTTAATACATTCTCTGTTATGATATTGCTTATTGATCTATCAGTGAATTTTTTTGTTTTCTTTATGTTGAGATCTAGTCTATACTGAAGGCTGTAGTCTTTGATCTTAATCAGTAAGTGCTTTATGTCCTCTTAACTTCATGAAAGCAATATTATAGCACCTGTATATGGGAGGTTGTTGTTAATGAGTCTCCAATCCTGATGCCACAATCTTTTTCATATAGTCCAGCTTCCCAAATTATTTCCATAGCATACAGATTGAACGACTATGGTGAAAGGGTACAACCCTGACACACACCTTTCCTGATTTTAAACCTGCCGTATACCCTGTTCTGTCCAAACCACTGCCTCTTTGTCTATGTACAGGTTCCACCCACATGAGCACAATTTAGTGTTTGGAAATTCTCTTTCTTTGCAGTATTATCCATAATTTGTTGTGATCCACAGTTGATGCTTTTGCAAAGTCAATAAAACACAGGTAAACATCTTTTTGTATTGTCTGCTTTCAGTGAGATGCATCTGATACCAGCAATGACATCCCTCATTCCACATACTCTTCTAAATCTGCCTTGAATTTCTGGCAGTTCCTTGTCGATGTACTGGTACAACCAATATCTTCAGTAAAATTTTACTTACTTGTGTTATTAATAATATTGTTTGATACTTTCTGCATTCTGTTTGATCACTTTACATTGGAATTGCCACAAATATGGATATCCCCCAGTCCATTGGCCAGGTTGTTGTTGTTATGTGCTGTCGAATTGGACCCAACTCATAGTGACCCCTCCTTGGGTTTCCGAGGCAGTATCACTACGGAAGTAGATTGCCCCATCTTCCTTCCGAGGAGTGGCTGGTGGGTTTGAAGCACCAGCCTTCTGGGTAGCAGTCAAGTGCCTTAGTCACTACGCTACCAGAGCTCCTATTAGCCAAGCAGTATCCTCCAAATTTCTTGGCATAGTCAAATGCACATTTCCAGCATTGCATCATTTATTGAAATATCTCAATTGATATTCCATTAATTTCTGGAGCTTCATTCTTTGCCAATGCCTTCAGTGCAGCTTGTATTTCTTCCTTCGATTCTTGATCACATACTAGCTCCTGAAATGGTTTACTGTCAACAGATTCTTTTTGGTACAGTAACTCAGTATATTCCTTCCATCTTCTTTTCATGATTGCTGTGTCATTCAATATTTTGCCCATAGAATCCTTCAGTATTGCAACTTGAGGCTTGAATTTTTTCTTTAGTTCTTTCAGCTTGAGAAATGACAGGTATGTCCTTCACTTTTGTTTTCCTAAATCTATGACTGTTCAATTCAAAATGGTTGTTGTTGTTGTTAAGTGCTGTTGAGTCGTTTTCGACTCATAGCGACCCCATGCACAGCAGAACGAAACA
>NW_006921758.1:1415183-1453880 GCF_000298275.1 Orycteropus afer afer | reverse complement strand
CACAGTAGGACAAACCGACAGACAAGTTTGTCTTGCTGTTGGAGACCTCTCGTATCCCCCCCACCTGGGTCTCTGTGGCTGACTGTACCTCTGTCTGGTTTCCTGGCTTTTAATCCCCTTTCACCTGCTCTTTTGGCCTGCTGCTTTGGGTGTCCCTGAGTTGTCCCTGGGGCTGACTGCTCCTCTGTCTGGGTTCCTGGCTTTTATCCCCTTTCTTTTGCTCTTCCGGCCTGCTACCCTGGGCTGGCCTGAGTTTCTTCTCCTCACCTAATCCCTTTGGCGGATTGCTCTTCTCTCTGGCTTCCTGGCTTTTAATCCCCTTTCTCCTACTCTTCCTGCCTGCTACTTTGGGCATCCATGAATTGTCTCTCCTCACCTGTAACCCTGGGGCTGACTGCTCTTCTGTCCGGGTTCCTGGCTTTTATCCCCTTTCTCCTGCTTTTCCAGCCTGCTACTCCAGGCAGGCCTGAGTTTCCTCTCGTCACCTAATCCCTTCGGCTGATTGCTCTTCTCTCTGGCTTTCTGGCTTTTAATCCCCTTTCTCCTGCTCTTCTCGCCTGCTACTTTGGGCATCCCTGAGTTGTCTCTCCTCACCTGTAACCCTGTAATTCAAAATGGTAATACCCGTCTATTTTAGTTCACTAATATTTTTTTAAAAAACTCATTGCCATGGAGTTGGATCTGACTCCTAGTGACCCCTCTTTGGGTTTCTGAGGTGGTATCACTATGGAAGTAGATTGTTCAACCTTCCTTCCGAGGAGTGGCTGGAGGGTTTGAACTCCCAGCCTTCTGGTTAGCGGTCAAATGCCTCAGGCACTATGCTACCAGAGCTCCCTCCTACTAATATTTAGGATATCAATATGTATGTATTTTTGATGACTTTCAATTTTCCTAATTCATACTTCATGCATTTCCATTTTCCAATTATTAATATATGTCTGCAGCTGTTTCTTCTCCTTTTGAATTATGCCACATCAACTAATGAAGGTCCCACAAGCTTCACTCCATCCACATCATTATGGTTAACTGTAATTTGAGGAGGCAGCTCTTCCCCAACTGTATTTGGAGTGCCTTCCAACCTGAAGGGCTCATCATTTTACACTATACCAGACAATGTTCCACAGCTATTGATAAGGTTCTCACTATCATTTTTTTAAAAAGTAGATTATCAGGTCCTTCTTCCTAGCTAGTATCGGTGTGGAAGCTCTGCTGAAACTTGCCCAACATGGGTGTCCCTGCTAGGATTCGAAATACTTGTGGCATGCCTTCTATCATCAGAGCAACTCACAAGCCACCACAGCATTATAAATGGACAGATGAGTGGTGGACAAATGGCAAAGGAGTCTACAATAGCCTATACTGATTAGTTTATAATTCTATATTGGTTTTGAGGGACTCAGATTTTACTCTGAGCATCAAATGTAATGGCCTTCTTTATTAAACTTTCTCGTGAACTTGTAATCATTGAATAAAAAAAATTATGTATCACTTTAACATTTTAAAATAGCTCACATAATAAATCAATAGTGTCCCTAATGAAAGTAGTGTCAATTTTAGTTCTCCTCTGCCTTCTCATGGGGAAATAAAAAAAAAAAAAAGGAAGCATGAGTCATAGAGATTATTTTGATATCAGATAGGAATATTGTAAATTCATACCTATTTAAGATATTTCCTTTTCTAGTAGTTTTCTAGTAGAAGCAATTTCTGAAAAAATTCTCCAATACTCTTCTCTATTTAAGTCTCCTTTTCCCAAGAAAACACAGTTTTTTGTAGTCTTTACTTCATAATGATGTATGTATGCATTTTTACATGGAAATAAATTATTCTATAATTTTCAAATTTAAATATATTTTTGATGCTCCTATTGTCATTATTTTTTCCACAATTTCTAACACAACATTTGCAATATGTATAATATTTGAGGTGTATACTGCATAATGGGAGTAAATTGATAGTGGCCCTATAGGACAGAGTAGAATCATTCCATAGAATTTAAGTCTGTAAATCTTCATGGAATTAGACTGCCACATCTTTCCCCTGTGCAACTGCTGGTGAATTTGAACAGCAGTGTTTCTGATAAGCAGCCAAACACTTAATCACCACAATAGCAGGGATCCTCCTTAAAGAGTGATATGAAATGATAAATGATTGACTGCCTTACTTAAAAGTTTTTGTTATATAATCTTTTACTTCTGTTATCCATTGAATACATAAAGCAGAATGCTCCTTAAACATAAAGCTATATCCAAGATCTTGAGGAAGTCAGTCTTATCCTAAGTACATTACTTAATTCTGTGGCATTACAGATGTTTACCTGTGTTTTATTGACTATGGAAATCATTCTACTGTGTGGATTATAACAAATTATGGATAACACTACAAAGAAGGGGAATTCTTGAATACTTAACTGTGCAAACTACATAGGCCAAGAGGAATTTGTTCAGACAGAGCAAGTGTATACTATGTGGCATTAGAATTATAGGAAGACTCCATAACAACCTGTCATATGCAGATTAAACAATCTTGCTTGCTGAAAGGGAAGAAGACTTAAAGCGCTCACTGATGAAGCTCAAAGATTATAGCCTTCAGTATGGATCACACATCAACATAAAGAAAACAAAAGTCCTTACAACTAGACCAACAAGCAACATCATAATAAACTGAAAATATTAAACTTGTCAAAGATTTTATTTTACTTGGATCCAAATCAATGCCCATGGAAACAGGAGTGAAGAAATCAAACAACCTATTGCATAGGGCAAATCTGCAGCAAAAGACCTCTTTAAAGTATTAAAAATCAAAAGTAACACTTTGAGGACTAAGGTTCACCTGACCCAAGTCATGGTATTTTTAGTCACCTCATATGTATGTGAAAGGTGTACAATGATTACAGAAAACAAAAGAATTCATGCCTTTGAATTATGGTGCTGGCAAAGAATATTCAATATACCATGGACTGCTAGAAGAATGAACAAATCTGTCCTGGAAGAAGAATAGCCAGAAAGTTCCTTAAAAGTGTGAATGGAGAGAGTGTGTCTCCTGTATTTTGCACATGTTATTAGGGCGCACCAGTCTCTAAAGAAGGACATCATGCTCAGTAAAGCAGATGGTCAGTGAAAAAGAGGAAAACACTCAATGAGATAGACTGACACAGTGGCTGCAACAATGAGCTCAAACACAGCTGCAGTTGTGAGGATGCTGCAGAACTGGGCAGTGTTTTGTTCTTTTGTCCATAAAGTCACTAGGAGTCGAAACCAACTGAAAGGCACATAACAACAACAACAACAACAACAATGTGTTTGTAACAATATGTTTTAGTATGTGTGTATTGAAATGGCTAACAGATCATAATTGTGTTTTTACAATTCTTCTCTACCTATTAAAACATATTAATAATATCTATTAACTCCAGAAAAGTTGGGAGCTCTGGTAGTGTAGTGCGTAAGGCACTTGACTACTAATCAGAAGGCTGGCGGTTCAAACCCACCAGCAACTCCTCAGAAGGAAGGTTGGGCAATATTCAGTAAGGACATAGTATTAGTCAGAGGCATATTTTGTAATGTTATGTAAGAAATGAAAAGTATTTAGGATTTAGAATTATAATTTCAAAAATTCTGCTAGTGATTTTTTTTTATGCTTTCCCCACATCTTAGCCAACCCATAAACTAATGTTTATATCTTTGTATCATAGCTAGTGTCCTTATACTGATATCCATTGTTATCATTGTTGTTATATGCTGTGGAGTTGGACCTGACTCAGAACGACCCCTCCTTGGGTTTCCGAGGTGGAAGTGATACCACCTCAGAAACCCAAGGAGGGGTAGCTGTGAGTCGGGGCCGACTCGACGGCACATAACAACAGCAGCAACAACAACCAGAAAAGTTACAAATCACACACTTTGACATCTAATTTTCTTAAGGTTAATGATATATTTTTGTCTGGGTAAAATATACTTAAAGAATATGATAAAAATAATTGATATTCTAATTTTAAAAAATATATTAAAAAGAGAGATAATATAATCTATTAATATTCTTTTGCTAATGGATATAAGGAGTTCTGGTAGCATAGTGCCTAAGGCACTAGACTGCTAACTAGAAGGCTGGCAGGTCAAATCCACCAGTCACTCCTCAGAAGGAAGGTTGGGCAAAGTACTTCCATAGTAATACCGCCTCAGAAACCCAAGGAGGGGTCATTCTGAGTCAGGTTCAACTCCACAGCACATAACAACAACAACAATGGATATTAGTATAGGGACATTAGCTATGATACAAAAATACAAACATCAGTACATGGGTTGGCTAAGATGTGGGGAAAGCATAAAAAAAAAAAAAAATCACTAGCAGAATTCTTGAAATTATAATTCTAAATCCTAAATACTTTGCATTTCTTACATACCATTACAAAATAAGCCTCTGACTAATACTATGTCCTGACTGAATATTCTGCAGACAATACTTCCATATGTGAATCTTCACAAGGATACAGAAATCAATTTTATAATGCAACCATTACAAACCCCTGCTGGCTAAGCAAAGGTACAGTTCCAGAATTATTTATGTAAAGCCCATACAAAACATAAGCAAACATGCAAACACATACACATACCCCTAAAAAGAACAGTCAGAATTCATTCATAAATAGGGATTATTTTTATCCATAATACATATTTGTTGAGTTTCATATGTAGTCCAGAATACAGGCAGTCCCTGAGTTAGGAATGTCTGATTTAAGGACAACTGGTACTTCCCTTTTAATGCTATGTAAATTTGCCCTCACAGAGGATGTTTCTTCTATTTCTTTACATAGTCCAAAGCAGAAATACTCCAATTTTAGCTTCTCTTTTAACATTTTATTTTGTACTCACAGTTTTTATATCATATGATAAAATTTACAATCAAGAATTTGGTAGGTGACTTTTCATA
The DNA here is from genome assembly GCF_000298275.1 of Orycteropus afer afer. Lineage (NCBI taxonomy): Eukaryota > Metazoa > Chordata > Mammalia > Tubulidentata > Orycteropodidae > Orycteropus > Orycteropus afer. Next base: position 1,448,954 of record NW_006921758.1, on the reverse strand, counting down.
ACTTCAGTTTACACACATCTTTCTATAGCATATCCCCAGTAGAGAGAATGACACCCAGATTGTATGCAATGAAGCACAGTAAAATATTGGGAAATACTTCAAAATTACATGATATTCTATCTTGCATGTAACTAATTTTCTACATCTTTCAAAAAGGCAGAAAATATTTTAAAGAGTTTATCATATTTCACAAGTATTCTAAACTCAGTTACCACAACATTATAACCATAAATAAATTAAACATTACTGCTATTTCACACAGGAATATTTATTTTATCACTATCACCTGTCTGATTACGTTTCAGCCTCTGGCACTGTTAATCCCGTTAACAATCTTATGTAGTTAACAGCTGTTTCAGTGTGGAACTCTATTGTTCATTTCCATGGTGAAGAGCTAGTTAAGGAGTGCTAGCAGAGAATTCAGTCAGGATAGTCTTACCGCTTTCAGAGTATCTTTTCTGGAAGTGCATTTACAAACAGCTGAAGTAATGACTGCACATTTTGCTTCACTTTACTGGTGAGTAAAAATTAAGAGTCTACTAATGAAGGCATCAGTGGTGTAGACCCACAATATATAATCAAGTTTGGTGAAACTGAAGGGCAAGTTTCAGTATTTTGCAGTTGTTGTTGTTGTTGTTATGTGCCATGGAGTCGGCCCCAACTCATAGCGACCCCTCCTTGGGTTTCTGAGGCAGTATCACTACAGAAGTAGGATTGCCCAACCTTCCTTCCGAGGAGTGGCTGGTGGGTTTGAACCGCCAGCCTTCTGGTTAGCAGTCAAGTGCTTTAGCCACTATGCTACCAGAGCTCCTTTTGCAGACTCGCTCCTATAACTGTGATGCTTGGCTTATAAAGTTTAATGACACAAGAGGCTTCTAACCTTTCAGAATGAGGTTGATAATCTTTGTTTTTCTTGAACAAAGTTTATTAATCTTTTTTCCCTCAGTCACCTCTTTAACCAGGAGACCAAGTCAGGGATATGCCTAATGTATTTATCCACATTGAAGTATCTTTCCTCAAAATGCTTTCTTGTTCATTAATTCTAAAAGACAGTATTTTGCCATGAAATCTTTGAGAGAATTATTATTTCAACCTTAACATTCAAATTTTAATTTAGATAATGTGGTGATTAAATATTAACTCATTTGAAAAAAAAGAAGAGAGTATCTGACTTAATCAGATATGTATTTTTGCTTCAATTTCAGATGATATCTGAGTCTTCTGGCCACTGGGAAATGTACTATCACACTTACTTCTCAGTTCTGTAAGTTATTAAATTCAAACCAAGTAATAATAAACATTGCATTTAAGACTCGATCTATCGGACTATAATTGCTAAGAATCATAGTTTATATTTACTAAATACTTACTTTATTCCAGACACTGTTCAAAATAGTTTATATACCTTAACTCAGTTAATCCTAAAAGCAAGACTAATTATCACCTCCATACAGTAGCTGGAGAATTGAGGCATGCAAAGTGAAGTAAATGCTTGAGTTAAGATGACAAGGCAGAACAGAAACTAATTCCTGAACTTTGCTCTCAACCAGGGAGCTCTGGTGGCATAGTGTATAAGGCATTTGACTAACCAGAGGGCTGGTAGTTCAAACCCACCAGCCACTCCTCAGGAGGAAGGTTGGGCAATCTACTTCTGTAGTGATACTGCCTCAGAAACCCAAGGCGGGGGTCAGTATGAGTTGAGTCCGACTAAGTTCAATCTGACTTGACGGCAGTGAGTAGGCTCTAAACCACTGTTTAGGATACATACACTGTTTCTAAGAGAGGGAGAAAAAAAAAAAAAGAAATAAAGTTTTATCTATTCAAGACACATTGTCTTCTTAAACTCTTAAAGAAAAGAACTGATGCAAATACATAGAAGTTAATGAAACCAATTATGTTTCAGATGTATAAAACTATCCATCTAAACAGCCATTATTTTCTGTCATACTACAAAAATGAACCTTAAGGTTTGAAGAATTATTAAACCTGAACATATCAATTTGACCTCTAAGTGGCTCATCAGAGTAATGGTGCCCAATACTTTAAAGTTTTTAATATATCTCTAGCACCTTTATAGTAAAGTAAAGGTTTGAACTTAAGTAAAAGCCAGCAGGGAAGACTTAGACTATCATTTGATCCTTACTAACACTCGTTCATTAATCTTTTAATTTTGGTGTTATAAAGATATCACATAAAATAAACTGCAGATGTTGTTGTTGTTGTTAAGTGCCGTCGAGTTGTTTCCGACTCATAGCGACACCATGCACAGCAGAACGAAACACTGCCCGATCCCGCGCCAGCCCCACAATCCCTGCTATACTTGAGCCTTGAGCCCATCATCGCAGCCACCGTATCAATCCATCTCCTTGAAGCCCTCCCCCTCTTTTGTCGACCCTCCACCCTACCAAGCATGACATCCTTCTCCAGGGAATGGTCCCTTCTTACAATATGACCAAAATAGTTGAGATGAAGTCTGGCCATTCTTGCTTCCAAGGAGCATTCTGGCTGCACTTCATCCAGGACAGATCAAACTGCAGATACTAGAAACTATTCTGGTGTGCAAGTCTAGACAAGGCCAGTTCATCTAGCAATGGACTGTTGTTATAAATATCACCAGGACAAATTTTAAATATATGAAATTTATCTTATAAACTACATAATTTAGATATCCTAAAACTCTTTTAAAAAGTGGGTAAAATACTTACTTTGAACTTGAATTACACTACTTATAACCTCTTTGGTCATATAAGATGTTAAATTTGATTTAGTATTAGAAAAAATAAATGATTACTCTGTTCAAAAGGAGCTCTGGTTAGTGCCTAAGGCACTTGACTGCTAACCAGAAGGCTGGCAGTTCAAACCCATCAGCCACTCCTCGGATACTGCCTCGGAAACCCAAGGAGGAGTCGCTATGAGTCCAGTCTGACTCGACTCGATGGCAAAGAACAACAACAACTACTACTATGTTCAAAAGCCCTGACAAATATATGTGTGTGTGTGTGTGTGTGTGCATATATTTTATAAAACTTTTGCCCTGTACCCTAAACTATTAGTGCTGATTGCTGGATTACATATTCCTTGATGATAGCTGTAAATGCTCTACAAATACCTACACACATGCATATATACAGACATATACTTAGGCAATTGTTCTTGTTATGTGCCGCCGAGTTGGACCCGACTCATAGTGACCCATCCTTGGGTTTCCGAGGTATCACTACGGAAATAGATTGCCCAACTTTCCTTCTGAGGAGTGGCTGGTGGGTTTGAACCACCAGCCTTCTGGTTAGCAGTCAAGTGCCTTAGGCACTATGCTACCAGAGCGCCCTACTTAGGCAATAGTACACACAATTCTATACATGGTTATAGAGAATTTTATACTCTCATAACTCCTCTGTGGAACCCCTTAGGAACTCCTATGAACCATGATTTTAGGTAAGAAGCTCTTACCTAAATATGCATCCTCCCAGAACTCACCAAAATGTACAATCATTTGATAAAAAATGATCACTTATTGTTGCTTGCAAAAAAAACCTCAAAATATAGAGTTTGTTCATGTATTTTTATCAAGTTAAGCTTAATTGAAGATATGTATCAAAAACTTAAAACATTTTAATGTTCATAAGAGAAGTATTTAAGATGAATATTTTAATTTCATTTTAATAGATAAAATAAACATTGAAAAGTTTTATTAATGACAATCATAATCTTCTTATTCAGCAATTACCTTATGAAAGTGTACATAGAAATTTGAAATGAGAAAATGAATTACTAATTTTTAGAAAGGAATGTTACAATTTTGAGGGTAAGTCATAACAGTTCAATTTTCAAATATTACTTTTCCTGAAAACAAGATGTAAACATATGAATAATATGCTAGGCAAAAACAACACTTCAAAAAGTCCAAGAATGAACATTGAGAGTCTTTGTTTAACATGATTGAACTCAGTATTCTGGAACAGGCTACTGTCATTTCTCTAGACCTATGAAACAAATCACTGAAGGGTACTTGGTATACTTGTGATTATGGTTGGTATTAAAACCATCTGATTTTACAACTTTCCTTCTTTTATAAAATATATTTTACTGTGATTTTGGATAAAATTTGCATAGCAAATTAGGTTCTCATTTAACAATTTCTATACATACTGTTTGGTGGCATTGATTAACGCTTTTCAAAATGTGTCCGCATTCTCATTATTCCCCTTCTGGTTGTTTTGTTTCCATTAATCTTGCTTCTTTGTCCCCCTTTATCTTTCTGTCTTTGGTCTAAGATAAATTTTTACCATTAAATCTCATTTAAATGATTGTTTAGAGGAGCACCGTACTCATGGGTGATATTATTTATTCTATCACCCACCATGTTTTTTGGCTGATAGGCGACCTCTGGGAGTGGTTTGAGTTTTAAGCTTAAAGGGTGTCCCAGAGTGATAGTCTTGGGGAGTTCTTTAATCTCTACTATTTCAATAAGTCTGACCATTTTTTAAGAATTTGAGTTCTGTTCTACATTGTTTATCCTTTCTAAGACCATCTATTTTGTACCAGTCAGAATGGATGATAGTGTTAGATGGGCCTTACCTGGTTCATTTGGTCTCAAGGTAGGTGAGGCATGGTTCATGTAGACTATTAATCCTATAGACTAGTTTCTTCCTCAAGTCTTTGGTTTCCTTCTTTCTCTTTTGCTCCAGATGCAAAGATACCAGTCATTTTATTTTTTCTCTTAACTTCTGCCTAAAAAGTGTGACCAATATGTTTTGACTGCTAATCAGAAGGTTAGCAGTTCAAACCCATCAGACACTCCATGGGAGGGAGACTGGGCAATCTGCCTCCATAAAGATTTACCACCTCAGAAACACAATGGGGGTCACTATGAGTCGGAATCAACTTGATGGCAGTGAGTTTGGTTTGGTTTTAATGTGTTACTAGGTCCAAAGGTTTAAAAAAAAAAAAAAAAGGAAAATGACAGAAGTAGTTTTGTGTAAGCTATTTCCAAAGTCTTCTACAGAGACAGGGCTTATCTTCACTGGCCTTTTTTCTGTACTAGAAAAAGCCACTCAACCTAATTTTTTTAATGAAAATTTTCTTTGAAATCACAATAAAATACATAAACAAATATATTATAAAATTAAAATATATTAAAAAAAAATTAAGGTACGTTTTCAAATTGGATGACTTTAATTCCAGCCACAATGACAAGTATAACAGGTAAAACATACTGAGTTTTATAATATCAACAATTCTTAGTACCTAAACAACTACAAGGTAGACTCAAATTCCAAATGTTAGATGAGTGGGTCATAAATCTGTCTCAGAATGGCTGCACCAAGCTCTGCTATATGGATGAGTTTTTATTATTGTTATATTTTTATGTTTGTTCAGGGACTGCGATGATCAGATGATAGGTTTGGGATTCACTGTCCTAATCTATCTACATTGTTTTTAAGCTGCAGTCATATCAAAGGAGTTCAGATTTAAGGAATGCTTATGCCTAAGGCATCTGACTGCTAACCAGAAGGCTGCAGTTCAAACCTACCAGCCACTTCTCGGAAGGAAGGTTGGTCAATCTACTTCCATAGTGATACTGCCTCGGAAACCCAAGAAGGGGTCGCTATGAGTCAGATCTGTCTGGATGGCAGTGAGTTTGTTTATTTTTGTTTGTTTGTTTTGTTTTGTTTTGATGCTATATACTAGAACTCTGGTGGCATAGTGTCCAAGGCATTTGTCAGGAAGTTCTGATGATGCAGTAGTAAAAGTGCTCAGCTTCTAACCAAAAGTGGTAGTTCAAACTCTGCAGTCGTTCCACAGGAGAAAGATGTGGAAGTCTGCTTCCATAAAGATTTATACCCTTGGAAACTCTGGGGCAGTCCTACACCATCCTATAGTTGCTACAGGGTCATTATGAGTTGGAATTGACTTGATGGCACTGGGTTTGGTTTTGGGGTATGTTATATACGTTTCAGCTAAGAAATTATTGAAATTCTGTAAAATGTAGTAAATTTAAAAATATTGAATCATCACAATATAACAAATGGATACAAATTCTACAATCCTGAAAAGTATACCTGTATCTTTATTGCTCTACGATCTATGGAGAGTTCTATATTTTGAGTCCTGCTTAGTTCTAATTTTGTAAGAATACTAAAGAAACCTTAGAATTTCATGTTCTCTTTAATGTAGATATAAGCTACTCTTGGAACAGATCTAAAATTCAAAATAGTGACAGCCCTTATCAAGATTAGATAAAAATTATCATTTTATAAAAATGGCTCCATTATATTTCAAATATAGGCTCCAGTCCATATTTCAAAGATTTTTACCTATTTGAAGCACTGCATAGTGAAATGAGAGCTATTTACTCCTTTAAAAACTCATTTGTTGGTCAAATGGAGCTCTGGAGGCATGGTGATTAAAGCATTTGACTGCTAACTAAAAGGCAGGTAGTTTGAACCCACCTACTATTCCATGGGAGAAAGATGAGGCAGTCTTCTTCCATAAATATTTACAGCCTTGGAAACCCTACAGGCTGTTCTACTCTGTCTTATAGGGTTCTTATGAATTAGAATTGATTCCATGCCAGTGGGTTTTTGAAGACCACAGGAATTCAGAATATAAGTCTAACTAACCTAGTTTGCATTCCTTGTCAAACATTTAGATGAATGATAGTTTATGGTCATATTATTTAATTACTGAACTGAAAATTAAATAAAAAACTTAAAATTGATTTCTCTTTTACAACTACTTTCACCTGATATTAAACAATAAATGACAAGAGATAGCTTACTGACAGGTGATTAGTATAAAAGTCATTCTCAAACTGTGGTTCTTTTAACATATCATTAGCATTACTTGGAATCTGTATACATTTTTCCTCATGATTCAGCACCAAAATCCCATTGCCATCAAGTTGATACTGACTCATAGCGACCCTGTGGGACAGAGTAGAAAAGCCCATTAGGATTTCTGAGGCTGTAATCTTTATGGGAGCAGACTGCCACATCTTTCTCCCATGGAGTAGCTGGTGGGTTTGAACCACTGACTTTTTCGGTGGCAGCTGAATGCTTAACCACTGTGTCATGAGGCAAAAGCAATATGACAATTAAGAAACAATGTAGGTGAATGTGATGCATTCTGAAATTTGATAACCAATAGTATAGAAAATACTGTCAGAGTAAAAGAGCAACAGAGATAAAGAGAGGGAATAAGGAAGATGACTAAGTGGTGCAGCAGTGAGGAAGGACTACATAAAGGTGATGGGACTTGACTTAGACCTTAAAGATTTCAGAGAAGAAAGAAAGATGGTAAAAACCAGAGAAGAGAGGAGTAGGGAGAGAGAGGAGAGCCAGATAACATGCTGGGGTAAAAATGACCCAACACATGTTGGAGAAAAATGACATTAATTTAATTTTGTTTCAACAGTCATTTGGCATATGTTGAAACAGACTAATGGTTAATGATTTCTTACTAACTATAGATATGAGAATCTGAGATTTATGTCAACATTTGTTTTTGGAAATAGATTACGTTTAAAAATGTATCAAAATTTGGATTGCATTTATTAATAATCTCATAATAGGAAAATAAAACAATAATATTGTATTTCCTTTGTTTTTCAACCAATATCATATTTATCATCTCATTTAATACCAGGTTGGGACTAAAATTCAGGACAATTTTCTGCTGTTCAATAAGATGTACAAGAAGGAAAAACAGTTTTGGAAAATATCTTCATTTGCATGTTGATGCTACATGGGTAGAACTGTTTAATGGTTTGTTTTTCAAATACTCCTTCAGAATTACATTTGCTAAGAATCTCAGAAATTCTGCATTCAAGAATAAAATGTATGTTTTCATGTGCTCTCAAAGCCACTTAATAAGCAAAAGTGGCATTTAGAGAATTGCTAATACATTAACTAATAGAACCTGTAAAAACAAAGAACATTTTGTGCTGTGACAACCTCATTATCTTCCTGCTGCTGATTTGTGCTCTGTGTCTTACTTATGTTTAAGCATCTAGCAAATACACTTTAAGACATTTGATGATCCCTTCCCTGAGGGCTCAAAGGTCAAGCATATGATTTTCTAAACAAAAATTAGACTACAAATCAAAACACTCCTTTATAACACTGGCACTGTGAATTACAATATTTTAAGAAATAAAAAAACTATTTATTGTAACCAGTGATTAATTACATATAATAATTCTTTATCATTTTCTAAGTCTCTAGAACATTAGTTATTGGTTAGCTTTGCTAAATACTTATCCAATCTATGAATCTCATGGAAACAAAGAGAATAGGAATTGCTTAAACTGAGATGTGTGCCAAAGTTTGTAAGTTTGTGGCTTAAGCATAAGCTAATTTAGGAAATGACTTCTTTTTTTTTCCCTCACCTAGACTAGACACACAATAAAACTAAGTGTTTGCTAGTACTTCTTATAACTGGAAACAAACTAATGTTCCATAAAGGTGAAATAAACTGGGATACTTCTGTGTAGTAACACAAGTTGGAAGCAAAGCAGAATAAAATAGTGGGTTAAGCACATTGAAATCAAGGGTCAGGATGTTTGGGTTCAAAGCCAGGATTCATCATTTATTAACTGTTTGACCTTGGGCACATGGGGTTGCCATGGTTTGAATCAAATTGACAACAACTGTTATTTTTAACCTTTGTCAGTTATCCAGTCTCAAAACTCAGATTCCTCAAAAGCTAGTTTAAGACATACTAGGAAGAAGGATGAGGCAATCTACCTCTGAAAGAACTGACCACTGACAACCTTATGAATAGCAGTGAAACACTGTCTGATATAGTGCCAGAAATTGAGCCCCTGAGGTTGGAAGGCACTCAAAGTACAACTGGGGAAGTGCTGCCTTCTCAAAGTAGAGTTGACTTTAACGAGATGGATGGAGTAAAGCTTTTGGGATCTTCTTCATCTGCTGATTTGGCATGACTCAAAATGAGAAGAAACAACAGCAAACATCCATTAATAATCGGAATGTGAAATGTACGAAGTATAAATCTAGGAAAACTGAAAGTCATCAAAAATGAAATTGAATACATAACATTCAATAGACTAGGCATTTGTGTACTGAAATTGACTTGTATTGGCCATTTTCAATCAGACAATCATATAGTTCACTATTCCAGGAATGACAAATTGAAGAGGATCAGCTTGCATTCATTACCAAAAAGAAAATTTCAAAATCTATTCTGAAGTACAATGTTATCAGTAGGGTAATATCCATATGAATTTAAGTAAGACAATTTAATACTCCCACCAAATCCAACCTCACTGCCATCAAGTCAGATCCAACTCATAGAGACCCCTCCTGGGTTTCCAAGATGATACCACTACAGAAGTAGATTGCCCAATCTTCTTTCTGAAGAGTGGCTGGTGGGTTTGATCCACCAGCCTTCTGGGTAGCAGTCAAATGCCTTAGATACTATGTCACCAGAGTATGCACCAACTAATAAAACCAAAGATGAAGAAATGAAAGATTTTTACTGACTTCTGCAGTCTTAAATTGATCAAACATGCAATCAAGATACGTTGATAATTACCTGTAATTGCAACGCAAATGTTGGAAAAAAGAAGTAGCACTGATAGTTGGAAAAGATGGCTGTGGTGATAGAAATAATGCTGGAGATCACATGACAGTATTTTGTAAGACCAACAACTTATTCATTGCAAATATCTGTATCAATAACAAATGGTGAATATACACATGGATCTCACCAGATAGAATGCACAGGAATCAAATTGACTACATCTGTGGAAATAGATGGTGGAGAAGCTATACATCATCAGTCAGAACAAGGCAGGGGCCAGCTGTAGAACAGACTATCAGTTACTCATATGCAAGTTGAAGTTGAAGCTAAAGAAAATTAAAATAACCCACAAGAACTAAAATATGACCTTAAGTATAATTCACCTGGATTTAGAGACCATCTGAAATACAGATTTGACACACTGAACACTAATAACCAAAGACCAGAAGAGTTGTGGGAAGATACCAAGGAAATCATTAATGAATAAAAGAAAAAGGTCCTTAAAAAGACAGGAAAGGAAGAAAAGATCAAAATGAATGTCAGAAGAGACTTGGAACCTTGCTTTTGAATGGAAAGCAGTTAAAATGAATGGAAGAAATGATGACATAAAAAAGCTAAAAGAAGATTTCAAAGAGTGGCCTGAGAAGACAAAGTAAAGTATTATAATGACATGTGCAAAAACCTGGAGTCAGAAAATCAAAATGGGAAGAACATGCTTGGAATTTCTCAAGATGAAAGAATGGAATGAAAAAATTCAAGCCTTGAATTTCAATACTGAAGGGTTCAGTAGGCAAAATATTGAATGACACAGGAAGCATTAAAAGAAGGTGGAAGGAATACATAAAGTCACTGTACTGAGAAGTAATGGGTGACTTCAACTACTTCAGGAGGTAGCACATAATCAAGAGCTGAGGGTACTGAAGGAAGAAGTCCAAGTTGCACTGAAGGCATTGGCAAAAGACAGGTTTCTAGGAATTGCAGAATATCAAGTGAGATATTTCAACAAATGGATTCAATGCTGGAAGCTCTCACTGGTCCATGTGAAGAAATGTTAAGAGCTACCTAGCCAACTGAATGGCAGAGATTCATATTTGTGCCCATTCCAAGGAAAGGTGATCCAACAGAATGCAGAAATTACCAGTCTCATTAATATCACATGCAAATAAAATGTTGCTGAAAATAATTCAAAGCTTTTGCAGTAGTTTATGAACAGGGAAGTGCCATAAATTCAAGCTGGAATTCAGAATGGGGCATGGGTATCAGGGATATTATTGATAATGTAAGATGGATTTTGGCTGAAAGCAAAAGTAACCATAAAGATGTTTACCTGTGTTTTACTGATGATGCAAAGGCATTTGACTGTGTGGATCATGACAAATTATAGATATTGAAGAATGAAGAATGGAAATTCCAGAACATTTAACTGTGCTCACAAGGAACCTATATATAGTTAATGTGGTAGTTAAGATTATGTGTCAACTTGGCTGGGCCTGGTTTTGAGTGGCTGGGCAGCAGGATGTAGTTATTCCTCATGATGAGACTAGTAATCAGCTCCATGGTGCAATCCACTGGAGGGGATGAATAGCTGCCATATGGATGTGGTCTACTCCCAGTGTATAAGGAGAAGTTTTGAGAAGGGTCTCAGCAGCTTTTGGCACACTTAAGTCCTGCATGTAACTGAGTCATTGTTCAGCAGCCTTCCATGTTGTTTGCTGATATTGGGACTTTTAATGGACTTGAACCAGTGGCCGGCCACGTGTTTTGATAATTTTGGGATTGTGCCATTTTACTTGTTAACCTTGGGTTTGACAGCTTCATCAGTTAGCAGTTGGCTGAGTGAAGAGACGTCTCTAGCTTCAGCGGCGTGGAAACAAGAGGCAGAGCTAAAGCCCAAGGGCAAGGGACTTTCACAGAGCCCCTAGAGTTGGCACTTTGAACTCAGACTTCTAGCCTCCAAAGCTGTAAGAGAATAAACTCCCATTTGTTAAAGCCACCCATTTGTGGTATCTTCTGTTAGAGCAGCACTAAGCAACCAAAATAGATGTAGAGGCAGTTGTTGGAACAGAATAAGAGGATACTGCATGGTTTAAAATCAGGGAAGTTGTGTGTCAGGATTGTATCATTTCACTGTACTTATTTATTCAGTCTGTATGCTGAGCAAATGATCTGAGAAACTAGACTATATGAAGAAGAACGTGACATCGGGAACAGAGGAAGACTCATTAACAACCTGCACTATGCAGATAACACAACCTAGCTTGCTGAAAGCCAAGAGGGCTTGAAGCACTTGCTCATAAAGATCAAAAACTTGTACAGCTTTCAGTATGGATTACACCTCAACATAAAGAAAACACAAATCTTCACAACTGGACCAATAAGCAACATCATTATAAATGGAGAAAAGCCTGAAGTTTTCAAGGATTTTATTTTACTTTGATCCCAAATCAATGCCCATGATAGCAGCAGTTAAGAAATCAAACAAAGTATTGCACTGGGTAAATCTGCTGGGGAAAAAAAAAAAGAACAAAGATGCCACTTTGAGGACTAAGGTGTGCATGACACAAGCCATGGCATTGTCAATAGTTTCATACGCATGTAAAAACAGGACAATGAATAAGGAAGACCAAACAAGAATTGATACCATTGGATTATGGTGTTAGTGAAGAACACTGAGTGAATATACCATGGACTGTCCGACGAGCAAACAAATCTGTCTTGGAAGAAAAACAGTCAAAATGCCCTATAGAAGTAAGGACGGCAAGACTTTCGTTTCTTGCTCGTACTTTTGTCCTGTCATCTGAAGAGACCATTCCTTGGAGAAGGACATCATACTTGGTAAAGTAGATGGTCAGTGAAAAAGAGGAAGCCCCTCAACAAGAAGGATTGACAAAGGGGCTTCGACAATGGGCTCAGGCCCAGCAACAATTGTGAAGAAGGCACAGGACTGGGTAGTGTACACAGTGTTCGTTCCATTGTACACAGGGTTGCTGTGCTTTGGAATCAACTCCATGGCACCTAACAATAAAAATTATTTATTTCACTCAGTTTTCTCTTTGATTCATGTAATGAAAATGTTTTGCAGGGCAGAATAAAGATGGGTTAAGAGCAGAGACTCTGAAGCCAAACAGCTTCTGCTCAAATCCTGGCTCTTTGATTACCAGGCGCGTGAACTAGGGCAAGTTATTACGTTCTGTTATGCTTTAGTTTCCTTATTTGTAAAGGGAGATAATAATAGTATCTACCTGATTGGGTTGTTACAAGATTATATGAGTGAAGGTATGAATTATATGAGTTAAAGGGCTACATGTTTGATAAATGTTATAAACTGCAAAAAAAAAAAAAAAGGGTAACTAGGATATAGCAAAAGTTAATTGGGATAAAGCAATAGCTGTATGAGTATTTGTTAAAATAATTATGCTCTAGGAATCATACAAAGGTGAAAAAAGCACAAAAACAATAAGAATCTATGCCTTTACAAGGAAAGTGTAGATAAAGATACTAGCAAGCGACAAACCTCTCTGCCCTTTCCTACACGGAAAGAATTCTTATGTAAGTAGATCAGAATTCTTTCTGCTAAGTTCAGACTACATCCCCAGGAATAATTTTTTTCTAAGTAATTTAAATGTCTTTTTTTAAATGGGACATTTTTAATGATTTTTTTTGGGGGGTAGGAAAAGTAAGATCACAAAAAGTCATGTGACATTAGTGTCCTCTTCTGTGTTATATATCCAGTTCTCTATAAAGTGATAATTCCAGAAAATGATCAAAGGGTGTTCAATAACTCCTCATTATAGAATTAAAACTTTTAAAAGTCAAAGTCTGAAAAAATAGAGTAATAAATTATTTTCCATAAGTATATAATACCAATTATTACGTTATATTTCTATTCTTCTTCCATATTTCTTTCTTCTTGTGAGAGAGACACATCAAAACTTTTCTTTGTTGATGAGACTATTAACACTAGTCCTCGGAAGGAAGGTTGGGCAATCCTACTTCCGTAGTGATACTGCCTCGGAAACCCAAGGAGGGGTCGCTATGAGTCGGGGGCCGACTCCGACGGCACATAACAACAACAACAACAACAGTAAATAAATGCTTTACTTCCTTTAAATTACATATGCAAACAACAACAACTAGTATAATATGAGGAAGGATAGACTAAATAGTAGTTCTCTACTTTGGTAGAAAGAAAGAAGTTAATGATAAATACCACTTTTGCTTGGGAGGTTGAGATAATTTTGATATTGACAAAGACAGAATGGAGTTAACAGAAATAATTTTAAAAGTAGAACTATTATATTCAAAACAGTTAATGAATCCATATAACTGAATTAGTCTGTAAGTTGAGGGTTAGCTCTGAATTCTGACCCTAGCACCGTAAATTGTAGGAACCATATAATCTCCACAGAAAAACTCAAATGATGAGTGGGAACATCCAAATATAGATGTGCCTGGAAATCAAGGATTCAGGTAAAGAAATAAGGGCTATAAAACAATGAACCAGTCGTTTTCAGCAAATGGTTAAAAACACTTTAGTTCAGGAGCTCTTAGAGCAAGAGCCCATACAGGGAGAATGGCAAATGGTCATGCCTTATTCTTATATTTAAAAATGACAAATAAAATGAGTATCACATTCTCCTTCAGTAACTAGAGTTTTCCTGTATTTGTTTTGAAATGTTAAGATTTATAATTAGAATTTGAAAGAAGAAAGATGTTTTGTAAAGAGAAATGCATACATATACATTATAATGAGCACCTATGGCATACGCAAAACAGAGAAAAATAGGAAAAGGAGAAGGCTGTAGAATAAAATGTGAGAATACAGGATTTTTAGATATTATAGGATGTAAGATTAAAGTATGATAAGAAGATTGCACAGAAAAAATTAAGTAGAATGTGAGGAAGTCAACTTTCCCATACAATGAACGGGTTCTCCGAGTACTGAATTCTTGGTGATCTATGTTCAGCCTCTAAAATTCTTGTTTTTAGATTTGAGGTTGAGAGAAAACAGAAATGAAATCTGTCAGCACCAAAAAATTCTACAGAAGCCTACTGCTGTGAGTGATTTTTTTGAGTTATGATCATAGGTGTAAATAAGACATGATGGTGTTTTTTATTTTCCCCATCAATAAATTACTCTGTCAAGAGAACTGTGGGGTATAAATATTTTAAAAAATTAAACTGTATTTAATTTATATTCAATCCTACATAGCATAGAGAGGAGATAAATAATTTTAGAATTTGGCATATGTGTTTTCTTCTACATTTCTACTTGAATTCCTGACTTTGAATATCCCTGGGTAATTCTGGCATCCCAAAGTGATTCTGGCTTGGTGCTCAATAACCCACAAAAATGCCAATCCAAAATAAGGGCATGTATTCTTTATATTCTCCACACCAAGAGAATATAAGCTTTATTTGTGTTATAAAGCTACATTGTTTGACTAATGGAACCCAATTTAAACAGTCATTCTTTTTAAGCCTGAGATTTATTAAGACTGAGTCTCAGAATGGGAACCAACCAGGTATTGCTATGCTTACCAGCTCTGATGTGATACATGCACAGAGGTTTCTTACAAAACCTTGCTATCCACTCATTACACTTAGCAACATCAAACAGGGAAAAATAATTAAAAAGCTCCTACTGAGCACCTAGAGACCTTGAACATAGACAGGGAGTGAACACAAAGCAGAATATTTGGTTATAAGAGTCACCCTTCATCTCTTCAATTTTTTTTTTAACAGTACATTTTTGGTTTTTCTATTATTTTTCTTCTACTCCCTTGGTTCTAACGGAAGACTGTACATACATGTATATATTTCATTAAGAGGAAATAAAAGGGTTGTCTTTAGTTAAGATGTTTCTATTCACAGAGACTACACATTTAAAAAATAATTTGCCTGAATAAATTCAATTATCGAGAAAAGCAAAGGAAATAACATGCAAATGACATTATATGCAGAGGCCATTCCGACAGTTTCATGTTTATTTTTATTGTTTCAGTCAGTGGAAGGGAAAACCTGTCAAAAATGTAACATCTCTTCCTCTTTAAAGGCCCAATGTCTTTAATTCCCTATATACATTGGTTTTATTTTGCCTTCAAAAAGCAGAGATTGCCACTTCATTTAAAAATAATTCAGTAACAATCTAGTCAATGAAACTAGCTTGAAATACTGTGCATTTGAAAAGAAAGTTAGTAAATACACATATGATAAACTAGGCTAAAACATGATTAGTTCTGTCTTCTGATACCAAAAATTGTAAAGAGTAGGTACACTATGTGACTTTATAAAATACTCTTTAGTACATTGCAGTAAACAGTAATTTAGTATAATAACTTTGCCTTGTTCTTTGAATATGACAAAAATAACATAGAGAAGATTTAGGATGAATTTATAATAGATGCTTGCTGAAAATCTCTGGCTTTTTACTCTAAATTTATGTGCTACCTGAGTTCTCTTGAAGCATGAATGTACCAAGTAAATGTGGCATATGTTTGTATTTTGTTGCCAATTCCAAATTCATTCATTTAAATCACTCATTGTAGGCCAAATTCTTATCCAATTCCACAGAGCCACTGATTTCCCTGGAAGTGAATAGCTACTTTGTGCATGGAAACAGGGAAGTCAATGCAGGTCTGTGTATGGTACAACTATGAAACTAGTGGAAAGGATAAGAATTTGACCACAAGATTTCTTGAGTGTGGTAGAGTCTAGTTTGAAATGACCTAAATGGTGAAGCTTTCAACACTTTCACTTAGGTGTCAATTCCAAAAGCTGACAATTTGAGCAACTGTGAATTTTCTTCCTTTTACCCATTTTATGGTTTTGTTTTATTTTTTCCTTTTATATTACCATATTATATACCAGTCTGGGTGCAATACACATAAGGCTAATTAACACTTTATTTTAATAGATTTATATTGAAATGTTCCTTTTGTATCATAATTTACCTCTGGTTTCATTTAGAAACTGAGTGCATATTTTTAGGAAAATAGTAAATGTATCATTTATTAAGCTTATAAAATGTGTCAGTCACTATATTAGGTTGTTAGTGGGTTATTTCTTTGATCCCTCTACTGATTACAGGTTAGCTAGCAAACAAATAAGAAATTTGAACTCACATCACTCTGATTCCTTACACTATGCTTTTCACCATTATGCTACATAGCTTCTCATTGCACCCAAATGCACCTATTTAATTGTGCTTATTTTACTAACCTTAATCAAGTTTCTACTCAGAGTTGCCTCTGCTCCCCAAGAAAATATTTGATCTCTCACATGAGTTTTGGTGGTGCAGTTGTAAGACATCTGGCTGCTAACCAGAGGATCAGTGGTTCAAACTCAACAGCTGCTCCATGGGACAAAGATGGGGCAATGTACTTCCATAAAGATTTGCAGCCTCAGAAACCCAATGAGGGTCACTATGAGTTGAAATAGACTTGATGGCAGTGAGGTTTTTTATTGTTGTTTGTTTTGTTCATGATCTCTCAGTCCCACAGAGTATTTCTAATACTTTAGTTTGGTCTAATCATGCAATTATATCCAATATTCATTTCAATATTCTATACAATTATATATCAATTTCCTCGATATATTTACAAACAAAAGCTAAGCTGCTTCATCAAACTTTGAACACACAAACACCCACACATACCATAAAACATGCACACAAAGTTTGTTAACCATGTGCCTACTTTTTGTGAAGCATTTTCCCGGGCCCTGGAAGGAATACAAATAATCTTTGAATATCTTTCATGACTTCAAAATATTTGAGACTGTTTAAGAGACTTTCTCTAGTTTTCTAATGCCCCCTGCCTGCTGGTTGTTCTGCCTTCTCCCAGGTGTTGCCCATTTTAACCTTCAAGCCTCTAAAGCAAATTCAACTCTCATAAAGGGTTCCTTTGAAAACGGAAGAACTTTTGCTAAGTCTCTCTCTCTTAGTAACATGATCTTGACATTGTATTGTTTAAGGTCTCTCAGTGACTCTGCCCAGCTTTCCAGATAAACTTAGAACTCCTCTGGATGGCACAGAGACTTATTTTATAATCATTCTCCCCTGGGAGCTCTGATGGGGCAGTGCCTAAGGCATTTATTTGACTGCTAACCAGAAGTCTAGCAGTTCAAATCCACCAGCCACTCCTAGGAAGGAAGATTGGGCAATCTGCTTCCGTAGTGATACCGCCTCAATTCAACTGCAGTGAGTTTGGTTTGGGTTTTTTTTCTCCCCTGCACTCAGTGACATAAGCATAAATTAACTAAACTATTCACTTCTTATTTTCTCACGTCCCTGCTTCTTCCAAGGAAACTTCAAGCTTTCAATCTTAGCTTAGATTTACCTCCTTGGAGAAACTTTTTCTTATTTCTCAGGCTGAGTTGGATGCCTCTGATCCGTGTGCTCTTTCTACTCACTGTATCCCTTACTCTAGCTCTTATCTCCTCTTGCCAATCATCCATCTATTTACATGTCTACTTTGCTCCACTAGACTACTTTTAACCTCTTAGAATTCTGCACAGGATATAACACGTAATAAGTTCTCATTAAACATTTGTGGGAAAAATGACTCTTCTTAGATTCACTATTTCAACTCTCGTCTCTACCCAGGTAATTTTCATATTTCTGTCTCTTGGCAGGAAGTTGCAGTCACATATTGTCAACAGTCTGTCTTCCACCTAAATATACCAGCATCTCAAACTCAATATATATAAATGTGAACTCAGAATTCTGTCCTCCAAACCTGCTAATGCTCTTGGCTCACTTTCTTTTTTTTCTCCTTCTTTTCCCTTTCTCAGGAGCTCTGGTGGCATAATGCCTAAGGCATTTGACTGCAAACCAGAAGGCTGGCTCAGAAAGAAGATTGGGCCATCTACTTCCCTAGTGATACCGCCTCGGAAACCCAAGGAGGGGTCGTTATAGGTCGATCCAACTCCATGGCAGTGAGTTTAGTTGTTTTTTTTTTTTTTTTCACTCTCAATGGCACTGGCATTTTCCCAGTCACATACCAGCAAAAACACTTCTTTTGCTATCAGACAAGTGTCTTAACCTCTCTGAACCTTTATTTTCCTCTTTTAAAATGAGAGCTATGAACAAAAAGCCTATAAGATCTAATATCAGGTTTATAATTTTATAGGCTTGTGAGTGATAAATATTTTAAAATACAAGCAAGGAATTTTCTTAAATTCAGTCTTAAATCATTCTAAATGTCTTATCAGTCTATCTTTAAATAGCCCACATTATAACAAATCTTGGATTTATAATATAAATGAGGAACACATGCTTTTTGCTACCACCAGAAGGACAGTGTTCCATTTTACTGTGAACAGCAGATCTTCTGATAGAATTTAAGGTCCTCCATCATTTGCCCTTAATCTGCCTTTCCACCTTTATCCCGTTAAACCATGGGCTTCTGAGTCAGAGGCCCATTTTTACTGCTTGTGTGAACTTATTTCACTCTCTCCACTTTTGTATCCACATAAGTAAAATGAGAATAAAGATACTTTTATTTTTTTACATAAAGTTGTAGAGATTACATTAAGCTAAATGGGTATAAATAACAAAGGAGATAGTAAAATAAAAGTCTATATACAGATATAAAATACAAAAATGATGACTTTTATTGTTAATAATATGAGCATATATAGAGATTTAATTAAATACCAATCAGGTAGAGTTCACCTCAATAGGAAAAGAAAAAAAAAAAAGTACCATTTTTAAGATATGAAGAGATGACAAAAATCAAGATACATAACTTTTTTTAATCTTCTTCCTTCCATTTTTCCTTCTTTCATTCCTTCCTTCCTTTATTCATATCCCATTCCTTCCTTTGTTCATTCTTCTTTCCCTCCTTTTTTCACTCTTTCTGTCAACAAATATGTATCAAAACTTAACTGCTTTATAAAGTTGATAGTTTAATCCAGATTTCATATTTTGCTTTTTCTATTTGCACTGAACTATTCTCAGGAGCTCTGGTAGTGTAGTGCCTAGGCACCCGACTGATAACCAGAAGGCTGGCGGTTCAAACCCATCAGCCACTCCTTGGAAGGAAGATGGGGCAATCTCCTTCCACAGTGATACTGCCTCCGAAACCCAAGGAGGGGTCGCTATGAGTCTAGTCCGACTCGATGGCACATAACAACAACAACGACATTCTATTTCACAGCTCTACTCAGAATTCGAGGAATGACTACACAAGATTTCTTTTAGTTGATTTCTTAACAATTCATGTGATTTGCCACATTCTGACTGGTCTGGGCAGACTGAAAAAAATTTAAGGTTGGAAATAAAATACATTACAAATATATATATATATATATATATATATATATATATATATATATATATTTGGTCATATTTGAGTGAGAAAATTAAAGCTACTCCTCATCATTTCTTAGTGGTCACCTACCCTTAACTTTCACTTGCTTTTGTTTGTAGCAATTTACGAATAGTCCAATCCTGGGTTACATCTAGAACCCGCCCCACCCCATACAAAACAAACAAAACCTTGTCTGGTCTTATTCCACAGAATTGCCCTTGAATCAATTCTGACGCACAGCATCCCTGTAGGACACAGTAGAATTTCCAAGGCTATAATCTTAACGGAAGCTAACTGCCACATCTTTCTCCTGTGTACTGGGTTTGAACCACTGACCTATTGATTGGAAGCACAGTGCTTAACAACTGCACCACCAGGGCTCCATTGATAGAACTTACTTGACACTTTATGTGTTACTCTAAATTACAAATAAGCCAAGTACCAGCCAAAATATTTTCTTAAACAGAACATTCATTTCTATCTTCATATTCACATCACCCTGGACTGAACCCTGGCTCAATTTTACTTCCATGGATCTGGTCTGGTAACAACCCAGCATTAGATTGTTTTTCATTATTTTCTCCCCAAAGATACATACATATTTAGAGCCTATACTAAATAATAACTTACTATTTAGTTCATGAGGTAAAATTTTTATAAAGTCATTTCCATTTCCAAAACCTTTCAGGGTTCCCCAAAAATTACAGATTATAAACATGAAACTTCTGATAGAATTTAAGGTCCTCCATCATTTGACATTAGTCTGCCTTTCCAACTTTATCCCATTAAACCATGGGCTTTTGAGTCAGAGGCCCATTTTTATTGCCTGTATAACCTTATTTCACTCTCTTAATTTTTGTATCCACATGAATAAAATGGGAATAATGATACTTTATTTTTTTTACATAAAGTTGTGGAGATTACGTGAAATGCTTAATTAAATGCTTAACATAATATTTAGCCCATATTTATTTTTTAATAAATGTTATTTCCTTTGTTTAGAGTTGTTGAAAATATTCTCTAAATCAAATAAACTAAGTTGTCTTATGTTCCACAAACATATCTAAAAGTCCCCTCAAAAGATGCAAACAGTAGTACAGGTTGTACACTGCATAACTTCCACAACCATACCTAGCAGGTCTGTACCCCAGTATGAGCGCTTTTCCTTCAATCTACTTGGGATATTTCCTTTCCCTCAATTTCTATCCACCTCATCTCCGGATTTTCTCAAATAATCCTTGTCTTTCAAGACTGAGCTCAAATATTTCCCTTTAAAAAACCTCTTCTCACTTTCACCATTCCACTGAAACCCCTCCAACAACCTCCTTACTGCCCCACTTATGAAACTAGTATCACTTTGGAATTATTATGATTTGTACAAGTATACTGGATATGTGTACTTGTATTCTTTGTTAAAAAGGGTATTCTTTAGAAAGGGTATTCTTCATAGCAGTGGTCCACAACAACATAAGGAGATGCCTGAGATTACAAATAAATTTTATCACTAAGTACCCTATTTAGTTCATCTAAAGTTCTTCTCACAGGATTTTCTTGATGAAGGAAGCAATAGAGACCATATTTTGAGTACCATTTGCTCAGCAGTGTCCTTTTCTCCTTCAGTCAAAAATGTTCTTTTCCCATAAACTCCTATTGTATGTCATTTATCCCCCTACTTGTAACATTCACCACAATATGATCACTGCCTTACACTAGATTTATATGCATGTCCATTTTTTCTACTAGACTGATATTTCCCAGAGGATGAAATGTTCCTTCTTCATGTTAGCATCCAATATATTTTATACATTGTAGATACTGAATAAATGTTAGTTTAATTGAAATTATTTCTCTCCTCTAACATTATACTGAAGGACGAGGCATTTAAGAAAACACGACCTCTTCTTTTGCACAATTTACTTCTATCATGATGGTAAATGTAGGATGCATGTAAGATACAGAGAACAACAGAGAGTACCAAACTCAGAGCTGAATATAGGAGAATGAGATGTAGTAGCCCTGGTGGTGCAGTAGTTAAAGAGCTTAGCGGCGAATCAAAAGTTTCATGGTTCAAATCCACCAGCTACTCCACTTGAAAAAGATGTGGCAGTCTGCTCTATAAAGATTTACAGCCTAAGGGAACACTATGGGCAGTTCTACTCTGTCCTACAGGGTTGCTATGAGGTGGAACTGACTTGACAGTAGTGATTTTTCATTGTGGAGGGCTGGGCTGGAAAATGAGACAAAGTCTAGGAAAGAGAAGTAACTACTGAGTGAAGAGGAAAAGAGTATATAGAACTTTTCTTGTGTTAAAGGTAAGTTAAATTATTTTTCAGTGACTTAACACAGTATTGAGAATTCATCTGGGATTCAACTAAATGGGGTGAGGCAAAAGAATAAGTAAGTGGAGTGAAGATTATTCTAAATCTGGAGCCCTTTCAAAGGCTTAGTACATTTCCCCAACAAATACCAATTCTAACTGTACACATTCCTCTTCCAGGCAAGAAAGCAGATAAAAATGTACAATGGTAAGGAGTAATGGAAAGAAAGGATAGTGTTGAGAAAATATAGATACATAGGTTTTAAAAGGAGTCCCGGTGGTGCAGCAGTTGTGTTTGTCTGACTGCTAACCAAAAGGTTGATGGTTCAAACTCAGCCAGCAGCTCTGTGAGAAAGACTTGGCAATCTGCTTCCATAAAGACTATCGCTAAGAAAACCTCATGAGGTAGCTCTATTCAATCACACAAACTTGCTCTGAGTCAGAATTGACTCCACAGCACCCAACAATAACAAGAGTTTTAACAATTATTTTTTTAGAAAGGCAACATTGCAAACTAATTAGGCTACACCAGATTTCTGAAGTTGACCTCCTGCATAGACCAACACAGTGCAGCTGAGGTCAAGGAGCTATGGGGTCTAAGGTTCTTATCACAATCCCACAAAAACTAGTCAGCCTACTTTTCACTTTAGCTATATGGATCAGTTTTGCATAAAAAAACAGGTCTTGCTGTTAAATTTTATTCTAAACTGGATTTGTACCATTTTTGGTGATTTTGCTCTGTTTATATTTCTTAACTATGGCTTTTGGTTGTACAGATATTTCATTTTTTTCCCCTATTTCTACTTATGTAAGATTTACTATATATTTTTTTTTTTTCCTCAGTAGAGGTGCATAAATGAGGTACTTCACTCACTAAGGAAATCTCTTTATAATTACAAGGATCACATAAAAATCCCTTTATCCACCATGGAAATCTGGTAGCTATTTGAATGTAACAGAAATACTAAACTATTCATAATTAGATGAAGGGACTACTGTGTCTTTTTTAAATTATGAAATAAAATTTAGAAGGCATATATTTTTCCTCAAAAAATAAACAATATCTTTGAGGGAGATATTTTAAGAAACTAAATGCCTATGTATAGCCCAAATATTAAACTAACACCATCTCAATTACATATAATCAAAAGGCTTCCTTTTGATGTCAGCTCTTGATTGTTTCATTATGTTTGAGTAAACAACCCATCAAGTTAAGAAGTAAAATAACCTAGACAGAAAAATGGTACTGAATTAACATCTTTTTTTTTCATTCAATTTTTTTTACTTATGTCTTATTTGTTTTATTGTTAAATGGTATACAGAGTGACAGAAAACTCTCACTTATATGTGTAACTGCCTTATTTTATGCAAAACACAATGAACTAAAATAACTGATCTTCATTTTCAACTAGGCAGTAGAGAAATACTGGGATTAGTTGGTAAACAACATGTTTCAAACTACTAAAAGATTATGATAACAAACTGACCTGTAATGAAAACTACATTCTAATTTCAGGCCAAGAATGGTCAAAAATGGACCATAATGTCCCTGAGTAGTGCAAATGGTTAAGTGCTTGGCTTCTAACTGGAAAGTTGGAAGCTTAAGACCTGCCAATCCAATTCTAAAAAATCAGGCACTGAAAAACCTACGAAGTACAATTCTATATTATCAAACATGGGGTCACCATAAGTTGAAAGTGACTTTATGGCAAGTATTTTTGGTATTTGGTAACCAATTTGCTATAGAGCTTGGGGGTTCTCTCACAAAGTTACTATATATAGTCTTGGCTGCAGAACAGATGGGAAGATGTCTGTCTTTAAAATACATCTAAAGGCAGTGTATGAAACTATGCAAGAACAAGAGATACAATACTATCCAGTGATGTCTGCTACATGGACCCACAAAATTAAAGGGGTAATAACTACCCTTGGTAGACTGTTTTCACATTCAGTGACAAATGAAAATTAGACCAATGAAGTAAAATATTTTCACCCCATATATAGTCAAAATCACCTTTGCTATCAAACTCTCTAAACCTGTAAAATATTTGCAAATTTTAGTTTTATATTTTACTTTCCCCACATGAGACACTCTTAGTAAAAGCAATTATGTTTTAAAAGTTATATTATTTTTTTAATTATTAAGCAAAAACCTTCTTTTCATTGTAAGACAGGCTTGATATTTAAGGTTTTCTTTTAATCAATACATAGTAGTTGATCCAAAACAGTAACCCATTGCCATCTATTCAACTGCAACTCATAGTAGCTGACATAGTAGAACTGACCCACTGGGTTTCCAAGGCTCTAATCCTTGGAAGGAAGGTTGGGCAATCCTACTTCCATAGTGATACTGCCTCGGAAACCCAAGGAGGGGTCGCTATGAGTCAGGGCCAACTCGACAGCAGACAACAACAACAACAATCTTTGCAGAAGCAGATGGCACATCTTTCTCTTGTGGAATGGCTGGTGGGTTTGAACTGTCTACATTTTGGTTAGCAGCTGAGCACTTAACCACTGCACTGGATATGAAAACAGGACTTGCTGTTAAATTTTATTCTAAACTGGATTTGTGCCATTTTTGGTAATTTTGCTGTGTTTGTATTTGGGATTCTTATTTGATTCCAGTGTTAAGAATTAACTACTGTCTAGGATCACAATAGAAGGTACCAGATAGAGTGGGAGAAAGAGGGAGAACAAAATTCATATTCATAAAAAGAACCAGACTTCCTGGTCTGATAGAGATTGGAAGACGATAGTCCTGACAGCCTTCTAATTTACAACTGAAGCCACTCCTAGAGACTGCCTTTCAGCCACATAAAAGATAGGCCTATAAAGTGAATAGTGACACCCAGGAGATACATGCTTCTCAGAAAAATCAACTATTCAAGACCAAAAGGGCAGCATATACCCAAAAACATAGTTACGAGGGCAGGAGGGGCAGGGAAATTGGGAAAATGGAAATAGGGAACCCAAAATGGAAATGTGGAGAATGCTGACACATTGTGAGGATTGTAACCAAAGTCATGGAACTATCTGTGTATAAATTTCTAATTGGACACAGATTTGCTCTGTAAACTTTCACCTAAACCACAATATTAAAAAAAAAAAAAAAAAAAAAAAGTGATGTTACAGAAATAGCAAGAAAAACACTGCAAGAAAAGAGAATGGAACACAGTGGTATTGAGGAAAATGAAGACATAGAGAGGTGTGTGGGAGGTACAGACAACAAAGATGAACCCTTTTGCACATACAGTACTGCATTGCCAGTGAAGGCAAACTTTGATATACGAGTGGAGAGATGAGTGGACAGGCTGAACTATTAAGTATGTCTATGCAGGAGTTTCCCATGACCATGTATAGGGTTGGCAGACAATGTTTCTAGAAGTGTATTTGTATGTTCCATAAGAATTACAAGGTATATCATAAATCTGATGAGGGACAAGGTTGTAGTCACTTCTTGGTCACAGCTAGCTACCCAGAGAGAGAATAGTTGGACCAGTGGGCTCGGGATCATAGTCACAGGGGACATCAAGCCCACTTGGCATAACATACTACACAAAAACATTGTTGCACATCCTACTTTGGCAAGTAGCAACTGGGATCTTAAAAGCTTACAAGCTGTCATCTAGATGCAATGATGGGTCTCTCCTCGTCCAGAGCAAAGAAGAATGAAGAAAGCCAAAAATGTATGGAAACAATTAGTCAAAGTGATTGGTATACCATGTGCTCCTCAGCCTATACTCTTACGAGACCAGAAGAACTAGATAGTACCCAGCTACTGCTGCCAACCACTCAGAGGGGGATGTATGTAGGAGATCCTGGACAGAGTAGGAGAACAAAATCATTAAAAAAAAAAAAAAAGGGACCAGGTTTGCTGGTCTGATAGAGCTTGATGGAACCCCTGAGACTATGGCCCCTAGCTGTCCTTCAGGTCTGGAAATGAACCCACACCTATGGCTTCCAGCCAAACAGAAGACAGGCATATGAGCTGAACATTTACATGAAGCAGAGATACTCCTTGAAGAGATCAATCATGTGAGAATAGAAGGGCTGTGTATTCACAGGGAGACACCTTAGGAGGCAGGAGTTCATGAGAGGGAAGGACACAGAACAGAGGTAACTATGGGGAGGATATGGGAGGGTAGTTGTTACATTGTGGGAAGTTGCAGTCAATGTCATGAGACAAAGTGTATGTGAGCTGCTGTATGGAAAGTGAATTTGCTCTATAAAGTTTCACCCAAATCACAATAAAAATTAAAAAAAAAAAAGAGAGAGAGAGAAAGGAGATAACGTCAGACCACAGAAAAAGTATAAAGAGATCACTGGAATCCTAAGGAGGGGAACTTGTAGTGAAAAGAAATGACAGGTGAAAAAGACTAGTGGAAAAAGAACAAAGGTTACTTTTTCAAGAAGTTACTTTTGAAGGGAATAAATGAAACAGAATAATGGCTGAAGAGATAAAAGACAGAAGGAGAGTATATTGGAGAGCTATGATAGGACCCAGTTTGTCTTTATTAGCAGATTAATGTTCTTAGTATCACAAAATAAATATACATGTTCATCAAGGGGGAAAAAAAAGGAATTAATTGGTATCACTGCTACATGTTAATGAATGTTCATTATAAAGGACCAGTTTGCATGTCTGTCAGCCAAGGAAATCATTCTCAACAACACCTGAATTGCAAATTATTTGTATATACTATAAAATTTCCATTCTACTTTCTCCCTGAAATCAAAGACTCTATTATTTCTAGTTTATATTATATATATATATATGATATATACAATATATATAATATATACATTTTTATTATTGCCACAAAGGATATATAAGAGCCTTCTCTAGTGGCGTAGTGCGTAAGGCACTTGATTGCTAATCAGAAGGCTGGCAGTTCAAACCCACCAGCCAGTCCTTAGAAGGAAGATTGGGCAATCTACTTCTGTAGTGATACTGCCTTGGCAACCCAAGGAGGGGTCGCTATGAGTTGGGATGGACTTGATAGCAGTGAGTTGTTTTTTTTTTATTGGTAAGGAGGGAGTCTCTGGCTGGTGCTTGCCTACTTGCCTAATGTTGGCAGTTCAATCCCATCAAAAGCTCCTCGGAACACAACCCTGGAGACATGCTTCTGAAAAGTTATGGCCTCGAACATCCTATGGGCTCGTTCTACTCTGCACAAATGGAGTCTCCATGAGTCTGAACAGACTCTGCAACAACTAACAACAATTAGTAAAAAACAGCTATCCCTGTACAAAGGGCTGTATCAAGCACATGTGGGAGAATTTTGTTCAGGACGGTCACTAAGCAAGTGCAAAAAGCCAGGTGTGGTTAACTGGTCATTTTGCTTCCATTGTGCTTATTATTAAATAAAGACATTTCTGATAACTTGATTAAAAACACTTTCAGCTCTGGCTACCACTGCCAATCACTGTGGAAGGGATCACAATAGGAGAGCCTGATTAGAGTAAGAGAAAAATACAGAACAAAACTCAAAATAGTAAAAATAACCAGGCTTACAGGTTTGATAGAGACAGGCGAACCCACAAACTATAGGCATTTGTCACCCTTCAAGCCCAGAACTGAAATCACCTCCATGGCTCAATTTTCAGCCAAACAATAGACGGGCCTATGAGGTGAACAATAACACCAGGGAGGTGCACATTCCTTAGAACAATCAACCTTAAGAGATCTAAAGGGCAGCATTTGCCCAGGGATAAAGCTCAGAAGGCAGCAAGAGTTAGGAAAGAAGAACAAAGGGCCACAGTTATCACAGGGAAGAAATGGGAAAAGTGCTATTGCATTGTGGGGATGGCAACCAATGTCAGGAAACAAAACATGTATGAACTATTGAATGGAAAACCAATTTACTCTGTAAACTTTCACCCAAATCACAATACAGTTTGGAAAAATAAAAATACTTTTATCAGAGGGACTTTACTATTGATCTACAACCTCTTTAGTACAATGGGCTTACCTCGGTGCACCTTTTTTAGTAGATTTTCTGAATAAAAAAATGTTGATTATGATTCACAAACTATATTGTCTTATGTAATAAACTGAAGAATGAGAAATAAGCATGACAAAGTACATACCAGGAAAGAAAAGGGAGAGACGAAGATAATTTTTCAAACTGAAGTCAATTCATTTCCAGTAGCAAATACTTTTTTTTTCATTTCCAGTAATATCTAAAATGATATTTCCTTATGTAAATTCTTAGGTGAACTTTGTTTAAATTATATTTTAATATTCCTTTATTGATGCTTAATAAATTGAAAGTATAGTTATCCAAAGAAAAAAATAAATTCCAGTGTCACATTCTGTCTTTGGTCACTGCTCGTTGCAGACTACTGAAGCAACAGTGAAGCAATGCTGTTCATTGCTGCATCATACCCAGATGCAGTATAACTTAGTTGTTCTTAGAAACCTCTATAACATTTGAGGAGGGGCCTAGGAAAACTTTATTTTTCATTCCCTTACAATGAAAGGAAATAGTAAGAAAAAATTTAGTGACGACACAATAGGTTTCAATGAGTAACGGCATGCCTAACATGGGAAAGAAATATGAAATACATAACAATTTAAATGGAAATTTAGACCAAAAGGTAACATACCAACTGCCATCAAATTAATTATCATTTATAGCGACCCCCACTGGGTTTCCAAGGCTGTGAATCTTTGCGGGATTTCCGCATCTTCCTCTTGCAGAACAGCTGGTAGATTTGAAACACCAACTTTCTAGTTAGCAGCCAAGTGCCTTACCTACTATGCCACCAGAGATCCTTAAAAGGTAGTATAGGAAAGCAGATATAAGTAAAAAGTTGTGAACTTTAGAATAATAAAATCACTATTCAGATCCTGGCTCTACTTCTTACACCTTATGAACTTGGAAAATCTTATCTTTCTTCTTAGAAGAAAAAACATATACAGTTAATATTATTTGATGATACAGTGAAAACATGTATAAAGCACCTAACCCTGAACCTAGTACATAGTAGTTGCTCAAAATTGTACAGCTACTTATTATTAGTATTAATTTTACAAGCTCTTCAAAATGAAATAAGTGACGGTTGGATAAGAAAAGGTCCCATTACTGGCAGAGGACAAATGACTATGTCCTTGTGATTTCTACATCAGAAGAGAGAGAAAATGCCTATGAATGTTACTGTTGAAAATAACTAATTAAAAACCACTGCAAGAATGAATAAAGTTGTATTCATGAGAATGTAGCAAAAAGATAAAAAATTAATTCACTCTTCAATTTGTAAATTATAATTTTTAGAGTCATTTATTAGGAACTAATGTAACACAAAAATGACAAATGATCTAAATGATAACTAATAAACTGAATTAGTCATACAGACTAATTCAGCATGACAATATATTAACGTATCAAATAATGGATATTATGTTGACTCCAATTAAGCTATTTCATGAAGGATATCAAAAATTAGTAAATGTATCACTAGACTAATGTTATCAACATTGTATGCACTATACTTGAAATCTTGCCTGGTACATTTTGGGCACTTATAAACCAAACCAAAATCCCATTGCCAATGAGTTGATTCTGACTCACAGAGACCTCATAGAACAAGCAGAACTGCCCCATTGATTTTCCAGGGCTATACATCTGTACAGGATTAGACTGCTATGTCTTTTTCCCAAGGAGCAGATGGTGAGTTTGAACCACTGAACTTTTAGTTAGCAGTTGAGCACTTGGAGCACTGTGCCACCAGGGCTCTATCACCTGCTAAAGGGATACTGAATTACACTAGTGCCAATTATCCAGGAGCTCTGGTAGCATAGTGCCTAAGGCACTTGACTGCTAACCAGAAGGCTGGCGGTTCAAACCCACCAGCCACTCCTTGAAATGAAGGTTGGGCAATCTACTTCCGTAGTGATAATGCCTCAGCAATCCAAGGAGGGGTCGCTATGAGCCAGGTCCGACTCGATGGCACATAACAACAACAACAACAACAACAACAGTGCCAACTATCCAGATCCCAAGATGAATCCAAAGGGCACCAAGTGAGTGCAGTGACACTGATGAGGTAAATATACTCTCCACGGAGAACACTTAAGGCTGATCCAAGATTGGAAAGGCCCTAAGGGTAAGGATTAGTCCTAGAAATCATGAAAGAATACCCTGAAAAGTCATGTCCTATTTAAAGCCAACTAACTCCCTGAGAGATTAATGTCCTGTATCTATACTGTGTTCCAATTCAAACCACTGGGAACCGTAAAAAAGAGAGAAGGCAATAGGATTTGGTTGGGTACATGCTCAAAGTCTCCTCAGGCTTTGCATGCACCAAACAGATTTTTCAATGAATAACACAGAGTTTAAGAGTAAGTAACCAACTGCAATCCTATCTCTTTATGCTTGCTTAAGGCTGTGATCAGAAAAGAGTTCATTTTCTCTGTGCATCTTAAATTAAGATTGTGTAGCTTATATGACATTAGACCTTTAACTAAAGGTTGATGGAGGAGTTTTTCTCTGTCCACAGAAGTGAAACTAAATTTAAAACAAAGCAGGAAATTTTTATTAAATTTTCACTCATGGTTTCATTAAATTAATTCAATAATTAGGAAGTAAAATAAAATATTTTAAGTTTAAAATAGTATTCCATACAGAGGCATTATCAAGAGAAGCTATAAGTTAACCTTTTTTTAAAAAATCAAAGAATAAAGGGAAAAAAACTTTTTCTTCTGTATCATTAAAAAAGCTCTCTGCCAGAAGAAAAAGGTTTCCGTGAGCACACCTTAGGACCTCAGAAGATAATTTTAGGTCTTGTAACTGCAGAAAAAATTCCCTTTTTCTAGACTGAAAATGTCCACTATATTGTCATAATAGGAAGAAAGGAAAGGAAGGAGGGAAAGAAGGAAGGAAAGAGGAAGGGGAGGCAGAGAGGAGGAAAGGAAGGAAGGAAGAACAGAAGGAAGAAAGAAAGAAAGAAGAAAGGAGAAAGGGAAGAAAGAAAACCAGGAGAAACTTGTTAAAATTGTATTAAATAAAAGTGATAGCAAGCCTGACTTGTACCTGAATTTAAAGGAAGCTGGAAAATTTTACCATTATGTTTGAAGGAGCTGCTGGTTCAAGATTGATACTGTTGTTGTTGTTGCTGTTATGTGCCTTCCAGTCAGACCGACTCACAGCGACCCCTCCTTGGGTTTCTGAGGCGGTATCACTACGGAAATAGATTGTCCAACCTTCCTTCGGAGGAGTGGCTGATGGGTTTGAACCGCTAGCCTTCTGGTTAGCAGTCAAGTCCCTTAGGCACTACACTACCAGAGCTATCTCTATTAACTACTTACAAAGAGTTTGTATAAGCAATTGATGCTAAATTTCAAACTTATTTCTGTGTGTGATAATCATGTAAGTTTTCCACTTGAGCCACCAAAGCATAGACCAGAGCTTGAGAAAGATTTTTTCTAACGTGTCAGATAGTAAATACTTTTGGCTCTGTAGACCATGGATCCTTGTTATATACACTTTTCAACTCTGCCACTACAGCAGGCAAGCCACCCAAGATAACTTTAAATGTATGGTTGTGGCTCTGTTCCATAAAACTTCATTCACAAATATAGACAGAGGTGGTCAACAGGCACAGTTCATCGACCCCTAATATAAACTATGTTAATATATACTTACTTTTATCAAACTCTCCTTGATTTCCCCAAATTAACTTCTTTTATTCATGGCTTATTATTCTAATAAAAGGCATTGATGACTTGGTCTAATATTTTATTTAGAGTTTTTATGCCTATATTCAAAATGAGATTGGACTTACTTTCTGTTTTGTTTTATTTGTTTGAGTTTGGTATTATAGTTATGCTAACATGAAGAGTTTATTTATTTATTGTTGCTCTGGTAAAAGTTTTATACAGCATGGGAATTCTCTGCTCCTTGAAAGTTAAAGATAACTGACTGGATATAGGTATCATTTCTGGAAGTTATTCTTGAACTTTATTTAATTTTTATTGTGATTTGTGTGAAAGTTTGCAGAGCAAATTCACTTTTCATACAGCAACTCACATACATTTTGTCTTATGACATTGACTGCAATTTCCCACAACGCAACAGCTTCCCTCCTACTTCCTCCTCATAGTTACCTCTCCCCTGTGTCCTTCCCTCCCATGTACTGCCCCCTCTCCAATTGTCTCCCTGTGCATACACTGCCCTTCTATTCTTACATGATTGATCTCTCCAAGCATTGTCTCTACCTCGTGTAAACGTTCATCTCATAAGCCTGTCTTTTGTTTGGCTGGAAGCCACAGGAATGGGTTCAATTCCAGACTTGAAGGGCAGCTAGGGGCCATAGTCTCAGGGGTTCCACCAGGCTCTATCAGACCAGCAAACTTTTTTTTTTTCCCCCAATGATTTTTACTTTTGTTCCACATTGTCCTCCCACTCTATCCAGGATCTCCAACATAGATCTCCCTCCGAGTGGTTGACAGTGGTAGCCAGGCACCATCTATCTTTGACTTTATTTTTTATAATGTCTCTCATGAACAGAGTATGTTTAGCATTCCTAATTTTCTCTGTAAATTCATAATATCATATATTTCAACACAATTTAAAATTAATTAATAAATAATATCACACAGTCACATTTGTCAATGTGTGATCAATGGGATATTATTTCTCAGGCATTTTTCTAATAGGCTATATATAAAAGGAGAGTTCTACAATAGTTTGGGAAACTGTCTTGTTTCTCTAGTGCTGCTATAACAGACATACCAAAAGTGGATGGCTTTAACAAACAGGATTTTGTTCTCTTACAGTTTAGGAGGCTAGAAAACCAAATTCAGATCTCTGGCTCTAAGGGATGAGTGAAAACCCCTAGACCTTGGGCTTCAATTCTACCTCTTATTCTAGGTCCACTGGAGTTGAAGGCTTCTCATAACTCAGGTAGCTGCTGGCTGGTGAGGCTGACAAACCTAAGGTCAGCAAGTAGACAGCACAATCCCAAGATCAACAGGCTGACAGAAGAACAAGGGTTCAAGTCCAGGAACAATCTCAAGATCAGCAGGCAACATGGCAGGCTGCTGAGATGAAGACTTAGCTAAATGCAGGATCCAGATGTACCAAAAAGCTAGAGACCTTTCTCAAAGCTTCTCCTTATATACTGGAAGCAGGCCACACCCTAGAGGCAACTACTTAGCTGCTCACAAAAGATTCCACCATAGAGTTGATTACCAACCTCATCATGCAAAACAACTACATCCAGCTGCCCAGCCACTTGAAACCACTGCCCAGCCAAGTCAACACACAACCTTAACTACCACAAAAACACTGTCCAAAATAAAATTTACTCTCTCTCTCAGCAACAGGATTGACTTCTCAGAACATTTATCACACCAATGTGGAATATAAATATCTAAAAGTGAGATATGCTATGAAATGCTTTCTGAATTGATTTGACTATAGAATCTTTTACTTAAGGACATTGTATTGAGTATGTGCTCTTTAGAGAACAATTTTGAAAATGCTAATCGGTTGTATAGGAGCTCTGGTAGCATAGTGGCTAAGACACTTGCCTGCTAACCAGACAGCTGGTGGTTCAAACCCACCAGCCACTCCTCGGAAGGAAGGTTGG